>NC_062232.1:109538890-109904946 GCF_902686445.1 Sciurus carolinensis | reverse complement strand
ACATATGGCTATTGGACAGTAATGGGAGTGCAGCTCAAGAAAATCTGGTTAGGCTGGGCATAGTGGCAGACACCTGAAATCCCAATGGCTTGGGAGCCTGAGGCAAGAGAATCTAAAGTTCAAGGTCATCCTGTACCCTGTCTCAAAATAAAAAGGGCTGAGATGTGACTCAGTGGTTAAGTGCCCCTGGATTCAATCCCTAGTACAGAAAGAGAGAGAGAGAGAGAGAGAGAGAGAGAGAGAGAGAGAGAGAGAGAGAAGAAGAGAAGAGAAAGAGAGAGAGAGAGAGAGAGAGAAAAGAAGAAGAGAAGAGAAGAGAGAGAGAGAGAGAGAGAGAGAGAGAGAGAGAGAGAGAAAGAGAGCAAGAAAAAATTAAAGTCTGGTTATCTAGAAGGAATAATTCTCTTAGGGGTCTAGATGGCCACAGTGATGATGGTATTGATGTGTTGATGGGAAATCAAGCTGGAATGTTGTTTCCTTCAACATATAAGGAATTGCAGTTCTTAAGGATGGTTTAAATTTTAAACATGGCCTAAAGTGAGTTATTCTCAGAAGTGATTTAACAAATTATGATCTCAATTAAATTTAAATGAGATCTAATCTCTGCATTTCTCATCAGTACTATTTTTCTCATCATATTGGCTTGCTGTTGAGAGCTGGCTGTTAAGCCTTGATTTCTAAGCTAGAGATAAGAAAGTTGAATTAATCAGAAGAAAGAGCACCTAGCTCCAATGTTTAGGTCATAGACACTTTTGTACATTTCGGCTCTCATAGACCCCTTTCACTGTTCTCTTTTGGTTTGTTCAGCCCTTTAGCTACATGACTCACTACTTTTCAGCTTCCATTTCTTCCTTTGACAGGTCTTCCTTGTACCAGTAGTGTACCCCTTTCAAGATTATTTCATTATTTCAAATAGCATTAAACTTTAGAAGAATTTGAATCAGAAATATAATGGAGTCCCAACATAAAGAGACATAAATCTAGTCCTCTGTTTTATTGCTTCATGGAGTTCTTATATATTAGTTTTTCCTGGCCTTAAAAAGAACCTAGCATCAAAATCTATAGTATTGGGGGAAAATATGCAAGTACATGTATAGAGCAATGTACTTGGCTGTTGCTGTCTATGGAAACTATATGGTAAATAATTATGCCTGCTTGACCTGCCTCTTTGTTGCTTAGATCCCAGTTCTTTGTACTCTTTTCAATTGCTACAGATTTTTAGCACATCCTGAAATTCCCTTCTCTCCCTTTGCATTCTTCACTTTCTTTAGCTCTCTTGTTTTCAAGGGACAGCAGACTGCCCCCCTTTTTGTACCATTCATACTAACCCCCAGATCTATTGTCCTGTCCAGTCTCACTGAACTGCCTAGAAGAGTTCAAAACGGGTGTTTTAAAGTACCACTCAGGGCCACCCTGCAGCACTCTACAAATAGGTTCTTTTGTTTTGAGGACTAGACACTACCTCAGCTACAGTTTTGAGAGATGTGTAAAGACAAAACCCTCTGGATCTAAAGGAAATTTAAAAAGTATTGCTTCTCCCTTTCCTCAGACTACACCTTACAATTTTCAGTGTCATTTTTTCTTTATCTGGAAATCCAGCCCTTTCTACTTTCAATGAAAATGTTCACTGTGATCAGGATTGTACATAATTTACTTCAGAATAGAAAAGAAGGGAAATGTACTTTCATGGCCTTCTATAGGATGATGCAAGTATCTTTACATAAATTATTTCATTTAATCTTCAGTCAGCACTCTTAACAAATGTTAGTTGTGCTTCTTACCCAAGGCTGTTTATACCACTAACTTGTTTACAGGTCTGTCTCTAAACTCTCCAAAGCCTACCTTCTTATTTTTCTTTTATATTTATATGTATAATTGTGAATGGTTATCTCTACTTCTAGCCCTGTGTGTGTGTGTGTGTGTGTGTGTGTGTGAGAGAGAGAGAGAGAGAGAGAGAGAGAGAACACAAAGGGAAAAAGTAGGATTAAAATTTATTAGTACTATGGTGTTCCCTTGCAAAAATCCCAGATCAGTAAAAGTGGAATAATATAAAGAAAGCACTTTCTGTGTTAACTGTCTACTGAACAGGAATTGTGATGTGCTTAATTAGATCTTCTAAGACATTGTAAAAAGTGCCTTCTTTAGATTCTTTATACATTCTACTCATTGCCACTCCTGTTCCCTGCCCTGGACTGCTGACCCTTGCTGACAAACATGGTTGGCATTTTCCCAAACCCTGTCCTTGGGTTTGGAGGTGGGACAGAAACTGCAAAGACCACAGCCCTTATGTACTCAGCTGAGTTACTGAAATCTTCCCAGCTTATTCAGTGGAAGTTGTACAATCTGAATTCCCTTCAATGTGTTATAAAGAAGTTGAAGAATATAAAAATAATTGTGACAATCATATTGAATAAAAATAACAGTAATCTTCATGTAAGTAAGGCAAACTACTCTGGAAAAGTTTTTCTTGGGTGGCATATTATATTTTTTCTTGGTTATAAATATGAAACCAATAGATTAAAACAAATAGATCATGAAAAGTCAATTTGATTCATGCTTTTATATATCTACAGGTGATATGATAGTAAACTATATTAAGAGTCTGCAATATGATATACCATTTTAAAAGCCAATATGGTTTTGAGTAACTGACATGGATATGGACAAATAACTTCTAAGACCAAAGTAGTGAGAATCCCTTTTTAATTGGTAATAAGACCATGCTCAAATTTCTGTTCTCTGGAATTGAGATGCTTGAAATGGAAAAGAGCAATTGAAATGCTTAAGGGATCTGGGGAGAGTGGTTTATGAGGGTGGGACACAAAGTAAATACAATAAATATAGCTTGAGTAGTTCGTGAATATTGGCGCTCACGGCTATTTTGAGTGGTGTGAGCAATAAAGAGCACAATCTGGCAGAAAAAGGGATAAGCATAGGCAGAAATATGACCATTGGAGAAATGAGCCTGGGATTCCAGTAGTAGCCCTCCCCCTCTCAAGTAGTATTCTCTGAGTGCCTTACCCACGGGCCTTGTGAGGCTTTTAACAAGAAGGGAAAGAAATAGTCTGAAAGAATTGAAGTGAGAAAGACATAATTGTTCTGTCAAATATTTACAGCTAGGGATGGGGGCTGTATCTCAATGGTTGAGCACTTGCTAGCATGTGTGAGGCTTTGGGTTCAATCCCCATCACTTGCAAATGAAAGCCAACAAACCAAACTCTCAAGTCCCTAAGATACCAGAATTGATTCATAGAACATGTTTGCACAGTAGGTGGGAGCTATTGATAACATTTATATACCTGTACATTTAAAAAACTAGAAGAAAGGATTTTGAAAGTTTTCATCATAAAGAAATGAGAAGTATTTGAGGAGATAAATGTTAACCTGATTTGAATATTGCACAGTGTATATGTGTATCAAATGTTATATGGTAGCCCATTAATAAGTACAGCTTTTATGTTTTGTGTATATTTATTAAAATAAATAAAATCCATAAAAATATTGGCAGTTATTTAAAATAAATAGAACCTGCACCCAGCAGCAAACTCTCCAGAACATTTCTTTGGCTGTCCTCACTTCAAGGCCAGATGAAGCACAAACTGGAGAGAAGAACCTTGCTCTAACATGGAATATGATCTAAGGCATTGCCCTTCTTGGACCTTCTCCACAGAGATTTATTACTGGAAGTAACAGAAGGGCTATGTTGGAACATTAGAACACAGTTCCAAGACATGAACCCCGAGGTTGGATTTATAGTAAGGTTCTGGACAATGAGTACAATTTCACTGCAGACATTTTCCATTTGCTACTTTTTTTTTTTTTTTTTTTTTTTGCGGTACTGGGGATCGAACTCTGGGCCTTGTGCTTGCGAGGCAAGCACTCTACCAGCTGAGCTATCTCCCCAGCCCCATTTGCTACTTTTGATGCAGAGTTTTCGTGTATGCGTAAGAGTTCAGTGAACCAGGATAAGTAAGTCAGCACTTCTTAGCTTGCACCTACTATGCATGTTTTCTGTACTTTACCAATCCAGTCAGGGAGATACTTGAAGCTGTCTAGCCATTTCTGATCCCCAGGGCAATATTAGTAAGCTGCTCTTCCCAGGATATTAAACTTTCCCTTGCTGTTGTGAAACAGATGATAGATAAGCAGCTTTTCTCATAGTAACTGAATTTCCCTTTTTTCAGTATAAAGTACTTTCCAGTAGTTTTAAAGTGTAAAGTGGAGTAGAGACTGCTATCCCATGAGGTTTTAAATCTAGATCATAATAGACCAACTGCCAACTTATTTCCCTTTATGATCCATGTTAAAGTTATTGACAGAGAGAAAAGCATTGCAGAATGGAGTGCCAATTTCTTATGGCATTTGTGGACTTATGCCAAAATATTTGAAACCTTCAGCCAAATGGTTCATTCTGGAGTGTTGGGAGCAACTTGTAAAAATCAGCAGCCTGTATATTGCATATCTGGTGAAAGGATGAGGAGGGTGGAAAGAGAGAACAGAAAAAAATCCAGAATTATATGAATTATATGTATTAATTAACTGTTACCAATATTAAGAATAATATAGGATATTGTTCTTAATAACATTTATGAAGTGCTACCCTTAAAGCTTCAGACTAAGTAACAATAATCCCATAGATGGTCCCATTGCTAAATTATTGAGCCAGAGACAGCATAAAATATTAGAAATGACTTAAACCTCAGCATCAAGTTTTATTATTTCATAGGAAATCACAATTGGGACTTACTACTCTAATGGGAATATGTAAGTACTCATTCATTCCTGGCTAATGAGGAAATGATTACAAATGAGAAAAAGGAGGTTTATAGATGAAAGTTCAGAAGAACTTTGTAAAATATGCCTTTTAATAAAATCTTATGATTATAAGAAAACTTAAGTTATTGAGTCATGTGTCCCTCTCTACCAAATACATACACAGTCTGTTATAGGAACTCATCTACTTGATTCCCAAGTGATCAATCCAGTTTATGCCTGAATATTTCCAATAATTAGGCACTGTCCACTGTAGGGTGGGACGTTTGATTTCTGAAAAGCTCCAGTTATTGAACATTTTTATAAATAAGCCAAAATCTCTCCCCCTTCAGGTTATACCCATTGTTCCTAACTTAGGCATAGTACCATCCATACAAACTACAATATGAATTGAGTCCTCTGTAGTTATATATTCTGGTGGTCCTAATTCTACTTACCCCTTGGGACTACACCAGTCAATTCCACCCTGCTTCCATGTAGTAGCCCCTCAAATGTTGGAAAACAATCATTGTGTGCTCCCTAAATAACTGATTTATTTTACTAAAAGTTTTATTGAGGTATTGTTTACATACCAAGCAATTCAACCATTTTAAGCACATAATTCAATGATTTTTAGTATATACACAGGGTTGTATAACCATCACTGAAAATTCAATTTATATCGTTTTCACTATCCCCCAAATAAATAAACCCTAATCCCCTTTGCCATTACCTTCCAATCTCCTATAGCCCCCTGCCTCCAGAATACTGGGCAACCACTAATCTACTATCTTTCTATAAATTTGCCTATTCCAGGTATTCTATGAATGGAATCATGAAATATGTGACTTTTTCTTTTTTTTCACTTAATGATTTCAAGGTTCATCCATATTGTAGCATGAGTCAGTATTTCATTCCTTTTATGGATGTATAGTATTTCATTGTTTGGATATGCCACTCTTGTGTGTCTGTTCATCAGTTGATGGGTATTTGGGCTATTTTTATTTTTTGACTTTGGGGAATAATGCCACTATGAGCATTCATGTCTTAAGTTCTTGTGGGATGTGTATACGCATGAGTCATATGGTATCTGTTCAACTCTTTTTTTTTTTTTTTTTTTTTTTGGTACTGAGTATTGAACCCAGAGGTGCTTAACCATTGAGCCACATCCCCAGCCCTTTTTAAAATATTTTAAGAGACAGGGTCTTGCTGAGTTGCTAGGGCCTTGCTCTGTTGCTGAGGCAGACTTTGAACTCCCGATCCTCTTGCCTCAGCCTCCTGAGCCCCCAGGATTACAGGCACACGCCACTGCACCAGGCTTCTGTTCAACTTTCTGATAAGGAACCAAAATTGTTTTCCTAAGTGGCTGCCCAATTATATGATCCCATCAGCAATGAATAAGGATTGCAATTTCTGCACAGTCTTGTCAATACTTCTTACTGTCTGTCTATTTTAACTATCCCAATGCGTATTAAATTGTGATTTTTACAAATGTTTTCTATCATTTTGTGGTCTGTCTTTTCACTTTTATGATGGCATCATTTACAGCACTAACATTTCTAATTCTGATGAAACCCTGTTTTCTATGTTTTCCTGTGTTACATATGTTTTAGTATCATATATAAGGAAACATTGCTTGATTCAAGGTCAGGAAGATTTATATTTTCTTGCAATAGTTTTAAATTTTAGACTCTTACATATAGATCTGTGATACATTCTTAGTTAATTGTTTTGTATAATGTGAGGTAGAGGTCCAACTTTGTTATTCATGTGGATATCCAGTTTTTCCAGCACTATTTGTTGAAAAGACTAATCTTTTTTCCAATTCATTGCCTTGACATCTTTTTTGAAAATCAATTACTATTAAATGTGTTTATTTTATTTATTTGCTTTTAACTGATAAACAAAACATAAAAGTTGTGCATATTAATGGTTACCATATAATATTCAGTACATGTATGCACTGCATACTTACATAAAGTTAATCATATTCAAAAGTTAATCTCTTCAAACATTTTTATCTCTTCATGTTGAAAACTTAAAATTCTTTCTTGTAAAATGTACAGTACATAATTGTTATCTATAATTATTGTACTATGCAATAGTACCCTAGAACTTCTTATTCCTGTCTAACTGTAACTTAGTACTCATTGATCATCTTTTCCCCATGCCTCCCCACACTTACATCCATAGCCTCTGGTAACCACTATTTTCCTTTTAACCACTACCATGTTACCTTTTTAAGATTCTACATATGAGAAATATCATGCCACATTCGCCTTTCTGTACCTGACTTACTTCACATAGCATAATGATCTCTAGCTTTATTAATGTTGCTGCAAACGGCAGGATTTAATTCTTCTGGCTGAAAAGTGTCCCAGTCTACATGTACCATGTTTTCTTTATCCATTGATCAGTTGATGAATACTTGGGTTGTTTCTATTTCTTAGTTCTTGTAAATAGTGATGCAATGAACATAGAAGTACAAATATCTCTTCAACATTCTGATTCTGCTTCCTTTGAATATATCCCCAGTAGTGAGATTGCTGGATCATATGTTAGATCTATTTTTAATTTTGGAGGAACCTACATACTCTTTTCCGTAATGGCTGTACCAATTTACATTCCCACCAACAGTGTGCAAGTGTTCCCTTGTCTCCACATTCTTGCCAGCCCTTGTCTTCTTTAGTCCTTTTTTATTAGCCTTTCTTACTCACTGAGGTGATATCTCATTGTGATTTGGATTTGGATTCCCCTGATGATTAGTGATGTTGAACATTTTTTTCATGTACTTGTTGGCCATTAGTACATTTTCTTTTGAGAAATAGCTATTCAGGTCTATTGTCCATGTTTAATCAGGTTATTTGTGGGTCTTTTGCTATTGAAGTTTTAGTTTCTCTTGTCCATTTTGAACTTTATTGCATTGTGGTCAGAAAATAAACTCATTATGATTTTAATTTTTAAAAAAATTGTTGAGATTTTTTTATGTTTGATCATGTGATATACCTCATAGAATGTTCCAAATGCTGATGAGAAAAAAATGTTCATTTGGTAGCTGTTGAATGCAATGTTCTGTAAATTTATTAGGTCCATTCAGTCTAGGGTGTTGTTTAACTCAATGTTTCCTTTTTGATTTTCTGCCTCAATGATCTGTCCATTGCTAAAAGTGAGGTGTTAAAGTTCCCAAGTATCATATTTGAGTCTGTCTCTTTCTTTAGGTCTATTAAAACTTGCTTTATATATTTGGGTGCTCTGATATTGGGTGCATATATACTTAAAATTGTTTTCCTCCTGCTGAATTAATTGACACCTTTATGATTATATAATGACAGTCCTTGTCTTTTTTTACTGCTTTTGATTTAAAGTCTATTTTATCTAATGTTAGTATAACTATTTCTGCTTTCTTTGGGCTTCTATCTGCATGGAATATCACATTCCATTCCTTCACTTTCAGTGTATGTGTGTCCTTAGAGGTAAAGTAAGTTTCTTATAAACAACATGTAGTTGGGCTTTTTATCATCCATGCACTTACTCTGTCTTTTAATGGGAGAATGTAATTTATATTCATGACCAGCTCTGTCCTGAATAGAGGGCCTTCAGTTTCTACTGGATACTTGGTGTCACCATGGAAGGTCTGACATTGGGCTCTGAGAGAAAGCCCTGAGTTTGCTTTGGTGCCCTGCTCCCCAGTGGATGGAGTTGATAGAGTACTGCCCCTTACGCGGCTGTTCAGGGTTGGAAGTGGGGTAGTGATGGCCTGATGCAGTTCTAGAGGCTCAGTTCACAGGTAGTGGTCTTGTGGTAGGGGTTTTGGGTCTGTTCCCAGCACTGGGTTTCACTGTGGCAGGCCTGGTACTAGGTTAAATCTCTCTCCCTCCCCAAAGTGGGAGGCATCTCTCCTTGCACTGTGCTGCTTAGAGTTAGGAGAGGGATGACAGGGGCAACTCTCCTTCCTGCCTTCTTCAGTGCATCTTTTCATTTTATTTTACTAAAAGCAGACACTACAGTTAGTCACCTGATTTCTTTACCTCTTGTGCTGGTAGTATGGTTCATGAAAAGTTGTTCAATTTGTTGTGTCTTTGAGGAAAGATCACTGGAAGATCTTACTCAGCCACAGTTTTACTTGAACTACCCTAAGGTTTTATATCTAGCACTCAATTCTTTTCCACTGATGTATATGCCTGCCCTTATGCAAGTACCACACTGTTTTGATTATTATAACTTTATGGTAATTTTTTAAAATTATTTTTTTATTTTTTACAGACTGCATTTTGATTCATTGAACACAAATGGGGTACATCATTTCATTTCTATGGTTGTACATGATGTAGATTCATACCATTCGTGTAATCATACATGTACATAGGGTAAAGATGTCTGTCTCAGTCCACAATTTTTCATACCCTCTTTCCTCTCATTTACTTCTATATAATCTAAAATTCTTCCATTCTTCCCTCACTCCCCATCCCCTCACCCCCATTATATATCATCATCTACTTATTGGGAGAAAACATTTGACCTTTGTTTTTTTGGGATTGGCTTATTTTGCTTAGCATGATATTGTCCAACTCCATCCATTTACCTGCAAATGCCATAACATTATTCTTCTTTATGACTGAATAATATTCCATTGTGTATATATACCACAGTTTCTTTACCCATTCATCTGTTGAAGGGCATCTAGGTTGGTTCCACAATCTAGCTATTGTGAATTGTGCTGCTACAAACATTGATGTGACTGTGTTACTGTAGTATGCTGATTTTAAGTTCTTTGGGTATAAACTGAGAAGTGGGATAACTGGGTCAAAAGGTGGATCCATTCCAACTTTTCTGGTTTATATAGATTCATTTCAAGCCATTTAAAAACCCAAGCTGACTTTTTCTTACATAAATTAACACTTTCATTCTAAAATTCACATACAAGTGCTAGAGACCCAGAATAGCCAAAACAATCTTGACAAGGAAGTTAAAGGACTCTTACTTCCTCATTTCAAAAATTACCATCCATGGCTTGAGTTTTGAAATGGCTTGACATGAATCTATATAGAACAATTTTTAAAAAGCTTCACACTTGGGATTTCATGAGGTGTTGCCCTGTATAGTTTCCTTATAACCTTCATCAACAGTAACACCACTTCAGAACTAAAGTCAATACCTTTTACAACCACCTTTTTGTTTCCTACGTAGCCCAAATCCCCATAGTGTAAATGTGTATTAAAGGACAACCAAAATAAAGTATTCTTTTCAGTGATCCACTCACCTATTGTATTTGGTTGTGATTATGCCTAAGTAAAGAAACCAAGAACAAAGTTGAAAGATAAAAAAGTCAGAGATGGTTTCCTTTCACACAGTCCTATCCTAGAATGAGTGTGTATTCGTGTATGTGTGTGTGTGTGTGTGTATGTGCGTGCACATACATTACTGTTTTAGTTCTTGGGCACAGATATGTGCATGTGTATATATGTGCAAAATTATTGCGTATATGAGTTGTTTTCATATCTTTTGTTTTTGTTTTTGAACCTTAACAGTGCTAATTTTTTGATAATGGAATCAAGTGTTACAAATAAGCTTTGTGACATTTCATCCTTTTAGCTGAGCTTATTGAGATTTCAGAGTTACACATGAATCTAGTCTTCCTACCTAAAATGTGCTTTATCTTTTATCTTTTATTTTTCTGCTTTCTTTTCTCTGTGCCTTGTTCCCTTGTTTGACACTAGTTTCTGCATTTGCTCCGGGGTTGTTAAGCTGCCTCTCCACATGATCTCTATACTGTGCCCCCTGACCCACTGCACTGGTGTGATTGACTGTGCTGCCAACCTTGTGGTGCTGATTTATTGACCTTTGCCCATTTTTCCAACCCTTCACAATCAAGGAGTCAGTTGTTCTACAGAACCTTTCTAATTCCTTCACCCTCCATACCTCAGTGCCAGGTCACATGTTTCTGATTTACAGATGAAAAAGAGTGTTTGCCACATGCTTTTTCTGGGTCATGACCAACACAGCATCCTTGTTAGTCAAAATATGAAGAATGGAAAAACAGTCCTTAAAGAATGAAAAACATTCAATCAGGCTTTTAAAGCTTGATCATATAGTTGATGTTGTACATTGCCTTTATCTTAAAAAAATTCTCCCTTCTTTCTTTTCTTCCTTCATTGCTTCCATTAGCATGATGATCTACCATTCAGAGCTAGGATAAAGTTTGTAAGCATTAAGTGTAGATTGATACTAAAATCAAGTAGAGGGAGATATGCCACCTTTGAAAAATATGAGTATATCAGAGGTTGAGGAGACCTTGTTTGAAAAAGATTTCTTGAAGATTCTGATATGATCTTCAGTGAGTTTAATACCAGTCTGGTTGAGAATCACTGAGATAAATAAAAATGACTACTCTATCATCCATAGGAATTTTAATTTTTATCAACTTCAGTGACTTCTTTTTTTTATTATTGTAAACAAATGGGATACATGTTGTTTCTCTGTTTGTACATGGTGTAAAGGCATACCATTTGTGTAATCATAAATTTACATAGGGTAATGTTGTTTCATTCATTCTGTTATTTTTCCCTTCCCCCCCACCCCTCCCACCCCTCTTTTCCCTCTATACAGTCCTTCCTTCCTCCATTCTTGCCCCCCCAACCCTAACTCTAACCCTAACCCCTCCCACCCCCCATTATGTGTCATCATCCACTTATTAGTGATATCATTCATCCTTTGGTTTTTTGAGATTGGCTTATCTCACTTAGCATGATATTCTCCAATTTCATCCATTTGCCTGCAAATGCCATAATTTTATCATTCTTTATGGTGGAGTAATATTCCATTGTATATATATACCACATTTTCTTTATCCATTCATCAATTGAAGGACATCTAGGTTGGTTCCACAATCTGGCTATTGTGAACTGAGCAGCTATGAACATTGATGTGGCTGTATCTCTGTAATATGCTGATTTTAAGTCCTTTGGGTATAGGCCAAGGAGTGGGATAGCTGGGTCAAATGCTGGTTCCATTCCAAGTTTTCTAAGGAGTCACCACACTGCTTTCCAGAGTGGCTGCACTAATTTGCAGCCCCACCAGCAATGTATGAGTGTACCTTTCTCCCCACATCCTCGCCAACACCTGTTGTTGCTTGTATTCTTGATAATCGCCATTCTAATTGGGGTGAGATGGAATCTTAGGGTGGTTTTGATTTGCATTTCTCTTATTACTAGAGATGTTGAACATTTTTCCATATGTTTGTTGATTGCTTGTAGATCTTCTTCTGTGAAGTGTTTATTCATTTCCTTAGCCCATTTGTCGATTGGATTATTTGCATTCTTGGTATAGAGTTTTTTGAGTTCTTTATAGATTCTGGAGATTAGTGCTCTATCTGAAGTATGATTGGCAAAGATTTTCTCCCACTCTGTAGGCTCTTTCTTCGCATTGCTGATAGTTTCCTTTGCTGAGAGAAAGCTTTTTAGTTTGAATCTATCCCAGTTACTAATTCTTGCTTTTATTTCTTGTGCTATGGGAGTCCTGTTGAGGAAGTCTGGTCCTAAGCCGACATGTTGAAGCTCTGGACCTACTTTTTCTTCTATAAGATGCAAGGTCTCTGGTCTGATTCCGAGATCCTTAATCCATTTTGAGTTTAGTTTTGTGCATGGTGAGAGATATGGGTTTAGTTTCATTCTGTTGCATATGGATTTCCAATTCTCCCAGCACCATTTGTTGAAGAGGCTATCTTTTCTCCATTGCATATTTTTGGCCCCTTTGCCTAGTATGAGAAAACTTCATAATAAATGTTTTTGCCTTACAAAATAAACCAGAACAAAAACAATGCTAAAGAAAATAAAAACTTACTTAAAACAACTTCTCAGATGGTTTCCAGTGTTTTCAGTTTGCAATATCCATCAATTGTGAAGATCCAAATGAGGTAAAGAAGTTCTTTCAAATAAGAGGAAAAGGCATGTGATCCTGTATATCATACACTTTAGTAGATTATATTGGTAAGGAACACAATTGTATGAAATGGACAAAGAGAAGAAAAAAATGGTCTGGGAGGCCCCCCCCAACTTCAAAATACTTTGCCACATAATTATACTAATTAGAGATTCTGCATTGGTTGATCCTTTTTTGAGATACAAACATCTCATGTGAAGGTTAAGCCTACATCATATTTTGCCATCCATTACTTAAACATTCAGATCAGTTCCTATATGAGGTTTCTCTTCCTGAGTGGTGTAGAAGGGAAGGCGTAAGGAAGGTGTGCACATCTTCTTTTATCTCCTCCTTTACTTGTTTGAAGGTATTATGGGAAGGGACACACTTTTGTGGTAAAGAACTCAAGTGTTGGGATAGCATAAAGGCACAATACAGATTAATTTGATTCTTCGTCTTTGTTCTTCAACTTTCCAAATTCTGTCCAACTTATGCAACTCAAATCCTATACATCAGAGGATGTTGCCCTTTTTCTGATAGCCTATATTATTTCCCCATTCTCTGAATTGCAATAGCATTTATTGTCTACACTACCTAATCCAGAGTTCTATTGGGTATTATATATCTTCCTATTTGTTAGTGAGTTTATAGGTGCTAAACTTGTTCCCCTTATACAAGACTAGTGATGAATGTGTACTATAAATGAATTCTGGGAGGAAATGATTACATGATCTTGAAGGCAAGAATGATGCCTTTCTTATTCCCTAATTTAGTATTCTCCATGGTATGTAGAACAATATATTTGCACATGGGGAAAAATCAACAATAACTACTATTATAATTGGGATCTTATTCATTGTTTTTCTCTACCTTAAAACATACAGCATTTGCAGGTGGATGCTATGACTGATGTACTTACAGAAATGGATTTAGTCACTCTGCCTAAGTTGGCAGCATCCCTTCTCTGCTTTGTGCTAGCCTTAGCTCATGGTATTTGCCATTTCTGGTGGCCTTGTTACTGGCTCTTTCTCCTAATGACTACTAGCAGCATACAGAAATGTCATCCGGTAGCTTCATGCAATGGGATGGGAGTATTGAAGAAAAATATAGCAGTACTCTCTCTTCTTGTCGCTCAGATTTCAAAGCTCTTTAAGCCCAATAGTTGTTTCTTTGTTAAAGCTCTCTCTGTGGAATATAGCATTAAAAAAAAAGTTCATTTAGATAGAGCCATCTTTATTTTTGTTTTGACATAGACTCAAGAGGGCACAATAAGAATGCCCTTCTGAAAAGATAGAGTTGCTTTTAATTCTCAGCAGTTGCTGGAACAATAAAACACACTAGCCATTGGCAGAGTGTGTGTTAAAGGGATTTATATACTTAATCATTTCCCCTCTTCACTTTCTCACCCTCGTACTTCTTCCTTATAACATCAGCTAGAGTACAGTGCTGACGATGGCTTCTCTTCCCCCCAGATGAAGTTTAAAATTATGAACACTGTATAATGAAATGGTGATTTTTATTCTGTTCTGGTGGTAAAAAGGGATTTGCTGATGTGTAAAATGAGACAAAGATAAATAACAAACAGATGTTCTCACAAAATGTTCATTAAATCCCTGCCTAGTGGAAGATGCTGGATTACATGTGTTCAAACTCTAAATGTGTTAGAGAATAAGGAGCTTTTATACCTTAATGCTCAATTTAGGAAAGACTATATAGCTTTCTCTGTAAAAATCATAGTAATCAGTGACTTACAGTCTCTTCCTTATTTCAGAGTGGCTTGTCATAACTGTTTTTAAACTTTTCTTATTGACTTTCACAGTTCCAATTATCCAAACAGACATCGTCTTATTGGGGGACTATGAAGTGGGTTTATGCTTTTTTAAGGCCCCAGATAGGGTTTGTCGTGCCTGTGGAAGTTATGACTTTTGCTTAGATCACCGTACTGTATGCCATAGGTGAGTGATAATGATTTTAGCAGAGTGGGGTTGGAAAGGGAGAGCAGGTGTAAGACCACCCTTACTTTTGTCCTCTGGTTCTTCCATAAAAATATAACTTGTAGCTCTTCATATAGTATATTGCTTAGAGCCAGGCTTACTTGCTACTGGTAAGCCAGTGTTCTGCTGTACTAAGTTTTAGGTAGTTGTTTATTTCTGGTAAATAATTATATGCACTTTGTGCTCCAAAGATGGGAAGGAGCTTTACCTGGGGAAAGGGATAACCAGAGAAGAGATGATATTTGACATGAGTCTTGAAGGATAGTAGAAATTCATTAGAAAAGAGAACAAAGAGACTTCAATCAGAGAGAACAGCATATACAAAGACACAGAATGTGAAACAACATGAAAAACTTTTGATGAACTCCTAAAGATTCAATTTAACTTTGTGTCTCAGTTTCCTTGTCTATAAATTGACTTAGTAATGATACCTATCATATGGTTATGAAGATAAAATTAGTTAATATATGCAATTTAGGACAGTGTTTGGAACATGAGAACTAAGTAATATGTTTTAGCTCTTATTATGATTTTGATAACTGTGTTTTGGTATATGGATAGAAAAAAGTGAGAAATGTCAAGTTAAAGTAATATTTGTGAATGAGGAAGCCAAATATGGATTTATACTGTGCTAAGGAATGTGTACTCTATGAAGCTTTATGTTGGGATTTCAAATATATGACCAGATTTGCATTTTAGAAAGCCCACTCTACCTTCTGAAAGATACATCTGGATGGGGAGGGTAGGGAGAAAGATTTGTGAAAAGTAGAGCCAGAAAGATCAGTTATAAAGCTGCTTACAACAGTTCATGAAAAAGATGATAGAGAATCTAAATTAAGAGAATGATAGTAGGAATGGAACGACAGGCACAAATTCAAGATATCCATAGTTATCAGATATCACAGACTGGCAACTAACAAATGTGTTTTATTTGAGCCACACAGTGTTTAAATTTGAACACCCTTAGATGGAACATGCATTCTCCAGTTTGACTTAGGCTCTGCACCTTTCTACTGTATTATATTACAAATTGATGTTGCCTGGTTGGCCTTTTTGTGAGTGATGGAGAAGAGTTAAGGATGACCCTTAGATTTCTAGATTGGATAATCAGAACAACAGATGTGCTTACACCCCAGACTGGGAATTCAGGAATATGAACATATTTGGGAGAAAAGATGTAATAAGTTTGGAGTATGTTAAGTTGGAGATACCTATAGGATATCAGTCAGAAATGTAGATGTGCATTGGAGATATAGGTTGGGGGATTCATTAGTTGACAGGTGGTAGCTGAAATCATTTATGTGATGATATCATTCAGAGTGTAATTACAATGCTGAAAGAAGCATTGAGCTCATTGAGAAACCAGTGATGTACCCAGAAATAATGCTAAAGAAGAAAGTTTCAGGCATACTGTATATTAGTGGTTCTCAACATATCAGTCCCTGGGGCTCCCTAAGAGTCTTGCAGGGAGTCTAGGAGGTCAAAACAATTTCACAGTAATTCTAAGATGTTATTTGCCTTTTTCACTGCATTATTATTTCATTGGTGGTACAAAAGCAATTGTGGATAAAACTCTGCTGATACCTTGGCAGAAATCAAGGTAGTGGCACCAAATTTTACTAGTTAATAATTTTATTCTTTACCACCACACGTTCACACTTAAGAAGACAGCCATTTTCACTTAGTAATGTTCTTTGTAAGTCAGTAAATATTGATCTTATTAAATATTGACCCTTGTATATAGTTTTATATTCTATGTATCAAAATGGAAAGTGCACATAAAACATTTCTATTGCATACCCAGGTATGATGGTGTCTCAAGGTAAAACACTTGCATGATTGAGTTGCAACCAAACTAGCAGCTTTTTACATAGAACTCCAATTTTTACTCTATAGAACAACTGACAAACTATGTTTTTTTCTGTTTCACTGAGTATTTGGCAGCCATTATCTCAAAAATAAAGTGAGCCTGTCATTTTAAGGAAAACAACAGACAGTATTTTTTGCCATGATAAATTTGAGCTTTCAAGTGCAAATTAGAATTTTGGAACTCTTGTATCTGCCACCATGAACTTGAGAGTTCCCCAGTTCTTGTAGACTTTTCTAATGAGACCAGTGATAATATTAAGTAATATGATTTTTAAAATACTGCATAATGAAATGTGTCACCATTTGGAAGATCTGCATAACTTAGTGAACCAATACTCATCAAATGATCAATGCATGATGATGTGAAATCATGCCTGGGAAAAATCTATTTAAAGTGCAAGACTGACCAATGATTTTAATATAACAGAACCTAGAAAGTTCATTAATATGGATTCATATTCCCCATTGCACTAAAAGAAACTACCAATATCAAATTTTAGTTTAGCCTCAAAGAATAGCACAATTGTCTGAATAGATGATTCAGATATTCTTCCATTTCTAATTATATATTTACATGAGGTTAGATTTTCTTTGTGTACTTCAACCAAAGAACTTATCACATCAGATTGAATACAGAAGTAGACATAAGAATCCAGCTGTCTTGGGCTGGGGTTGTAGCTTAGTGGCAGAGCACTTGCCTAGCATGTATGAGGCACTGGGTTCAATCCTCAGTACCACATAAAAATAAATGAATAAAATAAAAGCATTGTGTCCATCTACAGCTAAAAAAAAAGAATCCAACTGTCTTCCATTAAACTGTCTTCTATGAAAATATTTGCAAATTTACACAATAATGTCATTCTCACCATTTTTTAAAAATCTAGTTATGTTCATAAACATGTTATTTCTGTTTATATGTATTGACTTTATTGTTATATTTTAAATGAGTAAACGCTTTAAATTTTCTATTTTGAGACAGGGTCATAGTTACAATTTCTAATATAGTTATTAATAACCTACAAAAATCAAAGTCTTTGGGGGATCCTCAATATTTTTAAAAGTATAAAAGAGTCCCAGTACCAAAACATTTTGAAACTACTTTGGCAAGTACTGAAAAAAAGTATTGGGGTGAAACAAATGGTAAAACTTGTCTTACTCTTAAGTACCCTGGGATTCCATAAGGAATTGAGAAAATGAAAAACCAGAATATGGAAAAATATGATTAGATCTAAACAGTAGTAGGCACTAAAGTTAAGTAAGAGTGTGGACTAAAGTGGAAAGGGATTTTTTGAAAGGAGAGACTAGATCATATGTAGGATTTTGTAAAACAACTGAAAGGAGAGAATGTTTTCCAAATTTTTTAAGCATGATGGCCAATATGAATAAAGACTCAGAGACCAAGACAAGCATAATATGCTTTAGGAACAGTATGGAGACCATCCCTACCAGAATAAATAGTTTGCATTGGTGAATAGCAAGAAATTAGTTGGATAAATAAGCTAGAGTCAGATTTGGAGAGCCTTAAATGTCAAGATGTGGGATTTAGATCTTATGGGCAATGGGAAGCTATTAGAGGTTCATGATTCAGGATGATGATAATGATGATGATGATGATAATGGAAGTGACATTTCATGAATATCAGTCCAGAAGAAATTGGAAATAGAAAGTCTAAAAATCATTTAAGGCAATGTTATAGTCATCAGTGCATGAAGTGATGAGGATCCACAGTGGGACCAAAAAGTAAATAATGGATATAAAAGTATTATAATGGCATAATGAACAAAACTGGATTGTTTAGAAAGAGGGAATTAATTTTGAGACTGGCTGACTGAGAGATTGGTGATGCCATTTATGGAAAATGAAACAGAATAGGGAAACCCAGTTTAAGTCATTAATGATGACTAAATTATTAGCTTATTTGGTAAAAGTGTGGGATTATCTTAAAAATATATATGCATAGGGAGTCCACATATAGGGGTTTAGATGAGAGGTGATGATTGGGTTTGAGGAAATGAGTGAATTGTCTGAGGAACAAATTATATAAGGAGTTTTGGGGGGTTTGGTTTGTTTTTGCAGTATTAGGGATAGAACCCAGTGCCTCACACATAATTAGACAGTTACTCTACCATTGAGCTACATCCCAGGCCCAGCTATGGATTTAATATAAGGAGACAGCAAGGAAGGCTCAAGAAACAATTAGATCATATTAGGAGAACAGAATGATATTATATTGAAGAAGCCAATGGAAGACACTTTCAGGGAGATATGAATGAGTTGTGTCAGATTCCACACAGAATAGAAGATTTAACATATAATGTAAGCTTCCTGCAAGTTCTTTTAAAGTGATCTCTGTATGTAAACTCCATAATGTTTCCTATGTGCCTAGAATTGTGCCTGGCACATAGTAGGAGATGAATGAATAAATTGAAGGTACTTGGCTACTAGTGCTAAAATTTTGTGCAGACCATATAAACACATTTAAGAAAAATAACTAATGAAAAGTTCCACCATTCTTCCCTTTTTGTCCCCCACCCCATGATGGATCAGCACAGGGGAGGGAAGCAGGCCTGGAAGTGGGAAAGATGGTGGAAAGAGATAGACATCATTACCCTAGGTACACGTATGACTCTGTACATTATGTACAACCAGAGAAAGAAAAGTTGTGTTCCGTTTGTGTACAATGAATTGAAATGCATTCTGCTGTCATGTATAACTAATTAGAACAAATAAACAATAATTAATGAGTAATATCTTCAGATACAGCCTTGTCTAGATATTTTGATTCTATTTGCTTATGAGGCACTATTATTGCAAACCAGTACAGTGTTATTGAAATGCACAGTGAAAATTGGGTGCAGATCATTTAGTCTTGCTGACTTATATATGAAGCAGCTAGAAAAAGGTAGATGATATATGTCTATTTGTATAACTCTATAGACCAAAACACAGCTGGTAGCCGTACCTTCCAGTCTTTTTAGGATGTGCTCTTCATCTGAGTAGGATATACTCTTTTGCTGGTGGTGTCTTGGGAAACATTATCCTGCATTAAAATGAATTTCTGCCTTAGAATTTAGACAGTTCTAATCAGATTCATTAAGAAATTGATTTTAGTTTTAACTAATTTTAATATTGGCTTATATATTTTAGTTGTCAATCTTTCAGAAGACCGGTGCATTAATTGAGTTGAAAAGCCTATGTTCAAATTGATGGTTAAAGTAGTTTGTTTCAGTTTCGGTGTAAGTCTTTATGGACATGAGAAAATGGATGATTTTTGCCAGAGGAGATAAGTTACCTGAAATTTATGAATTACCTCATAAATGAATTATATGGCAATGAGTATGATTTGAGCTAGAATTTTGTATTAGTTATCAACTACCCTATATCAAATTACCTCAAAAGTTAGCATGTTAAAACAGCAAAAATTATCTCACAATTTTTGTAGGTTAGGCATCTAGAAACTGTTTAGCTGGATGCCTCTGGCTCAAGACCACTCATGGCACTGTGGCTAAGCTGTCAGCTAAGGCTGTGTCTTATCTGAAGGATTGATTGGATAGGGAGATCCATTTTGAAGCTTATTTGTGTGCTTCTTGACAGACCTCAGTCCCTTGTCACATGTGGCAACCCCAGAGACAGTAATCTAAGAAAGAATGAAAGAGACCAAGACACAAGCTAGAGTCATTTTATAACTTAATCTCAGGAATGATATTCCATCATACTGAAACAAATCAATAAATCAGAACATGTTCAAAAGGAAGGAAATTATAGGGGCTGGGGAGATAGCTCAGTTGGTAGAGTGCTTGCCTTGCATGCACAAGGCCCTGGGTTCGATCCCCAGCACCAAAAAAAAAAAAAAAAAAAAAAAAGGAAGGAAATTATAGAAAGGTTTGTTAATACCAGGAGGTGGGGATCATTAAGGGCCATATTAGAAGCACCCTATCACAGATTTATTGATATATATAATACCTTCAAAACACACAGCTGAAGTTGTAGAGGGAGGGAAAACACAGAGCTGAATGTTTAGTAGTGAAACCAGGTCCATATCCTATCCCTTGAAGTATGAAAAGTTAGCCTTTCCTGTACAAAACAATTTAGGAAAAATTCCTAAAGCTTAAATACATATAGACTATTTTTGTTTTGTTTTTATGGTGCTGAGGATTGAACCAGCCTCTCATGCATACTATGCAAGTATTCTACCACTGAGCAAAACCCCCAACTCTATATGTAGTTTTAAAAGTTATCTTGTATTTACTAAAATAGTCTGATAAGAAACTGAAAACCAAATAAAAAAAAGAGGTTACCAGGAATGGTTAAAATTTATCTTTAATTTACTACTACAATTACAAAATTACCTAAATAGCAAAACATGTTCAACATAAACACCAACTCCATTTGAATTTCAGTGCTGTTATTCAATTATGTAAGTTAATCTGAAATAAGATCAAATCGTAGTTAAATATAGCCCATGTATATTATTGTTTTTAGTATATATTAGAAGACAAAGATAGGAAAGGTAGACTCAACCAAAAAGAAATTGAATTTTTGAAATGGTATTATAGGTTTCTTCATGGTTTGCATTTCTTCCACGTACCTTTTCTTATATTACATTTTAGTTTAATAACTGAAATTATAAAAATACACATTTTGATGATAGAATGGTAATTTGGTAGGAAGCAGAACAATGCTGTCTTGCAGCAGATCTTTAAATCCAATTTTTAACTAAATTAATTTTGTGAGGTCTAGGTTGTTCTATCTAAATCCAGAAATTATAGGTATTCATTTAGATTCATAAACCATATCCCATTTACTCCAAATAAAAGATATAATCCTGTCCTTGCCTACAGAGAGAAAGGATTGAAGTAAGAGAAAAAAAGTGCTTTATTAATCATAAAATGAGATGCCTCTTTGAAAATGAGCAAGGAGAAAATATGTACAATATTTAAAGAAGTGTATTTGTGTATGTTCATTTCAAAAGAGATATACTTCTGAAATAGTCATTCCTTATTTGGAAATACAGACATCTTTATTCTCACAAAGGAAAATATTAAGTGAAAAAGAAAGAGTTTGGATTAGGTGATCTTTCAGGTCCCTTTTATCCATGTTCAGATTGGTCATTTGAGGTATAAGATTTAGTTATTTGTTTTAAGAATAAGAACATATTCAAAATCTTTAGATCATCCTTAAACTTCATTTTAACCCAAACTTTGAGTCAATACCAAATTTGTGTGTGTGTGTATGTGTTTACAAGGTATCTGAGCTTGGAGTCTATGGAACAGGGAAGTGCTATATATACTTCACAGTAGGAGGCTTACTCTTTTGTATCCTGCTATAAAATGTGGATAATTGCTTTGAAACCATAAATCATTTTTTTATTCTCTGTAGCTCAGGATTTGGTTAGAATAAGATGGAAGCTGTGAATGACTTTCTCTTGGATATTCTCTTCAAATATGCAGTTCTCCAATTCCTTTTCCTCTCAGGTGTAACTAAGGCAGCTGCTTCCTATTTTCTCTTCTCTCATAGTTTCTATTTCATACTTATACATTTATTCATATATTTATAATATATATTTTTAATATATTTTTTATTCAACAGAGAGTGCCTACTATGTTCTAGGTGCTGTTTTGGATGCTAGAAATACATCTGTGTATAAAAAAACAAAAAAATCTCTGCCCCATTACTTAGGTTCTAGGAGGGACCAAACACAGGCAAATACTGCTCTCACTTTCTCATAGGCTTATAAATGATTTTATATACTGTTGGAAGGTGATAAGTGATTGTGTGTGTTTGTATTAGTGATATAGTGATACAAAAGACATAAAGCAGGTTTAGAAGGATTGAGAGCACTGGTGGGTATAGGTTGAGATTGTAAATAGAATGCTTGGGGTGATCTCATTGAAAAGGGACATTAAAGCAATTATTTGGAGAAATTTGGAAGATAATGGCTATCTGGAGGAAGGGCATTCAAACAGCGGAAATAACAAGCACAGTCAAGACAGTGTTTGGATTATTCAAGGAGCTAGTGTGACTAAAGCAGAATGAGCAAGGGGAATACTGGTGGATGAATTCAGAAGAATATAACTGAGAGAGGAGGCAGATCTTGCAGAATCATGAGGCCATGGTAAAGACATTGGCTTTTACTCTGATTAAATTAGGAGTCTATGAAGGATTTTGAATAGAAGAGTGAAATAATATGGCTTTAAAAATCATGCTGCCTACTGTGTGTTGTTTAAACCAATTTATTGAGGTATGGTTGACAAAAAGCCAGACATATTTAATGTATAGAGATTGATGATTTTGTAGGTTAGTATATACTGTGAAATCATCATATTAGTCTCTGCTATAAACTATCCATTGTCTCCAAAATTTCCTCCTTTTCTCTTATTTACTGTTATTTCTGTGTGTATGATAAGAACACTTAACTAAATTAAGATCTGTGTTGCCCAGGCTGGCTCAAACTGTGATATTCCTGCCTCCCCAGGCTGGCTCAAACTTGTGATCTTCCTGCCTTTTCCTCCAGGGGCATGGGGATTACAGACATGTGCCACCATGCCTGGCCTTAAGTATATACTTAAGTTACCATACAGTATTGTTACTGTATACACACTATGCTAAACAGAAGATCTCTAGGATTTCTTCATCTCATATAACCAAAAATTTGTATCCTTTAACCTGCCCTTTTTGCCCTTCATCCAGCTCCAGGAAACCACCGTTCTATTCTTTGTTCTTATGGGTTTGACTACTTTGGACTCATCGTATAAGTGATATCATATAGTATTTGCCCTTCTGTGTCTGGTTTATTCCACTTAGCATGATGTTCTCCATGTTCACCCATATTGTCACAAATGGCAGGATTTCCTTCTTTTTAAGGCTAAATATTTTATATGTATCAGTCACATTTCCTTTTTTATTTATCTTTTAATTTTTTACAGACTGCATTTTGGTTTATTGTACACTAATGGGGTACATCATTTTGTTTCTATGGTTGTGCATGATGTAGATTCATACCATTTGTGTAATCATACATGTACATAGGGTAATGATGTTTGTCTCATTCCACCATTTTTTTATACCCCCTTCCTCACATTTCCTTCTACATAATATAAAATTCCCCCATTCTTCTCTCACTCCCCCCCACACCCATTATATATCTTTCTCCACTTACCAGGGAAAACATTTGGCCTTTGGTTTTTTGGGATTGGCTTATTTCACTTAGCATGATATTGTCCAACTCCATCCATTTACCAGCAAATGCCATAATTTTATTCTTCTTTATGGCTGAATAATATTCCATTGTGTATATATACCACAGTTTCTTCATCTATTTATCTGTTGAAGGGCATCTAGGTTGTTCCACAATCTAGCTATTGTGAACTGAGCTGCTATAAACATTGATGTGACTGTGTTACTGTAGTATGCTGATTTTAAGTCCTTTGGGTATAAACCGAGGAATGGGATAACTGGGTCAAAAGGTGGGTCCATTCCAAGTTTTCTGAGAATTCTCCACACTGCTTTCCAGAGTGGTTGCACCAATTTGCAACTCCACTAGCAATGTAAAAGTGTGCCTTTTCCCCACATCCACGCCAACATCGATTATTGTTTGTGTTCTTGATGATAGCCATTCTAATTGGAGTAAGATGAAATATTAGAGTTGTTTTAATTTGCATTTGTCTAATTACTACAGATGTTGAACACTTTTTCATATATTTTTTAATTGCCTGTATGTCTTCTTCTGTAAATTGTCTGTCCAGTTCCTTGGCCCATTTATTGATTGGGTTCTTTGTATTTTTGGTGTAAAGTTTTGTAAGTTCTTTATAAATTTTGGAGATAAGTGCTCTATCTGAAGTGTGTGCGGAAAAGACTTTCTCCCACTCTGTAGGCTCTCTCTTCATTCTTGATTGTATCCTTTGCTGAGAAAAAGCTTTTTAGTTTGGGTCCATACCATTTATTGATTCTTGCTTTGATTTCTTGTGCTTTGGGAATCTTGTTGAGGAAGTCTGATCCAAAGCCAACATGATGAAGATTCGGGCCTACTTTGTCTTCTATTAGGTGCAGGGTCTCTGGTCTAATTCCTATATCCTTGATCCATTTTGAGTTGAGTTTTGTTCAGGGTGAGAGATAGAGGTTTAATTTTATTTTACTGCATATGGATTTCCAATTTTGCTAGCACCATTTGTTGAACAGGCTATCTTTTCTCCATTGTATGTTTTTGGTTCCTTTGTCTAGTATGAGGTGACCGTATTTATGTGGTTTTATCTCTGTGTCTTCTATTCTGTACCATTGGTCTGCCTGTCTATTTTGGTGCCAATACCATGCTGTTTTTGTTACTATTGCTCTGTAGTATAGTTTAATGTCTGGTATTTTGATACCTCCTGTTTCACTTTTTCTACTCAGGGTTGTTTTGGCTATTTGAGTTCTCTTGTTCTTCCAGATGAAGTTCATGATTGCTTTCTCTATTTTTATGAGGAATGTCATTGGAATTTTAATTGGAATTGCATTGAATCTGTATAGCACCTTTGGTAGAATGGCCATTTCGACAATGATAATTCTGCTATCTAAGAACATGGGAGATCTTTCCATTTTTGAAGGATTTCTTCAATTTCTTTCTTTAATGTTCTGTAGTTTTCATTGTATAGGTCTTTCACCTCTTTTGTTAGATTAATTCCCAAGTGTTTTATTTTTTTGAGGCTACTATGAATAGAGTGGTTTTCCTAACTTCTCTTTCAGAGGATTTATCACTTCTGAGTAGAAATGCATTAGATTTATGCATTTTGATTTTATATCCTGCTACTTTGCTGAATTCATTTATTAGTTTTAGAAGTTTTCTAATGGAGGTTTTGGATCTTCTAAATATAGGATCATGTCTTCAGCAAATAGTGACAGCTTTAGTTCTTATTTTCCTATGTGTACCCCTTTAATTTCTTTGGTCTGTCTAATTGCTCTGGCAAGTGTTTCAAGGATGATGCTGAATAGAAGTTGTGAAAGAGGGTATCCCTGTCTTGTTCCAGTTTTTAGAGGGAATGCTTTCAGTTTTTCTCCATTAAGAATGATGTTGGCCATGGGCTTAGCATAGATAGCCTTTACAATGTTGAGGTATGTTCCTACTATTCCTATTTTTTCTAGTGTTTTAAGCATGAAAGGTGCTGTATTTTATCAAACACTTTCTCAGCATGTATTGAAATAATCATTTGTGATTCTTAACTTTAAACCTATTGATGTGGTAAATTATGTTTATTGATTTCTGGATGTTGAACCAACCTTGCATCCCTGGGATAAACCCCACTTGATCGTGGTGCCCTATCATTTTAATATATTTTTGTATGTGATTTGCCAGTATTTTGTTAAGGATTTTTGCATCTATGTTCATCAGGGATATTGGTCTAAAGTTTTCTTTCCTTGATGTGTCCTTGGTTTTGGTACTAGAGTGATATTAGCTTCATAGAATGAATTTGTAAGGGTTCCCTCTTTTTCTATTTCCTAGAATACTTTGAAGAGTATTGGTATCAGTTGTTCTTTAAAAGTCTTGTAGAATTTGGCTGAGAATCCATCTGGTCCTGGGCTTTTCTTGGTTGGTAGGCTTTTGATGGCTTCTTCTATTTTGGTGCTTGAAATTGATCTGTTTAGATTGTGTACATCTTCCTGATTCAGTTTGGGAGGATCATATGTCTCCAAAAATTTGTCAATATCTTCGATATTTTCTATTTCATTTGAGTATAGATTTTCAAAGTACTTCTAATTATGTTATGTACTTCAGTGGTGTGTGTTGTGACCTTTCCTTTTTCATCACAAATTCTAGTAATTTGAGTTTTCTCTCTTCTTCTCTTCATTAGTGTGGCTAGGGCTTTATCAATTTTGTTTACTTTTTCAAAGAACCAACTTTTTGTTTTGTCAATTTTTTGAATTGTTTATCTTGTTTCAATTTCATTGCTTTCAGCTCTGATTTTAATTATTTCCCGTCTTCTACTATTTTTGGTGTTGATCTGTTCTTTTTCTAGGGCTTTGAGATGTAATGTTAGGTCATTTAGTTGTTGACTTTTTATTTTTTTAGTATATGAGCTCAATGCAATGAACTTTCCTCTTAGTACTGCTTTTATAGTATCCCAGAGATTTTGACATGTTGTGTCATTGTTCTCATTACCTCTAAGAATTTTTTTATTTCTTCTCTGATGTCTTCTGTTATCATTTCATCATTCAATAGAATATTATTTAGTCTCTAGGTGTATGAGTAGTTTTTGTTTGTTATTTTATCATTCATTTCTGATTGCATTCCATTATGGTCTGATAGGATACAAAGTATGATTTCTATATTTTGTACTTACCAATGGCTTCTTTGTGGCAGAGCATATGGTCTGTTTTGGAGAAGGATCCATGAACTGCTGAGAAGAAAGTATATTCGCTCAATGATGGAAGAAATATTCTGTAAATATCCATTAAGTCTGTATCATTGATCGTATTATTTAGTTCTATAGTGTCTTTGTTCAGTTTTTGTTTGGAGGATCTATCCAGTGGTGAGAGCAGTATGTTAAAGTCCCCCACTATGAATGTGTTTTGGTGTATTTGATTCTTAAAATTGAGAAGGGTTTTTTTGATATACATAGTTGCTCCATTGTTTGGGGCATAAATATTTAAAATTGTTATATCTTGCTGTTTTATGCTTCCCTTTAGCTGTATGATATGTCCTTCTTTATCCCCTCTGGGTAACTTAGGTTTGAAGTCCACTTCATCTGATATGAGGATGGAGACCCCTGCTTTTTTATTGGGTCCATGTGTATGGTATGTTTTTCCCCATCCTTTTACCTTTAGTCTGTGGATTTTTTTTTATGAGATGAGTCTCTTGAAGATAGCATATTGTTGGGTCCTTCTTTTTAATCCAGTCTGCCAGTCTATTGAAATTATTGAAATTAGGCCATTGATATTCAGGGTTATTATTGTGATATGATTTGTATTCCTTGTCATTTAGGCTTATTTTTGGTTTTTAACTTGACTTGCTTTCTCCTTTGATTGGTTTTTCCTTTAGGGTAGTTCCTCCCTACGCCGACTTGTATTGTTGCTTTTCACTTCCTCCTCACGAAATATTTTGCTGAGAATGTTCTGTAGGGAAGACTTTCTGTTTATAAATTCTTTTAACTTTTGTTTATTGTGGAAAGATTTTATTTCTTTGTCAAATCTGAAGGTTAGTTTTCCTGGGTATAGGATTCTTGGTTGGCATCTATGTTCTTTCAGAGCTTGAAATATATTGTTCCAGGCATTCTTACTTTTAGAGTCTGGGCTGAGAAATCTGCTGATATCCATATTGGTTTCCCCTTATATGTAATCTGACACTTTTCTCTCACAGCCTTTAAAATCCTATCTTTATTTTGTATGTGAGACATTTTCATTATAATGTGTCTTGGTGTGGATCTGTTGTAATTTTGTGCACCTGGTGTTTTGTAAGCCTCTTGTATTTGATTTTCCATTTCATTTTTCAGGTTTAGGAAATTTTCTGGTATTATTTCATTGAACAGGTTGTTCATGCCTTTGGTTTGTATCTCTGTGCCTTCCTCAATCCCAATAATTCTTAAATTCAGTCTTTTCATGATATCCCATAATTTTTGGAGGTTCTGTTCATGCCTTCTTAACATCTTCTCAGTTTTTTCAACTTTATTTTCAAGATTAAATATTTTGTCTTAATTGTCTGAGATTGTGTCTCCCATGAGATCTATTCTGTTGGTGATGTTTTCTATTGAGTTTTCGATTTGGTTTATCATTACTTTCATTTCAAGTATATGTTTGTTTGTTTGTTTGTTTTCAGAATCTCTGTCTCTTTATTGAAGTGTACTTTTGGTTCCTGCATTTGCTTTTTACTGTTTACTGGAATGGTTACGCATTGCCTGCATTTGCTCTCTTTTCTCATCTTTTGCTTCACGGATCATTTTAAGTATGCAGATTCTAAACTTTTTCTGTCATTTCTACTGCCATGGAGTCATTGTATTCTATCACAATAGCATCTTTGTTTGTTAGGGACACTTTCTTCCCCTGTTTTTTCACATTCTTTGTATATATTCCCCTCTAGCAGTGAAGATAAGAGATACTAAAGTTCCTTCCTTGCAGGCTTTTTATGTCCCTGCAGTTTTTCCCTACCACTCCTTTGAAGGGGAGATCAATACCAGTCACACCCAATACAGAGAAAATGTAGCCCTGAACCAGATAGCCCCTATAAAGACTTTAACATTATTATAATGAACAGGATCAGTTCGATTACTATTTACAGTATTTCTAGTTGTGAACAAGAGAATGGAGAAGGGTGTAGGATGGAAGTGAGTAAATACCTGTCAATGGGCCTCCAGTCTCCTGTAGGTGTCTCAGGAAGGGAGCTGCCCTTCCAATGCTGATGGCCACGCACTCAGGAATAATTCAAAATGCCTGCACCAGCTTCCAAAGAAGCTGGGGAGCCCCAGTGAGGGTGTGATGAGTCAGCATGGCTGCAGGCGCAGTGTCCCTCAGCAATAGGGGGGGCAGGTGGGCAGACTCAGCTACTGGCTTCTGTCCTCGGTGTGGGGTCTGACCTTGGTGCATGGTGGGGGGGCGAGCTCAGTGACAGTGTCTGACCTCGGTGTGTCCACATTTTCTTTGTACATTCATCCATATATAGAAGTTTTATTTGCTTCCATGTCTTATCTATTGAAAATAATACTACAGTGAATGTGAGAATGAGGATATCCTAATTTCATTTCCTCTGGATATATACCCAGAGTGAAATTGCTGGATCATATGTAGGTCTGCTATTAATTTGGAGAGCACATCCATATTATTTTCCTAGTGGTTTCACCACTATGCAAATTCACCAATTTGCATTCTCATTAACAGTATATAAGAGTTCCCTTTTCCTCATATTATCATCAATGTTTTTTAATATATTTTTATAATAGCTGCCCTAGTAGGCCTGAGGTACTATCTTTTAGTTTTGATTTGCATTTCCATCATGATCAGTGAGGTGATGCACTTTTTATATACTTGCTAGACATTATGTGTTCTTGAAATAATGTCAATTCAGGTATTTAGCCCATTTAAAAATTTTTTCTTGCTATTGAATACAGGAGTTACTCATATATTTTGGATAAGAACTCTTTATCATGCTTTGGTTTGTACATATTTTATCCCATTACAGAGGTTGCCTTTTCATTTTGTTGATTGCTTTCTTTGCTGTGCAAAAGCTGCAGCTATCTTGAGAAGAGTTTATAAGGAGTACCAGCAAGGTTAAAGCAGGGAAACCCAATGGGAAACCACTATAGTGATCCAGGGAAGAAATGATGGTGGTTGGGAACAAGATGGAAACAATGTGTAGCTGATAGAAGTAGATTTGGATATAGGGTGAAGGTAAAACAAACAGGATGTGCTGATAGATTGGATATGGAATATGAAGTGAAGAAGTCAAGGATGAATCCAAGGTTTTTTTTTTTTTTTTTTTTTTGCCTGAGGAAGGTAGTGACATTTACTGAAATGGGAAAGAGTATGCATGGAAACTGTGGGTGGAATAAGTATGGTATGCAGAAGTTCAGTTTTGTACATCTTGATTTGAGGTCCTTACTAGAAATCTAAGTGAAATGTCAAGCAAGTAGGTGGCTGTGTGAGTCTAGAGTGCAGATGAAAGGTCTGAAATAAAGCTCTATCTTTGGGAATCTTCAGCATATGCACACTGTTCAAAGCCAAGGAAATGAAGACAGGAGAGATCCAAGAACTGAACCCTGGGTCAATATAATTTTTAAAGTTGGGGAGAATAGGAGGAACCAATAATGAAAATTGAGGAAGAATGTCTAGTAAGTGGTAGGAGGAAAATGAAGAGAGTGTGATATCTTGAAATTTGTAAATTGTCTATTGATCATAATCTGTCCTCTCTGTTGCCAATACCTCATCCCTGGTTCAGCACCACCGTCATTACTAATTTTTAACAATCCCTGAACTAATTTTCTTGCCTCCCTTCTAATTCCTCTAATATATCCCCCACACTGTCAGACTCTTCCATTTAAAACACATATTGGATCCTGTCACTCCTTTGCTCAAAATGCTTGATCTATTTGCAGTTTATGCACACTTTGCTGCTTTTCTCTTCCACACCTCTCCTTTTGTTTTTGAAGTCCATTGTTCCTGAATGTTCCCTGTACGTTTATTATCACCTTACCAACTCCTACTCATCCCTCAATACACAGTTTAGGTATTATCTCATTTAGAAAGCCTTCTTTGGTTTTCTTTGTGCATATGTTAATTGTTGATCTGATCATACTGCTTTCCCATTATTTGTTTCTACCATTTTAGGACATTATTTCTTGAAGAATCATTCAGACATTCAATAAATGTTTCATGCCTAGGAAAGGGTCTAGCACATTGTAGGTCCTTAATGAATGTATAATGAATGAGTGAATAAATGAATGGTCACTTTTCTCTTTGTTTTGGATATGTCAGTTTCAGTTTAAAGGGTTATAAATTTTTCTCTATGACTTTGAATTGTTTCCAATTCTTCAATTTAAAATTTTAATATAACTAGTTATGGAATAGAATAACTTATGTACATCACAGATACTGGAGAAGCCTGCAGAATAACAATGTGCTATGGGTTTGATAGCACTGGGATATCATCTCCCCCAGTGTAATCAATATACATCAAGTTACTGTAATACAGCCATTCTTCACAAGTGGAATATGTTAGGTTACTTAGTGACCTCTAGGGGATACCTTTCCCATGTAAAATAAGTTCTTATGGGGAGACTCAAGTTTGTATCTCTGGGGTCATCTGCCATCTGCCATTCTGGACCTTTTAAAGGGTATTCAGTAATCACTTGTCATAAGCTAAATGTATAAAATTACTTTTTCCACTAATTGGTTTTCTTTCATAGATAGAAATTTAAAAATGCCCATGGTGAGGCATACCTGTTATCCAGACAATCCAGTATTCTTTTTCTGAGAAGCCTTAATGAGGAAATCATTTTATGTCTCTCTAATAATCTGAAACAGGTAGAATTATCTCTGGGCAGAAAAAAATTCTAATTTCTTTCAGTAGTTCATTATGAATCTATTGTCTATGATTTTATCTAAAATATATTTAAATTTGCTCATCTGTAATTTTTAAAAAACCTATATTTGCAACACAAGTTTTTAAATTACATTTTGCTATTTGAAGAAATACTTTATTTTTCAAGTTAAACATTCATTTTATATAATTTTTACATACAAAACTGTGCATAATTGACACATAAAACTTGATGAATTTAAAGATAAGTACTTGTATACACCATGGAACCATCACCTCAATCTATGTTATAAACCTGTCTCTTCAAAAAGTTTCCTCCTGCTCTTTTATATCTTAAATTTTTGTGTATGTATCTAAGAACTCTTAACATAAGACCTACCTCTTAGCATAATTTTAAGCATGTAATATGGTACTGTTACCTCTAGGTACTATGCTGTACAGTAAAGAACTTCTTCATCTTGTATAACTAAATTTGTACCCATTGACTAATATCTCCCCTTTTGCTCTTCCCTCAGCCTCTGTCAGCCACCATTCCACTCTCTGATTCTATGAGTTTGACTACTTTTAATTCTTCATATTTATGGCATTATGTAGTATTTGTCCATGTGTATCTGTTAGATTTCACATAGCCTTATGTTTTCCAGGTCCATGCATGCTGTCACAAATTGCAGGATTTCCTTCTTCTTAAGCCTGAATAACATTTCATTTGTGTATACAGACACATACCTATATCTGTTATATATGCATCCAAACATACATAAATATATGTATAAGTGTATGTCTTATATGCCACATTTTCTTTATCCATGCATCTGTAGATGCACATTTAATTTGATTTTATGTCATGGGTATTGTGAATAGTGTCATAGGAAATACTTTCTAAAAATGTTGAGATAAAATTTACATGGTAAAAAATCTACATAATGAAATGCACAAATCTTAAGCATACAATTTGATGCCTTTTAACAAAAGCATATACCCTTGTAATCTATACCATAATGAAGATATAAAACACCAGAAAATTCCCACATAACTCCTTTCAGTCTTCAACCTACATAGGCAACCACTATTCTGACTTTTGTCACCACAGTTAATTGTTTGTTATCAAATTTAATACAAACAGAATCATACACTATATCTGGCTTCTTTCCCTCAGCATTTTTACTTTTTGATTAACACATGGTATTGTGTTCCCTTTTTATGTTCAAGTAACATTCCATTGTATGATTAACTACAGTTGGCTTATCTTGTCACCAGTCAATACATATTGTTTTGTTTCCAATTTTTTGTATTATGAATGTCTGCTATAAAACTATAAGTACTTAATATTATGTATTCCACTTTAAGAACTGCTTTACCTTATCTCACAAATTTTGATATGGCCATGTTTACTCATTTCAAAGTACTTTTTAATATTTTATGTGCTTCTTTGACACAAGGAATATTTATATTTTGAAGTTATCTTTTAGTTATTGATTTCTAATTTAATTCCATCATGTCAAAGAACATGATTTGTGTTATTTAAAGAGATTCAAACTTGTTAACACTTATTTTATGGACATGAAAGAGTCTATCATGAAGAATATTTCTGGGACCACAATTTTTATCCATTTTGAACTAAGACCTATAGACCAACAGAACCCAAAGTCATAGGGACAGGAATCAAAAATTTGTGTGTAGATCACTAAAGGTAATAGTGAACCAAGTTATTCCTATTTTCACCTCTACTAATTATTCCTGAATCTATGAAATCTTAGTGTTGGAGAAATATCAAATCTGGAAGACAGTCCTCTGGACTGTGTTGACACCTAACTTAATATTGTAGCTCAAACTTCAAAATCCATTCCATCACTGTAGCAAGACTGTTGCTTCAGGATAATGGGAAATGGCAAGAGTAGTAAATTCCATGGACATGGGCTCATTATCACTCTTGATTTACTGAGAAATTACTGCCTTGAACAAAAATGATGCTATGTGTAATATTGTGATAGTGAGTAAGGCATCCCATACATTTTTTTATGATACTGACAAACTACTTTGTAGAGTGGCTGAGCCATTTGACATTCCCACCAACAATATGAGTGGCCAGTTCCTCAGCACTTTTGGAAGCACTTGATGTTTTATTTTCTTTTGTTTTCGTGCTTAAAATTGTTTTATTAACATAGATATATACATGTAGCAGAATAGAATTAGATCCCTATCTTTCACCTTGCACAAAAATCAACTGAAAATTGATCCAAGACCTAGGAATTAGATCAGGAACTTTGCAACTGCTAGAAGAAAACATAGGCTTAACACCCTGACATATAGGCACAGGCAACAACTTCCTTAAAAAGTCCTCTAAAGCTTAAGAAATAAAACCAAGAATCAATAAGTGGGATGGCATCAAATTAAAAAGCTTCTCCACATCAAAGGAAACAAGAATGTGAAGAGAAAGCCTATAGAATGGGAGAAGATCTTTACCAGCTACTCTTCTGACAGAGAATTAATATTCAGAATGTATAAAGAATTCAAAAAACTTACCATAAGAAAAAAAATAACCCAATCACAATCAATGGGCAAAGGATGTAGGCAGACATTTTTCAATAGAAGAAGTACAAATGGAAAACAAATACATGAAAAAATGTTCATGATTTTTAGCTATTGTGGAAATGAAAATCAAAGCTACACTAAAATTTCATCTCATTCCAGTCAGAATGGCAATCATCAGGAATAAAATTGCAATAAATGCTGGTGAAGATGTGGATAAAAAGGTGCACGAATACATTTTTTTGTTGGACTGCAAATTAGATCAACTAGTTTGGAAAGCAGTATGGAGATTCCTCAAAAGACTAGGAATGAAACCACTGAATGACCCAGCTATCCCACTCCTTGGTATTTATCCAAAAGAACTAAAGTTAGCACCCTATAGCGATATATGCATACCAACATTTACAGCAGCACAATTCACAATAACCAGGTTATAAAACCGGTCTAGGGATCTGTCAGCAGATGAATAGATAAAAGAGAATGTGATAGATATACACAATGGAGTTCTACTCAGCCTTAAAGAAGAATAGGATGGAACTGGAGAACATGCTGAGTGAAATAAACCATTCTGAAAAGTCAAGGGTTGCATGCCTGCATGTGTGTGTATGTGTGTGTGTGTGAGAGAGAGAGAGCAAGAGAGAGAGAGAGAGAGAGAGAGAGAGAGAGAGAGAGAGAGAGAGAAGGAGGAGGAAGAAGAAGAGGAGGAGGAGGAGGAGGGAAAAGAAAGGAATACAGGGGCGGGCCAAGATGGCGGACTAGAGGGCGGCTGCATTTCACGCTGCTCCAGGACGCAAGATTCAAAAGAGGAGATAGTGAGAGACTTGGGACCAACTCAAAGCTGCCGGGTGAGTCTCTCCTGTTGGGGAGGCGTCCCGGATGGGGCGGTAGCCCTGGAACGCAGGGAATTTGTGAAGTGGAGTTGCTCGGCGAGACGCCCCTCCCCCCACTGGAGCGGTAAACACGGACAACTGGGATCATCGTAGAGGAGGCGGCTCAGCATAGCGCTTGGACTCGAGCAGCCGCTGGGGCTCCGGGCGGCTGCCTGGGGAGGAGCTGCATGGTGAGCTGTTTGGACCCAGAGTGACCGCTTCCGAACACCGGGGGGTTGCCTGGAGGAGGAGGAGAGGCCCGGCGGGTCGCTTGGGTCTAGGAGTGACTGCATCAGAGCCACGGGCGGTTGCCAGAGGAGGAGCTGCTTGGTGAGCTGTTTGAACTCAGAGTGGGCGCTCCTGAGCGCCGGGGGACTGCCCGGAAGAAGAGGAGGAGCACGGCGGGACGCTTGGTCTGGGAATGACTGCATCAGAACCACAGGCGGTTGCCAGAGGAGGAGTTGTGTGGTGAACTGTTTGAACTCAGAGCTAGCGCTCCTGAGTGCCGGGAGGTTGCCCGGAGGAGGAGGAGGAGCGTGGCTTGTTGTTTGACCTGGGAGTGACTGCATCAGAGCTGCGGGCGGTTGCCGAAGGAGGAGCTGCGTGACGAGCTGTTTGAACTCGGAGCAGCTGCTCCAGAACACTGGTGGCCTGCCTGGAGGAGGAGAGCGGTGGGACACTTAGTCTGTGAGTGACTGCATCAGAACCACAGGCGGTTGCCAGAGGAGGAGGCGAGTGGTGAGTTGATTGGACTAAAAGCAACCGCTCCGGAACACCGGTGGCCTGCCTGGAGGAGGAGCGTGGTGAGTCACCTGGTCTCGGAGCCATCGCTCCTGAACACCCGGGCGGCTACCCCAAGGAGGAGGAGGAGGAACAGGGCGGGTCACTTGGACTTGGAGTGACTGCCTAGGGCTACGGGTGGTTGGTGGGAGGAGGAGACCCAAAGTGAGTTGTTTGGATTCCTAGTGACTGCGTCGGAAACCGGGCGGCTGTCCGGAGGAGGAGGTGTGTGGCGGGTCTCTGTGTCTCGGAGCTATTGTACGGGGCTCCAGGTGGTGGCTCAGGGGAGGGGCTGCATAGCCAGGCGATTGGTGCAGAGCAGGGTCCCAGGAGCTAGGTGGCTTCTTGCTGGAAGAGCCGCACAGAGACACGCCTGGGGCGGAGCGAAGTTTCCAGGGCGGCGGGCAGACTCTCTGGGAGAGGCAGCCTAAGGAGACTCGCCTGCGAAGGGTGAGGCTCCCAGGCCCAGGACGTAGGTCCGGGCCCCTGGGATCTTTGCAGAAGAAGACAGCCCAGCCCAGGTGGTAGTTGTAGATTGAGGGGAACCTCTAGGAGGGCAACTGACTAGCGAGACGTCCCCACCGAGTGACTCTTCCCGGCCAGGGGAGGTTTTCTCACAGAGACGGTAAAACCAGAGACACAGGCACAAACAGGCCTTGCCTCAGCCCACAGCCTACTTCCCCGTTGGATGACCATTGGTCAACAAGTGGAGACACCTCTGCCCACTAGCAGGGAATATACGCCACCTGAGGGTTACCACACCTAGAGAGGCAGCTTCTTCGTGGAGCTCTGCATTATCAACCTCCTCCAAGACTTCAGGCTACTGAAGGATAACAGGGGATATACTAACAATCTTCAGGGACATTATAAGTTGATAGAGGAAATCTGCAATATCTTAATGACCCACTGATTCCTGAACAATATGAGAAAACAAGGGAAGAAAATGCCCCAAACAAATCTAGATGTTACATCAATAAAATCCAACGACAGCATGGCAGAAGAAATGACAGAAAGGGAGTTCAGAATGTACATAATTAAAATGATCAGGGAAGCAAGTGATGAGATGAAAGAGCAAATGCAGGCATTGAATGATGAGATGAAAGAGCAAATGCAGGCATTGAACGATCGCACCAATCGACAGTTAACAGAGCAAATTCAGGAAGCAAAAGATCATTTCAATAAAGAGTTAGAGATATTGAAAAAAAACCAAACAGAAATCCTTGAAATGAAGGAAACAATAAACCAAATTAAGAACTCCATAGAAAGCACAACCAATAGGATAGAACAGCTGGAAGACAGAACTTCAGATATTGAAGACAAAATATTTAACCTCGAAAACAAAGTTGAACAAACAGAGAAGATGGTGAGAAATCATGAACAGAATCTCCAAGAACTATGGGATATCATGAAAAGGCCAAATTTGAGAATTATTGGGATTGAGGAAGGCTTAGAGAAACAAACCAAAGGAATGAACAATCTATTTGAAGAAATAATATCAGAAAATTTCCCAAATCTGAAGAATGAAATGGAAAATCAAGTCCAAGAGGCTTATAGGACTCCAAATACACAAAATTACAACAGACCCACACCAAGGCACATTATAATGAAAATACCTAACATACAAAATAAAGACAGAATTTTAAAGGCTGTGAGAGAAAAGAACCAAATTACATTCAGGGGGAAGCCAATACGGATATCAGCAGATTTTTCAATCCAGACCCTAAAAGCTAGAAGGGCCTGGAACAACATTTTTCAAGCTCTGAAAGAAAATGGATGCCAACCAAGAATCTTATACCCAGCAAAACTTACCTTCAAATTTGACGATGAAATAAGATCATTCCATGATAAACAAAAGCTAAAAGAATTTACAAAAAGAAAGCCAGCATTACAGAACATTCTCAGCAAAATATTCCATGAGGAAGAGATAAAAACAAAGAAGCAAATCAGCAAAGGGAGGAATTATCCTAAAGGAACTGTCAAATAAAGGAGGAACCAAGATGTGTCAAAAATTTTAAATATGAACCAAATGACTGGGAATACAAATCATATCTCAATAATAACCCTGAATGTTAATGGCCTGAATTCATCAATCAAAAGACATAGACTGGCAGATTGGATTAAAAAGAAAGATCCAACAATATGTTGCCTGCAAGAGACTCACCTCATAGAAAGAGATACCCATAGACTAAAGGTGAAAGGATGGGGAAAAACATACCATGCACATGGGCTCAGCAAAAAAGCTGGAGTATCCATCCTCATTTCAGATAAAGTGGACTTCAAGCCAATGTTAGTTAGAAGGGATAAAGAAGGACATTTCATACTGCTTAAGGGAAGCATAAATCAGCAAGATATAACAATCATAAACATCTATGCCCCAAACAGTGGCTCATCCATATATGTTAAACAAATCCTTCTCAATTTTAGAAACCAAATAGACCATAACACAATAATACTAGGTGATTTTAACACGCCTCTTTCACCACTGGACAGATCTTCCAAACAAAAATTGAACAAAGAAACCATAGATCTCAATAACACAATCAATAATTTAGACTTAACAGACATTTATAGAATATACCATCCAACCAAGAGCGAATACACTTTCTTCTCAGCAGCACATGGATCCTTCTCTAAAATAGACCATATATTATGCCACAAAGCTAATGTCAGCAAATACAAGAAGATAGAGACACTACCTTGTATTCTATCAGATCATAATGGATTGAAGTTACAAATTAATGAAAGAGTAAAAAACAGAAACTACTCCAACACCTGGAGATTAAACAATATGCTACTATATGATGAATGGATAACAGAAGATATTAGGAAGGAAATTAAAAATTCTTAGAGGTAAACGAGAACAAAGAAACAACATATCAAAATCTCTGGGACACTATGAAAGCGGTACTTAGAGGAAGATTTATTTCATGGAGCGCATTTAATAAAAGAAGTAAAACTCAAAAATAAATGACCTAACACTACAGCTCAAAGCCCTAGAAAAAGAAGAACAGACCAACACCAAAAGTAGTAGAAGACAGGAAATAGTTAAACTGAGAGCTGAAATCAACGAAATTGAAACGAAAGAAACAATACAAAAAATTGACAAAATAAATAGTTGGTTCTTCGAAAAAATAAACAAAATTGATAAACCTTTAGCCACACTAACAAAGAGAAGACGAGAGAAAACCCAAATCACTAAAATTCGGAATGAACAAGGAAATATCACAACAGACACGACCGAAATACAAAACATAATTAGAAGCTATTTTGAAAATCTATACTCCAACAAAATAGAAAATTTCGAAGACATCAACAGGTTTCTAGAGACATATGAATTGCCTAAACTGAACGAGGAGGACATACACAATTTAAATAGACCAATTTCAAGTAATGAAATAGAAGAAGTCATCAAAAGCCTTCCAACAAAGAAAAGTCCAGGACCAGATGGGTTCTCAGCCGAGTTTTACAAAACTTTTAAAGAAGAACTCATTCCAATACTTCTCAAAGTATTCCAGAAAATAGAAGAGGAGGGAACTCTCCCAAACTCATTCTATGAAGCCAATATTACCCTGATTCCTAAACCAGACAGAGACACATCGAGGAAAGAAAATTTCAGACCAATATCCTTAATAAACATCGACGCAAAAATTCTCAACAAAATTTTAGCAAATCGCATACAAAAACATATTAAAAAGATAGTGCACCATGATCAAGTGGGTTTCATCCCAGGGATGCAAGGTTGGTTCAACATCAGGAAATCAATAAATGTCATTCACCATATCAATAGACTTAAAGTCAAGAATCACATGATTATTTCGATAGATGCAGAAAAAGCATTTGATAAAATACAGCACCCCTTCATGCTCAAAACACTAGAAAAAATAGGGATAGTGGGAACATTCCTTAACATTGTAAAGGCCATCTATGCTAAACCCATGGCGAATATCATTCTTAATGGTGAAAAACTGAAAGCATTCCCTCTAAAAACTGGAACAAGGCAGGGATGCCCTCTTTCACCACTTCTATTCAATATCGTCCTTGAAACTCTAGCCAGAGCAATTAGACAGACCAAAGAAATTAAAGGGATACGAATAGGAAAAGAAGAACTCAAACTATCCCTATTTGCTGATGATATGATTGTATACTTAGAGGAACCAGGAAATTCCACCAGAAAACTTTTAGATCTCATAAGTGAATTCAGTAAAGTAGCGGGATATAAGATCAATGCACATAAATCGAAGGCATTTTTATATATAAGCGATGAATCTTCAGAAAGAGAAATTAGGAAAACTACCCCATTCACAATAGCTTCGAAAAAAATAAAGTATTTGGGAATCAATCTCACAAAAGAGGTGAAAGACCTCTACAATGAGAACTACAGAACACTAAAGAAAGAAATTCAAGAAAACCTTAGAAGATGTAAAGATCTCCCATGTTCTTGGATAGGCAGAATTAATATTGTCAAAATGGCCATACTACCAAAAGTGCTATACAGATTCAATGCAATTCCAATTAAAATCCCAATGATGTACCTTACAGAAATAGAGCAAGCAATTATGAAATTCATCTGGAAGAATAAAAAACCCAGAATAGCTAAAGCAATCCTTGGCAGAAAGAGTGAAGCAGGGGGTATCGCAATACCAGATCTTCAACTCTACTACAAAGCAATAGTAACAAAAACGGCATGGTATTGGTACCAAAATAGAAAGGTGGATCAATGGTACAGAATAGAGGACACGGACACAAACCCAAATAAATACAATTTTCTCATACTAGACAAAGGGGCCAAAAATATGCAATGGAGAAAAGATAGCCTCTTCAACAAATGGTGCTGGGAGAATTGGAAATCCATATGCAACAGAATGAAACTAAACCCATATCTCTCACCATGCACAAAACTAAACTCAAAATGGATTAAGGATCTCGGAATCAGACCAGAGACCTTGCATCTTATAGAAGAAAAAGTAGGTCCAGAGCTTCAACATGTCGGCTTAGGACCAGACTTCCTCAACAGGACTCCCATAGCACAAGAAATAAAAGCAAGAATTAATAACTGGGATAGATTCAAACTAAAAAGCTTTCTCTCAGCAAAGGAAACTATCAGCAATGCAAAGAAAGAGCCTACAGAGTGGGAGAAAATCTTTGCCAATCATACTTCAGATAGAGCACTAATCTCCAGAATCTATAAAGAACTCAAAAAACTCTACACCAAGAATGTAAATAATCCAATTGACAAATGGGCTAAGGAAATGAATAGACACTTCACAGAAGAAGATGTACAAGCAATCAACAAACATATGGAAAAATGTTCAACATCTCTAGTAATAAGAGAAATGCAAATCAAAACCACCCTAAGATTCCATCTCACCCCAATTAGAATGGCAATTATCAAGAATACAACCAACAACAGGTGTTGGCGAGGATGTGGGGAGAAAGGTACACTCTTACATTGCTGGTGGGGCTGCAAATTAGTGCAGCCACTCTGGAAAGCAGTGTGGAGATTCCTTAGAAAACTTGGAATGGAAACACCATTTGACCCAGCTATCCCACTCCTTGGCCTATACCCAAAGGACTTAAAATCAGCATATTACAGAGATACAGCCACATCAATGTTCATAGCTGCTCAGTTCACAATAGCCAGATTGTGGAACCAACCTAGATGTCCTTCAATTGATGAATGGATAAAGAAACTGTGGTATATATATACAATGGAATATTACTCATCCATAAAGAATGATAAAATTATGGCATTTGCAGGCAAATGGATGAAACTGGAGAATATCATGCTAAGTGAGATAAGCCAATCTCAAAAAACCAAAGGAAGAATGATATCGCTAATAAGTGGATGATGACACATAATGGGGGTGGGAAGGGTTAGTGTTGGGGTTGGAGTTGGGTTTAGGGAGGGGGGCAGGAATGGAGGAAGGAAGGACTGTATAGATGGAGGGGAAGGGTGTGAGGGGAGGGGGGGAAGGGAAAAAATGGCAGAATGAATCAAACAACATTACCCTATGTAAATTTATGATTACACAAGTGGTATGCCTTTACGCCATGTACAAATAGAGAAACAACATGTATCCCATTTGTTTACAATAAAAAGAAAAAAAAAAAAAAAAAAAAAAAGAAATAATAATATCAACAGCCACAAGCACCGAAATAAAATATCCAGAACATGTTCAACAAAAAAAAAAAAAAAAAAAAAAAAAAAAAAAAAAAAAAAAAGAAAGGAATACAAATGGGGAGGGGAATCTCATGAAAATAGAATGGAGACCAATAGAGTAGAGGTAGAGGAAGGGGATCAAGAGGGAGGGAGATGGTGAAGGCAAGGAGAAATAACTGGCGAATGAAATATACCAAATTATCTCATGTCCCTGTACAAATATACTGTAATGAATTCCATACATATAATAATAATGCACTAATTAAAATCATAATAGAAAGGAGAGCAATAGAGTACAACAAGTTGATTGGGGCAGGGAGAAGAGAAGGGAAAAGGAAGGCACTAGGGAAGGAGACTGATCAAATTGTGTTATATACATGTATGAATATGGCATAATGAATCCCACTATTATGTATAATTATAATGTACCAATAAAAATAAATTTAAAAAAGAACCTTTGAATTATTGAAATTTCTAGTTTTGTATCATGAGGATAGATCTTATTTAAAAAGTTTGTTCTAATGGGTCTTCTTTGACATCATGCTGGTAGAAGTATTGGTCACTACATTTTAGTGCCATGTGGAAGCCTACTTCCAGGTTCTCCACTCAGCCTTCATGAACACTCTGATGAAGGGGAGATATCTTATTTTACTTGTTTGGAGTGGAAGTTGAAGCTCTCCTGTAGGCTTTTACTGACACCATGCTGGCTCATAGAGGGAGGGGTACCCCATTCTTTTGGATATACAAATAATGGGATTAACTGTGGTGTATTCATATATGTACATAGAAAAATTATATCAGATTAATTCCACTGTCTTTCCTTTTCCTATCTTCCCTCCTTCCTTTCATTTCCCTTTGTCTAATCCACTCAATTTCTATTCTCCTCACTCTCTTATTTTGGATTAGCTTCCACATATAAGAGAGAACATTCAACCTTTGACTTTTGGGGACTGGCTTATTTCACTTAGCATGAGAGTCTCCAGATCTATCCATTTGCTGGCAAATGTCATAAAGTCATTTTTCTTTATGGCTGAGTAATACTCCATTGTGTATATATTCCACAGTTTCTTTATCCATTCATCTGTAGAAGGGCACCTAGGTTGGCACCATAGCTTAGCTATTGTGAATTTGCTGGTATAAACCTTGATGTGCCTTAGTATGCCAACTTTCAATCCTTTGGATATATAATGAGGACTGGGATAGCTGGGTCAAATGGTAGTTCCATTCCATACTGCTTTCCATAGTGCTTACACCAATTTGTAGTCCCACCAGCAATATATGATTGTACCCTTCACCCCGCATCTTCGCCAACATTTATTGTTACTTGTATTATTGATAATTGCCATTCTGACTGGAGTGAGAAAAAGTGTTTTTTTTTTTGCTGTTGTTGTCTGTGCTTATTGGCATTTCTCAGTTGCTAGCTGCTGCAGTATCCAATCTGAGATACATTAAGTAAAAGAATACCCAAGGAACTCACTACTTTGTCATTCTATGGGTGCTGAACTCCCTAGTGAGTCTACCTTTTTTTCCATGTTTGCAAATATCACATAATTTCCAGGTTTTTAGTGTATTTAGTGGGTGAAATAGGGAGAACTGCAACTACTCTATCTTTTCCTAGAACTAGAAAATCAGATATACTTTTTATCATTTAAATTAACCATTTTAAAGATGTCTTAGATTTGGGTGTATTGGCCTCATGCATGTTCATAATGGTCATTGAAATATTGTATTTTAGTCATGTCCCCTCTGTGCCTTCTTTCATCCCTTGAATCACTTCGTTGATTTTCAATGGGTGATCTTTAGCTTGATCATAATTTCTTTGAATATCCTTGGTTCTAAATAACCATTTTGGCTGATTGAATAAATAAATACCTCACAAGGGATTTGAGTAAATAGGAGAGGAAAGAATAGAAAATTCTGGGTAACTAGTCTAAAGAATTCTGACTCACTTGTATGGTATTAGTAACATTATATTAGACACATACAGAGAGATAAAATATGTGAGATGAAAATAACTTTTTTTCATCAAAACCACATTTCTTGTTCTATTAAAATACTTTTGGGTGGGACAAGGTCTTTTGGATTGAAGCTTTCTGATGAGCAATGGTAAATTTAAAAAATTGAAACAGTTGATCAGAAATTTCCACATTTTTCTTAGATTATAAAAGCAAGCGACAGTTTGGCTAACTGACCCAGGTACATTAAAACTCATATGGTCCCTGGAGTAACTGGAGTCACTCCACATGCAGGTCTCCCAAATGAAGATCAAGACTGTGAATTATATTGAGATTTTACAGGGGAGTGATTAAAATGAATACAAACAAGTAGTGATATCATCTATTCTGTGCAGTTAGCACTCTTGCCTTATTTTTCCCCTCAGTATGACTTTTGTTGTAGCTACCTATGGGTCCCATATAGACTGGAACACATCACAGCAGAGAAAAGGATGCAGACTTCTTCCTAAGATGTCTTAGAGGACATAGATTGAAAAAAAATAACTGTTTTATGCTCTCCCTGGATGTTTATAAAATATGCTCATTTATGAGGCTTATTCTAAATAGGAATAGTATATGTATACCATAATAAAATATTAGGACTATGCTAAAACAAAACTGGAATTTAAATTCACATTAATGTCCTTTCCAATGTAATATTCTTTTAGGGAAACACAATTCAGATTTGAGAACTTTAGTTATATGTAACACTTGTCCTGGATAACTGATATCACCTAAGCCATAAAACTATAGAGCCATCTGACCCTTCCCAGAAATAGTTCCTCCAGAAATTATATTGTTCCTTGAACAGGCAAAGCTTTTACTCAAATGATCTGTCTCCAATAAGCTCTCCATCAAATGCTCTGCCATTGGTGCAGTTTTCTTAATTTTACTTAAGTGCCTGCTGGCTGACTTTGAGTCCAAAGAGACAAAGAATATCTTTATTGGACAGAATTTAAACTTGGGATGAAAAGAAAAACAGTTGCTTTCTTCTTGACCTCCCTGTGTTCTTCCCAGTACTAATGGAGATGAGAGAGAGGAAAGAGAAAATAGTCCTTGTTTCTAACTTGATTTACCTACTTTGGAGACCTTGCTTACTTGTAGCATATGAATACCCTCCTTATAAACAAGTTTAGTGAAAGAAAGATTGTCTGCCAAAGAAGTATTCAAAATTATAATTCAAATGGTTGTGAAGAATTTTGACTTTATTTGCTCTGCTGACTCAGGAAGGGGGCTAACATAATGGGATGTATTTTTTGCTTTGATTTTATTCTAATAAGAGTATCATTTATAAGTAATTATACTTAGTACATAGTGGAATGAATAATGGAGAAATTTGGTTACTTTTCTTGTAACCCCTGTTCATATCAGAAAAAAGTATTCTATAATATATGGAGAACACTTTAAGCTCTTTACCTTTTTACAAATTTTTTTAGTTGTCAATGTACTTTTATTTTTATTAATTTGTATGCAGTGCTGAAGATTGAACCTAGTACCTCACACATGCTAGGCAAGCACTCTACCACTGAACTACAACCCCAGCCCCAAGCTTTTTACCTTTTGACTGAATTTCAGTGAGCATAAGTAAATTTCATTCATTTATTTGTTCAATGTTTATTTGAGCATCTATTGTCTAGGCCCTGATGATAGAGACATGAAAATATACAGAAGTTGACCTTCTATTTCAGTGGACCCTTGCCGATGTCCTGCTCCTTGAAATTGTTTCTTTAAAGGGCATCCCCACATTATTTAGTTTCCCCAACAAGATGGCAAACTCCTCTGAGATGGATATCCTCTTACGCTGTCTATGATGCTAGATAATCAACAAATACTTATTGGACTGAATTGAACAAAGATTTTTAAAAATGTGGGTAAGGAAAGTCTTAGAGTTAGTAATATGATATTAGCTGTAGAAGGGTTCTTAATGATTATCTAACCCATAGATTTTTCAAACTGTGTTTCCATTTTATATAACTTTAGGGCCACTTCAGGGAGTAGGGGAGACCTAGCAGAGGGGATGTGGGACTTTTATTACATTCACTGTGGTTCAGACATACGATTTCCACTTTCAACTCTTTTGTGTGTAGGGATATAATTTCAAGAAAGTGTTGGCTGCTTTAAAAAAATTGAAAACACTGCTTGGTCCAAAATCTCTCTCTTTTTTTCAGGTAAACCTGTAAAGGTTGGGTGATTTGTCTAAGGTCACATGTATAATTCATAATACTTTTAGAACTAAAACCTAAATCTTCTCATTTACAATCTGGGATTCTTTCCTTGACATTCTACTGTTAATTAGTTCCCAATTATTGCATGATAAGTACAGTACTTGACACACAGATGGCTTAACTGAAAGAATGTTAAAATCCACTTTGACAACACTTTATCTGTCCTTGGACATAGTTCAGTATCTCTGCACTTAGCAAAGTGACTGTCACATTGTTAAGTGTTTAGTTGTAGTTATGCTCATGGTAGTTTTCCTTAATTGATTGTTACACCGTTCCAGATTAAAGCATTCTGATCCTTTTTATTTTGTTCTCATAGTTTCAAACACCATCATTCCTTCAAACATCTTTCTTGCCCTTGTTTCCTGATTGTAGTTCTTAGGATAGGTTGGACGCAGAAACTCTAACATATATAGGCTGTTCTAACATAACTACCACTTAAATGATTTGCCAGTCCAGATTTTGTAGTATTACTGACAATGATTTTGAACCTTATATGTTTAATTATCTAACACTTAATAGTTGTCTATTAGAAAGATTAAGACAATAAAAGACTGAAAAATGTAAGTTACACTAACAGTGCTTTTGAGAATTCGGTTAGACTTGTTTGGTTGTTTTAAAATAAAAGTGTCATTGAACCATCATTTGACTTACCCTTCTCACTGCGTCACTACAGGTGCAAGTTTCATTTTTAATCAGTGCATTTAGGTCTTGGTATGGTAGCTTCCTTAGTTTTGTTGGTATAGTTGGTTCCCCTTCCTTTGCCTTCTCTGTTGCCTGCCCACTCTGTTTTGCAAGTTAGTAACTTCTTCAGTCCAGGTTATGTAGTATTTCTGATAAGGATTTTGAACTTTCCTCAAGGAGAGATTATTTAGGATTGCAGTTTTTCACATCTTGTAAACAGATCCTCTTGGATGAGTTTGGCCAGAATGTTCTCTCTCTGGCACAATACAAGCCTGCTTTAGGGAGGGGCAGCTGCCATCAGCCAATGTTGCTAATGCTGCTGCCAGTGGAATGGGAGTGAGCAAATTGGCTTTGTAACCAGAGAGAATTGTTTTTTGTTTTTCAGTTTATTTTGCTTTGGGATTCTGTTATCACCTTCTTAATTAACACCATAGTAATACAGAAATGTATTTTAAAAATGTTTAGAATTCAAAAGTGCAACTTCAATTTCCATTTTGTAAAAATAGTACCTCCACTTTAAAAATTCATTTTAGGTTGGCAATAATTTAAGACTACTTCATAGTTTTTGCTTGCCACTCCCTCCTTACCTCTTGGGGATGACTCTGTTATAGTGAATGACAAATATATTCTATCCTTGCCCATTATTTTCAAATGGATAGATTTTCATACTATTATACATACATATTCATATATATTAATATATTATACATATATTATGTATTGAGAGCTTTTAATTAAATCTTTTCAGGTGTTCATCTTTGATGACATTGATGAGTAAAATTATGACTTTTTTATTCTTAAGATCTTTCAACTAAATGTCATTCTAATTCTTGTAGTTATTTTTAAAGCCTAGGGGTTCAGAAAAACCCAAATAGTTTCATCATTTTCCAGTTAGAGAGTGAACCGGCTATTTTTAGAGAGATTTAAAACTGGGGCTATTAGGTGATTTGAGGGTATGAGACTATGACTAAGGTAGAAACTTAGGTGGTTCATCAGTCTGAGAGCTGATTTGCTAGCCTAGAATCATGCTTGAACTAGAATTTACTTAGAGGGACTTCCATCTAAATTTAGCTCCATAGCATCTTTGACCATTATATGAGAGAATAGTTTGCATGTATCATAGTCAACAGACATTCATTTACTATTACCATCTTAGAAATTAAGGTATTAGTTTCAAAACAGCTGGTTGAAACTTCTTCTATTAATATGCCAAGGTTTTATATTGTTGATGTAAATAGGTTCTTCTTTAAGATGTGTGTCTGGGTAAACAGAAGAATAGACAACTATTTGGAGTTTATTCCCATTTTTCTATGGATTCTATCTTTTGACCTGTTTTCCTTAGAGTTTACCTAATAGGTACCAGTCCACTAATGCATCATTGACTGTTTTTTTTAAATAACTGGATTCAAGACAACATCTGTCATAGAAGACATTACTACCTCACTGGTCTATACAGTAGAAAAATATTTTTTGCAAATTGGAATCATTGTTTTGTACTAGGGATTGAACCCAGGGGTATTTTGCCACAGCTTCAGTCCTTTTTATTTTTTATTGTGAGACAAGGTCTTGCCTAGTTTCCCAGGGGAGTCTTAACCTTGCCATCCTCCTGCCTCAGTGCCTGGAGTCACTGGGATTACAGGGATGTGTCACTGGACTGGGCACTGGAAACATAAATCAAAGCCACCAGCAAGATAAAATAAAACTGAACTTGTGCTTGTATGTTAATATACATAGACAACCAAGGATAGAGTCAGGGGTTCCTCAAAACAATCCTATTTATATTTATTTATTTATAGATCTTAAGTATGTCAGACCAATACTTAGATGTAGTGTAAAAATACTTTATCCTCTGTTAAACTATACTGCAGTGCTTACCGCACTCTGAGCTCATCCCAGAGGAGCATCTTTAACATGCATGTAAAAAATACTTCTTTTCAAATATAGTCAGTACAGTTCGACCTTTTTGGGAAATTCCTGAAGATCTTCTCACCTCTCATTTATTACGATCTCCTGATTTTGGCCCTGGGCCTTAAAAATGTTTCAAGACTATTTTCTCATTTACTTCTGTGTTGAAATTCTGCTTTCTCAAATGGGGACTTGTTAGCCATGGTCACATCTTCTTGGTATTGAAGTATAGATTTTTCCCTTTCTGCCCCTTCACAGTATAAACATTCGAAGCTTTAAAAAGGACCAGTATGCCAAAATTTAAATTTATAAAAGAAAAACCCAAAGGAAGTTCACATAAAGTTTTGTGGTACAGGGATGCCTCACTTTATATAAAACAAATGTGTTTTTAAGAATCTGAATATACAGATTCCACAATTATAGAAACAAATCTTACTTAAAAGTACAATGTTAGGTTGGCATTTAAAAAAATTGCCATGTGGAATTCTTCTGTAATATAAATGACTATTCATAACTTCTCTAGTTTATAGTTTATAAAGTAGGGCACACATATACTCTATTTGCACATAGTTTTTGATTTCAAGGAATGACCCCCTTATTTAACCCTTATTTCTCAATGTTACCACCCATAGTCTGTTGTGTTTTTTTACTATTTCTGTAGACCAGGGTTTTGGGTGTACTTTCCTGATCTTTGATCTTGGCTTGGTTATCATATATTATATATCAAAATATAATTATATTTGTATATTTATATGTTAGAGATTGGAGGAGTTTTTATTTATCCAATGGCATCTGAGACCAACAGGCACAGTGCACATTGTTAAGGTTTTCTTTTTTCTTCATATTACTTTTTATTCTAAATATTTTTATTTTGCCTTTTAACCTTTTACATGATGTGCTAACTCTATTCACTACCAAAGTGTAATGACATCTGTCTAACCATGTTGAAAATACTGTTGGTTTTGTTTGGAATGGAAAGCAGACCCTCTCTTCTTTGCGCTGCAAGAGTTTAAACCATCTTCAATGTTGGCAAGGATAATGGCTCTTTGGTTTGTTTTACAAAGGGTATGCACTAGAAATCTCATTTTAGCCTTTCATTTTCCTCCTTACTAGTTGTCCCTTGGTTTCATTTGCCTCTTTATGGGGAAGAATGTGTCTGAGGCTTTCTTTGCTCCTACTCTTGCCATGATATGTAGACTAGTTTATGGAGAAATACATCAGCTTCCTGCTGTGCATTTAAATTCCCCACTTCCCTGCTGCATTTGTGTGCAGCAACTGAAAGACAAAGAGATGAATGCAGGGCCATTTTTGTCAGTGAAAGTTTTTGAATGCATACATTACCAAGCACACATATCATTAAATACGAGCTTAATATCTGGAAGCAAAAGTGGTAGTACATCAACTTTGTCCACAGAGAAGAAAAGGGGTCACTGTTTATGAGAACTAAATGGAATTGTATCCTCCCTAATCAATCAAAGAAATTAAGAGATGAGAATTGGTCTTTTAGGCCATCTGGTTCCTCCCCTAGGGACCAATAGGTAATTGGTCTTTGCATTATTATATTCTTAGTGCTGGTTATTGTTGTTACATGTTTTCATAGCTTTGCAGTAACTTCAAATGGTTCTGTAACCATAGTTCTTCCACTTCTCTTGATTAGGGAAGTTCAGGTTCCATCTCTTTTTAAAGGAGATGTCTCCCTTTCTTTTCAAATTTAATAAGCCTTAGTCTACCAAACTATGTCAGGTTATTCAGATCAGCCTTTTAAAGATAACATAAATCCACTTGGTTCTTTTATCTTACATTTTTTTTTGTTTTCCTGTTCTGAGTGTCCTCAAACTATTTGAGGAATTTTGTTATCATATAGCAATTTAACATTGTGAACTTATTAAAATTGAATCTCAACTTCATTCTTTACAAAGATTGAAATGAGGAGGGAAAGATGATTGCCTCAGTGTAATATGACTTCTTCTCCTTCCTTCCCTCTTTCCTCCCCCATCCTTCTCTTTCACATATATGCATACATACATATAATATCTTGACTGTTACCCAAGCAATTTCCAAATATCTAATTGAGATCATCACAGTGCTGTTAGCATGGCAGGAAATGTGGGTAGGAAAAGATGTGGTGGGCCTGAAGTGAGTTTTGGAAGATGAAAATTAGAAATGTCAAGAAAACAGCAAATTACATAATTTTCAAGCCACAGGGGAACATAGAGAACTTTTTTTTAGTTATACAAATGAGGAGAGCAAAGCCTAGGAAGTTATTGTCCAAGTCAGCTGAATTCTCTGAAATCTGTTTCTTTTGTTTTCTACACCAAAAAGAAGGAAAAAATTGTAGGAATTACCAGCATAGGGTCCAAGTTCTAAAATTTCCATCTGCCCAATAATTCATTAAGTTAGTCAACAATTATTTATTTATTTATTTGTGCCAGGGGTTCTTAACCACTGAGCCACATCCCCAACCTTGTTTATTTTTTATTTTGAGACAAGGTCTGGCTAAGTTGCTTAGGACCTCGCTGAGACTGGCTTTGAACTTGTGATCCTACTGCTTCAGCCTCTCAAGTCGCTGGGATTACAGGCATGTACCACTGTACCCAGCTAGGGTTCACATTTGAGATAGTAGGTAAAAAACATAAGACTTGGTTACTGAATGTGAAGAATGAGGAAGAAGACATGGAGAACATGGGAGGAAGCAAGGGATTGTTGAGTAAACATCCATGGGATGCTTGCACTGAGAGTAGTCTCGACTAAATATATAAATCTGAGATGATATGAAGTTGTGGAATCACCCAGAACCAATCTGAGAATCAGTTGCCTTTAGACCTTATTTTGCTTTATACTGCTTTTGAATCTGACAACAACAGTCTCTCTCCTCATAAAAGTTACATACATAATTCTGCACAGTTTTAGGAAGGCTAACAGACCTTTTGAAGCATATTCGGGAACTTTTTAGGATGTCGAGATTAAGAACCCCTGGAGGTAGAATAAGAATAAAAGAGGGTAAAGATGGAACACAGGGAAGTACTGGCATTTAAGAAAGGGGTAAGAGGTGAAGTCCGTGAGAGAAACCAAAGAATTAGAGACTGTCAAAGAAAGCAAGGGAAGAGAGAGTTTCAAGAAAGCAGGAACAATCTGCAGAGTTTAATGAGAGAGAGAGAGAGAGAGAGGGAGAGAGAATGAGCATGAATGACTAAAAAGTAATTGTGGGCTTTACCAAGAAAGTGTCAGGGACCTTTACAAGGGTTGTTTCAGTAAAATACTGTGGATAGAATCCAGAATGCAGTGATTAAAGCATAGATGAGAGGGGAGGAGGTGGAGGCCACATGCTTCCAAGTGAGTAGAGTTGGGGGAAGGAACTTGTCTTCTGTTAATTTAAGGTTGGATTGAGGGTGTTAAGAGTTACTTTTGGTATTTTATTTGAATGAATCATCTCATTTTCTGATTTCTTATCACAATGAATAACTAAACCAAAGAAATCAGCTCCATAAGCAATGGGGCTTCATGGATTTCCAGTGCTTCTGTCTGATATTAATAAATGATGAATTGTGGTTTTAAATCCCTATAGCTCTGTATCTCCTCCTCAGTTTTGCTTAAGGTGTCTATCTACCCAGAATCCACAATGCCTCAGGCAGTATTAAATTAGCACTATAGGTGTAGTCAGGCCAGCCTGGCTGGGAATGACAGAGGCAATAAGGCTGGCTTTAGAACCTTGATTGAGGAGACAGCTTTGTAATAGCCAACTTAGTAATTATGGTGGCTTTATGTCTGCATGTGTGAACCTTAGTTAAGCTTTGTCATAGGTTTTCCAAAACAGCTGGGGCTTTTGGTCTATGAAGACATTAACTTGCATCTCCAGGGGCTATGCATAAATCAAATTGGGAAAGAGGGGAGGAGGAGTGAATTTTTTCTTTGTGTGAATCCCAGCTCCCTGTTAACTGTTTAATTGAGGAGAAGGAAAGAGTCCTATGACAATTACTGAATTAGTGATGCACTATTATCTTTTGCTTGATGCCGTCTTGCTTGCTGTATTTATGCAAGAGATGCAGTAAGCGCTGTCTTCCCTAAGAAGGCTCTGCTTTGTTGACCTTCAACAAAATTGTAGATTTAGATTTCCAAATTCCTGTTGTTTCAGAGGGAGGCTTAATGTTGGTTGGTGATGGTTGTTAATTTAAACTTTAGTTCCTCCTTTCTTACCATCTGCTGTGTACTGTCTTCTTAGTCACAGTTCAAGGACAACAGTAAGAATCCCACCCAGGGAAAGCAGTGTAATAACACAGGACTTTGGAAATGCTGCTATTTCTTTCTCTCCATCCATGTAACAGATTATTTGGGAGATAACATATGTCATCATGGAAGTGATTGTCAGGTTGGAGTGAATTGGGGATGGGAAGTAAGCTTGGGTCTAAATTCTTCTGACCTTTACAAACATCACTATAAATGATACTGTGCTGACCCAAGGTTTCCCCCTCCCTTACTATTTTGGGCTTACATAGTTCAGCCACTGCATGAATCTAACAGAAGAATACCAAAATGTAGAAAAATGGAGGTTCCTTTTTTCCGTATTTGCTACCTTTTTAGGCATGGAGAAATACATGGTAACAAATAGAATATACTCTGCAAAATAGTCTAGGAACTCCCATCCTACATGTGTGGTGGTGGTGGTGGTGGTGTGTGTGTGTTTTACTAAACATTCTTAACATTTAAGAGCAAGCTTATATGGGGAAAGAACCATGCTATCTTATAAAACAGTCCTGTGATGCCACTGTCAATATCCAAACACTGGAATTAATAGCCCATGACTCAGTGTGATATTTCTCAAGTTAGAAGCCAAAAGACACAGGCTTTGTTTGTGCTTTGTGGGGCATTTTATAATTAATAATTATAACCAGAAATGTTAATTCTTAAGACTTCTGTTGAGCATTGTACCTATAGATTTCATGTGAGCAAATCAAGAGTTTACAGAGACAGCTTTCTTACAGGAGTGTAAAAAAGAGAGTAGAACCCATTCAAAAGATCAGCCTGTACATTTAAAACCTCTTATAAGCCAATAGTTTTATATGCACTAGAGGCAAAAAGTTATTACCTTGCAGTAGTTTTGACTACTACCTTAAGATTTAAATTAATAACAAACATTTTAAGCATGCTTATGGTTTGATTTCTGACACAAAGTCATGGGTGATATATGTCCTCAGACTTTCTCACAACATATTACTAGATCCTAAGCTGTGAGAAATAAAGTGCCTACTGAAGGTCAGGTTCCAAGCCATTTCCTATGGTTAGTACATTATAAATGGTCTTGCTCAGTGTAGCCCTCTCTATTGCACCTCAATTGTAAATGTTGAACTCTTCCCTTCAGTTTGGATATATAATGATAATCTTTGTAAAACAATTTAATTAGCTGCTTTAAAATGATATAAGCAAGAAGTTAGGTGGGGCAGTATTCAACTGTTACAGTACTCTAAGTTGATTAAAACTCCCAATTGTTGCTTGGGCTATTCCTCAGCAATAACTGATTAAAATGGCAAGTATGATGTGGACAAAAGTAATTCTTTAATTAACTGTAAGTCTACAGAAAAGATATTAAAATTTATATACTCAACTCCTGTCATTTCATGGATTAGGGAACTATGTGATCCAAATAGGTTAAATAACTGATCCAGGTTCAAATACTAAGTTAGTGGTGTAGATATAACTTGACCTCAAGATAATTGTCTCTTAGTGATCTTTTCAGTATTCTACACTGCCTAAAGAAAATTGGAAAGGTGAAAACCAATTCTGGCCTTACACTTTCAAATTATCTTTTTTTATTCAATAAGTTGCTTTTGAAAGCAACCACATAAAATGGATTAGAAGACACACTTTGGTAGTAATGCCCCTCATTGTATATGGCAGTGTTTAGATTGACTGTTATGTTTGTGTCACAACCTGCTAAGAAAGCTGAATCCTAGGAAAGAGCTTCAGGAGCTGGACAATGCAACTGCTCTGATTCAATAAGTAATTTGAAATTTTGATGAAATTGATCACTCATTAGCATGTGGGCCGGGAAAAAAGGAAATCAATGAGAAAAAAATCGTAATGATAAAAGAATATATCTAACTCCTGCCTTACTAGCGTATACCTTTAGTTGAGCTTCATCTTCCTTGGACCCCACGTGGAATAATGCTTTTCATCCTGGGAACTCTTTCTTAAGAAATACAATTGACAAACTAAAACAAAAATGCTGAGGGCCTGGAATATCATACAAAGAAAGGATTGAAATTAGGGCTTTTAGTTTCTAGAAAAGAGAAAATATAGGAATAGTTACTGACATATTTCAAGTATGTACAATATTCAAGGCACTTCTCATATTATCTCATCTTCACAGCCACCCTACGTGATAGGTATTATCTTCCTTCATGGTATATAGTTTGAAAGTATCAATTAACTTGCATAATATATAGTTAAGGAGAAGAGATAGAATGCACAGCTCTAAAGATCATGCTCTGGATAGCAGTCTTCAAATATTTGAAAAACTGATATGAATATGATAGAGAATTGAGATGTGGCACTCTGAAGGGTGCCACAATCCTTAAGTAGTGATAATAGCAGTTGTAAAAATAGCAGTGGTATTAGTAAAAAACAAGAGTTGACAATTATTAGACACTTACTTTGTGCCAGAATTGTGCTAAGAATTTGGCTTATATTACCATGTTTAATTCCTACAACAATCTTATCTTATACTATTATTTCTATTTTACATATAAGGAAAGTAGAGCACAGAAATAATAAATGATCTGTTGAAGATTATTTAAGTGAGGGAGCATGGATATGAAACCAGGTAGCCATAGGAATGAAAATTTTAGCCTAGCACAAGGGGACATTTTTCTATTCAATATGTCTGGCAGTAGAATGGTTGTCTTTCTGATGCAGGGTCTTTTCTGTCCCTGAATGTTTTTAAGTAACACCTAGATGTTACCATCAGGCATGCTGTGAAAGGGATTTCTTCTATGGCATCAAGGTTAAAAGTAATGTAACCTCAAAGACCAGTTCAATCCTAAAATTCTGTGAATCTCAGCTAGCATATCTATTGGTTAGTGAGGAGACTCATCCTTTCTAGTCTTTTTATGGATTTAGTTGGGTACACAGAGCTCATAGTATACAGAATTCACTTCTATTACTCTATAGATGAGATGTTGGCCCAGAAGAAATAAAAGTTAATACACTGATTCACCAAATGGATAGAAGCCATTCCAAAGAGCAGTTGTGAGAACAAATATAGAAACCATCAGACAAGGACAAAAGAAATCCATTAGTGAAAACTGATTAGCCTCCAGGGTTCTCTTTTCTAATTGCAATAATTTATAATCCAAATGAATTTAGTACCCACTTTCAAATTCCAACTCTTTCATTTTATCTTTATAATTCCTTGCATTAACCTGCCATATGGTTCTTCCCTTTCCAGTACTGTGATAATGTCACTTATCTATTCATTCAGACTCTTTCATATTTCTAATATTGGTCAATTGGAAAAGCCATCTGTGAATTTATATAGCATACTCACCTAGAACATAAAGGGGTTCATTTAATATAAAAACACAAATTACCCTGCCAGGAGGATAATAACCCATAGGTATCCAAATAGCTAATGATTTCTCTCCCTCCTACAGCCTTTCTCCACCTTTCTTTGACTACCTTTCTATGTTAAACTATTTCAGAAGAAAAATGAACTCTCTAGGAATTCTATCTTTGTCAGTGGCAAAAGTGAGAAGACATTAACCTTTGCTCACTGACTCTTGAAATTATTGGAAAGGCAGCTTGGAGTGTGGCTTATCATTACTTCCTGTGTCAAAGATGACAGCAGGCAGTTACCTGGGAAGGCAGTGGGACATAAGATACTACCAAGAACTGCTCTGGAGAAATATGAGCATAAAAGTTTAAGATTCTTGAATCAATTGCTCCTTCAACTGGATAGAACCCCTGTAGAAGGCCAAGTGAGACTTTGAATGTGCCCATTCTTTCTGGAGACTCGCTGATCAGTTTGGCATCATGCACTGTACATAGGATCAAAAGTCAGGGTCTGTCTACACTGATTGTGATTCCATGTGTCTTTCCTAGGTTACACAAAGTTTTTCCATGATGCTCAATCCCTAGAGAAGGGAATTCTATCACTGGTAGACACGATGTATGAGACTTATATTATTAGAACCATTTTTATTGACCTAACTGAGGCCTTTGATTCAGTCACCTGGAGGTCCAAAATATTTGCAGACTGTCATTTTTATTGAAGATTAACTGAAGTTTCTCTTTGGCTGAAGGAGAGTTCAGAGACTATGCTGGCAGCTCCATTTACTATCACAAGAACGTTCTCTTGAAATCTTCTTCGTCTTCCTAGTAGATCTTTTGTGTCAAGGGTATACTCTTTAGAAAATTTATTCCTTGAGTTGCTTTTGGTGTAAGTTAATCCCAAAGATAAAACATTCATGGTAATCCATGTGACATAACTTACTCAGTAGAGTGATAGAATGGTAGAGCTAAATGTAATGTAATGGAATCTTTAACATGATATCCTTATTTAATGTATGGGTAAACTGAGGAGGTATGAAATGACTCAGGTAAAACCATACAACTGGCTAGCATCAGAGCCTAGATAAGAACTTAGGTCTCAGGGCTCCCATTCAATTGTTTTTCTGCTATGTCAGGCTTCTTTCTACCTACTTTATTTAGAATTTATCTAACATAAATATGTATATATATAGCATATATGAATATATATTATTAGATCAATATTTGTTATATTTTCTATGGGTGCCAACATAACCCTCACAGTTAGGAGCAGACCTGGATCTGAATTCTTCCCCTTATTATTTGTATTAATTTACCCAAACTTTATCTCTGAGCCCCAGTTTCCTCACCTATAAAATTGAGACAAGAGTACATACCCACTTGTTTAAATTATAGTGGGGATAAAGTAAGCAAATGTGCAGAGAGCACTTTGCAAAGTACCTTTCACATAGTAAGCACTCAGCTATTTTCACTATTTAAGGTTCTTTTCTTTACAACTCATTTATTTCCCCCTCTCCAGGATGATAATTCTATTGGAAATCTTAATTTTATTACACTAGCATGCCATGTGTTGAAAAGCAGCAACATTGTTTTAACTGAGCTGAGTCTAGCGTATCACTTTTTTTCTAAGCTAATTGCAGCCCGATTTCATGTTCAATATCACATCTATTTCTACAAACAGGAAATTGTCTTTTCTATATTTTGATTGGCAGGGATGTTTTTATAAACTTTATTGAATTACATTAGTGTTGCTTTATGATGGAGGAGACACTTTCATCATAAGTCTGTGTTCCTAGGTGCTTATCTTTTTCATAAAATTATTCTTTGGACTGAAATATTTTCAACTTATTTTCTGTTTCATATGAGGTAAAAAATTGGAGGGAGAAATTTCTTATATAATTTTATGACTACCAAGTAATCACATTTTTAGATTTTCCTGTTTGTCCTGCAGTTTCAAAATGTTAAAACACTATATGAACCCAGAAGTACACATCACAGTTATTTTAAAGAACAGCTTGTAGAAATTCCACAGGAAGCAAAGATGTATATATAAGGTCAGAGTCTTATAAAGACATGGTACCTGGTCCCAGAAGCTTTCTTTTTCCAGTCATCTTTGATAATATGTACATTTAAAGCAAATACATTTCTTTAAATTGAACGCTGTTCTTTCATATTCCCAACTATCCTCCTTGTTAGGGAAATAGAGTTTCAGTCAACAGTAAGTTAAAGTTGAAGAGAAGTTAAGGAAAAAAAGGATTTGTAAATGTAGTTGGAGGCTCTCAACTAAGAGGCTGTCACTGGGATCTGAGAGATATGGGGTACCATAGTAAGGAGAGCTTCATTCATTATAGTTAATCACAACTAATGGCGTATGCCTGAGCACAGAGAGGGAGGTGAAGTTAGCTAAAAGAGAAAACATCAAGGTTAGGTCTAGGAGTAGAAGTGGAGTATAGAAATTTTAAAAACAGCAAGAAGATGTAGACCCAAGTGTTGGACTGTAGAGTAGAAGGCAGAGAATGGAAGAACAAGAAAGGGGCTGTTTAGTCACTTCAACCAGTATTAGGCCATGTGGTTATTGCAAAATTTTCTGTTACTCGTCTGAGGAATCCCATTAAAAATGTAAGCTCCAGGAGAACAGGGCTTATTGTATTCACTGATAACATCCCAGCACCAAGAGCAATCTCTGGCTCATAATAGGTACTGATAAATATGTGTTGAATGAATGAATGAGTGAATGAATGAATGAATGAAAAAAGAAACAATAAATTATCTGTCAAAATGCACTTCTTCCCTCCAAAATTAAGTTAATCTGTTTACTTGCACTGCGTCTATTTGCTGCTTTGAAGTAATGAGAAAAAGGTAAAGAAGGAACTTAAACCCAAGATGTTAAATCAAGCAACAGTGGAAACCTGGGCTCAGGGCAAGGATGGTTTAGAGGACTGTCTATAAAGAGTATTCTATTTATCTCAGTTACTTAGTAGCAAAGTTGACTTCATTTTTCAGATGTCCTTTCCCTAGATCCTGTGATGCATTATGCTGCAGTTAGAAAGGAGGGAAACTGAAGTTAGGTAGCACTGAAGAAGAGAATCCCTTTTTGACATATCACCTGCTGACAGCCTATGGCAGTTGCAGTTCCACTGCATGATTAAAAACAAAAAAGGAACAGCCTTAGACATTAAAAAAAAAAACAAAAAACTTCTCTCCTTATTACTCTCTTAAGCTCACTTGAACCTGTGAAACCCTCTCTGGGCTTGTTATTCTACCTCCTAGAACAGTACGTGGCACCTAGCAGGCTCTCAATAAATATTTGTTGAATGATCCTATTTGGTCATGGGGTTTGAAAGACTACTTGGTGTATGGAGCCACTTTCCATAGTCCCCTTAAAAAACTAGATATATCAGGAAAAGAAATTATGGAGAAACTGGAGAAAGGGAATGGAAAGTAATTGCAATTTCATGTTCCCAAATTCCTATGCACTTTGGGAAATCTCCTAAGTGTCTCAGATGAGTTACAACTCCAAATCAACATGTAAATGGTTATTTTAAATGTGCAAAGCTAAGGCTCAAGCAAGTTTTGCACCTGTTTTCCTCATAGGGTGAAAAAGAAATTCAGTGTTGTGTATAGGTGTCATTGTATATGAATCCTTACACCTGAGATGACATTACTAAAATATTTATGTCTTTCTTGGACTTCTTCAGTCCACCAATTAGGGAGTTATACTTAAGTATGTCATTTAAGACTTCCTCCTGCTTAATCCCAAAGCATTTGGGCATAACTGACATTTTGCTAAAAGGGAATGGTGTGTGTGAAGGCAAATGTGCTTTCTTCAGGATGAAAGTTGGAATTTGAGTCCTGAAAGGTTTATAGGCAGGCCTGGGAGGATCCCACTCTAGAAGCCAGGAAGTAAAATATCACAGACAATATTTTTAATACTAGGGCTCGATGTGTGGGACGTGAAACTAGTACAGGAAATATAGAACAAGAACATTTGGCAACCTTGTGCTTCCTGTCTAAAATAACTGTTATGGAACATTAGTGGGAGGTAGTAGGCTTTAGTGAATTATAACATTTTTTCTTTTCAGACTCCCATACTACTGAATTCTTCTTGTTATAGATTTTTTTCTGTTTTATTTTTGCTTTTTGTTCTTAGAAAGGTCACCCCCAATCGTGTGTATAAGGGAATATCTATATTTAGTTTCTACCTTTCAGTACATTTGTTTTCCTGAGTTACTTCTTCAACAACTGACATGGTATTGTTTGGGCAAGTCATTTATTTTGAACACTATAAGGTTTCTGATGGGAGTGCTGTAAACTCCAGTTCTAAATTGATGTTGAAGAATCGATAAACTACTTAGCAGAGGAATAAATGGCTTGAGGTAAAAATAACCAAGTAAAATGTATCTTCTTCTTTCTATTCAACAGTGTATAGTGAGAGGGAGCATATCTGACAAAGAGCCTTAAACGGTTATCACCCTCAATGTCCTGTCCATCATCTGGGCTATCTTTGCAGGTTTTCTTTTTTCATTTGTTCAGGAAGAGATCACTGTAGAAGGAGATCAGAACCAGCTGATTATAGTTTGGCAAAAACTAGCAATTATGAAACCAGATTCTTTTCCTAAAGAAATCAGAATTATGTCCTCCCTTTTAGACTGTTTTTATTAGGTCGCAATATGTTGATAGGTGATTCTAGAGAATCTGAATAACAGCTCTTCAGGTAAGTATTTTTAGCTTTATAGTTGACTGTACTAATTGATTAATTGAGTTTTTGTTTTTTGTATGTTTTTATTAGTGCATTATAGTTGTACATAATGAAGTAATTAATTCCTTTTAAAATTTGTTCTGGGGACTGTCTGTAGACAGTCAAGAGATATAATCGCTTGACCATTGTCCCAGGTATTAGTCAACAAAATTCAGGAATCCCATTTTCTAATTCAGCAAAAGTATATTGAGTGGTGAGTTAATGAGAACCTGTCTCAAAACAAAGTTTTAAAAAGGACTTTGTGGGGCTGGGGTCGTGTCTCAGTGGTAGAGTGCTTGCCTGGCACATGTGAGGCACTGGGTTTGTTCCTTGGCACCACATAAAAATAAATAAATAAAATAAAGGTATTGTGTCCATCTACAACTAAAAAAAATTATAAAAAGAGGACTGTGGATGTAATTTAGTGGTAGAACATCCCTGGGTTCACTTCTTAGTATCACAGAACAAAACAAACAAAACAAAACAGCCCCCCAAACAAAACAAAACAAAAATATCTATTGAGCTAGATACTCTGTGAGATATTTGTGAAAAACAACAATACAAAATATACAAAGGTCCCTGCCCTCGTTGGAGTTTGAGACAGACAAGTAAGCTTGGAAATACATAAATACATGAAATACTTACTGATTGTAGGAAGTGCTAGTATGGGTATAGATGAGGAAAACAGGAAGGACCTATTTAGATGGTTTCTCTGAGAAAATGAATTTCAGACTAAGACCTGATGAATGATACATCATGCAAAGAGCCCAGGGAACAGCGAGCACAAAGGCCAGTACAGTGGAATGAAGGGTAACATGGTACAAGATGGCATTGAGAGGGGTAAATTGGAACCACATCATACAGGGGTTATAGACCCTGACAAGTTTGGAGTTTATTGGTTTTAAGCATGGAATTGATATGAATTGTTTTTCATTGTAAAGACTTCTTTGGGTTCTCTGTGGAGAATGAATTAAAGGTGAGGAAGAGCAGAAGCACACAGTATGTAGCTATTCATTTATTTCTGGCATCTGAGTTAAGAAAATATTGCATTTTATATGATATTTGCAAAGATGAAGAGAAATGGACAGATTTAAGATGTATTTCTGATTTAGAATCAGAAGTCAGGATTTGCTGATGGTTGGAATGTATGGATTGAAAGAGTAGAACCTGAGGCTGACTTCCAGTAGGAAAGGGGAAATGATGACACAGCAAAAATAGGACACCTGTAGGAGCAAGTTTGAATAGTAAGAAGGGATGGGATTCAAGGACACTCATTCTGAAAAAAGAGAGAGAACACAGAAAACAGGTTAGTTTGTAGATTTGTTGGTGGGAAGATAAATGAGCTCCTTCAGAAGACTTTTGTTTTCTTCATAAAGTATGAGACAAGAGCATCAGGAAGTGGAAGTAGAGTGGGGGGAAGATGTAGGAGAATTGAGAACCACAATGGAGATATAATCACTTTGAAGACTGGGAAAGCAAGTTTAATGCAGAAGTAGCTGGGCATTGATGGGCAGAGATTAATGCTCAGTCGAAGCTTGTGATCATGAATACTTTACATGAAAGTGAAGCCCATCTGCTCGGCTATGTGAATTTCCTCCAGCCAATTTTAGTACCTTAGGTACAGGCTCAGGAAAGGTAATTTAACTGAATTCACCTCTTATTTTTGCCATGAGTGCAACAGGGAGAACATAATATTATATCATGGAACAGACACTTGACTAGGAGTCAGAAGACCTGGACTGTAATGCAGGCACAGTGACTTGCAATCCATGTGACCTTAGGCAAGCTGATTAACCTTGCTCTGCCTCACTTTTCTCATTGGGAAGATAAGAAAGTTGAACTATATCTTGAAGGTTCTTTTCAGCCCTGAAACTCTGTGATTATTTTTTTCTCTCTTGGGAAAATTTCTCATCCTGATGAATTTCATATTGATATAGTGTTTTGTTTAAATGTGTAGTCTCTGGAACCAGACTGCTTGGATTTGAATCCTGTTTCTATTTAACTTCCCAGTTGGGTGACCTTGAGTAAGTCATTTCACCTTTTAGTATCAGAGTTTCTTCATTTTTATCATGGGCATAATAATAGCACATGTATTAGTAAGGTTATTGTTAGGATTAAATGATTCAGTGCATGTGAACCTCTTAGCATAGTGCTGGCATGTACTATGCCCTAAATAAATGTTAGCCATTATTATTACTCCAAGGTTTTCATCATCCCTTTGACCATAAAAGGTCTTAAAGTTTAAAGTTTATTCTGCTTACAGGCATGCATATCATCTGACACCATACTTAGAATATCTCATTTTGCTTCAGGGTAGCAATGTGACATAGAAAAAAAGATTTTGGTACAAGGTGAACCTTAGTTTAAACCCTTAGTCTGCCATTTAAAGTACCCTGACTTAGTATTCAACTTCTTAAAATAGCTATTAAGGAAAAGGTGACATTTATCCAAACTGCTTATTATTTTCCTGGAACACTGAGGAGGAACAAGTAGCCTATCAGAGAGAAAGACTTGAAAAAGTGAGCAGGATCAGCCAGTACATTAGAAATTTTGTGAGGGTAGAAGGACTAAATGAAGGGGTACAGACATCATTGTTTGTTCTAGTAAACACTAGAGACTTCTTTTAATATTGAATTCTTCCTTCAGAGTATGAATGAATACCATTGAGAATAGGTTAGTAGAGCCCAAGGGTACAGTATGCCTTCAACAATTATTCTAGGAAGGTCACCATCACCTTTCAGAAACTTCTGGACAAAGATACCGCCCACCCAGCCCTGCTGATCAGGCTCCAAGTCAGTGACCATTTATGTGAGGTCCTTGAACTCCTCATTGAAAAGGCATCGTGTGAGACTGAAAATGTAGTGAATTCTCATTCATAGGGATCCTTATTGCTTCGGGAGCTGTACTTATTTTGCTTTCTGGGTTTGAAAACACCTTACTGAGTTTGTATTGATTATTTTTAAGAAAAAAGAAATATGGGAGAAAACCCCTCATTTAAAATTTTTTATTAATTAATTAAAACTCATCATATAAGGCTGAAAAAGGCCCAAATAATACAGATATATTCATCCTAATGTTACTTTCCATATAGTATTAATTACAAATAAATTATACCACAAGTGTTTTTTTCTTATTGATTACATTTCAGAAAAATATTAGATTTAATTACTCTAGCTAAAATCTTGATCATTCTTGTTAAATGCATTTCACCTTATTAGCCTGTTAATTTCTTCTAGTTCACTGATTGACTAATGTTAATGCAAAATTTTATCAACGTAAAATAGAAAGTAAACATCCATTCCAGCCCTGATTTCCCCTTGCATATGCTAGTTAAGTAAATACTTGGAACCCAGAAGCCACATTACCTTTACTAGAGCCTGCAAAGTAGATTAGTCAGTATGAATTATGGACTTTCTTTTTGTCTCAGATATTTGCTCTTATCTGTTTTTCCTGCTCTAAAAAGATTGTGATAGTAATTGTGATCTTACCAAGATACACTGTTCTAGTGGCTGGAGCACCAACTTGGATATTGGGATACCATTTGCAGTTGGGCAGATTCACTTCACTCCTCAATCCATTTCCCCTTCAGAAAAACAACAATGATAATATCTTCCCTTATCTATTTTGCCTGGAGGTTGTAAGAATAAATGACACATGGATGGAAGCAGTTTGAGCATAAATACATAAATATGAGGAATTGTTACTCCTCTGGACTTGAGGTATAGAAGTATTTGAGGTTTTAGAAAAAATCCTTTGTCTTTCCCCATCAGCACATGCATAACACACTCTACTATCATCATCTAACTTATAGAGACATGCACACACAAACCCTCATGTTATCTATATACTTTTTTCTCAATGCCTTTAAAAATAGTTACTTCACACTATTGAAAATTTGACTGATATTGATATACTTGTACCTACCTGGCTTTGATCAATCCATTCATTCATTAATATAGTCAACAGGTATTTATTGGGTCACCACTGTCTACCAGGTACTGTATGCTGGGGGAAATCTAATAATCAACCCAAGACTAATTCTTGGCTCTTAAGCTTATAGTTGAATAAAGAAGAAAACAGTTAGAATAAAGTTCAAGTGGGGGAGTTGTCAGAGAGTAATAAAACAATTAGCAGGTGTGCAGAACCTGAGATGAGTAGGGTAGAGAAGGTGGGAAGATTTTCCCTGGAAGTGATGTTCATACCATTGATTAAAGAATGAGTAAGTGTAATCTAGCACAGAGGTATGAGGAAGAATATTCAGAGGGGACAGTATCACTGCAAAACTGTGCAGTACATTAGTGTGTGAATCTGTCCACATTAAAAAACCCAGTAGTTACAGTAGCTATGTGCCTCTGCCTAAATTTGAAGGAACTCCATGACTTTTCAACCCGTATATATTATTGACTGTGTGCCTTGATACACTGTATGAAAGAAACTCTGCCCCAACATGAACTGGTTTTGCTCTTTGATACTGTTCTAACTTCTGAAAGTCAAGTCTCAATCCTGAATATTTTCTTATGGCATTATGATCCTGAGTGTTGTTTATTTTGGTTAGCATAACTGCAGACAATTCCATATTTGCATTTCACATGAATTTAAGTGCTTTTAATGAGTTTCTGCACTTTGGCTAGGCTAATTTGCCTATTTGTAACGAGTTGTGTCCATCAATACACAGGTTATTTTATCTATATAAGCCCCAGTAAACATGTATAATTACATGGTATTAACATAGACTCAGAAACCACTGGTCTGCGTGATTCAGATAGTAACCACAGTGACCATTTATTTATAAGCCATTTTAAGACCATGTAAATAACTTTCTAAAATTAGTTGAGGTCATTTCCTTCTCAAACTTTCTAGGATTTTCTGACTCACTGAGCTCTGGCTACTAAAGGTCTTTCAATTATAAGTTTGAATATATTTCTTCTTTAATTTAAAGACTGTTTCTATATCGCTCATGAACATCAATTCATTCTCTTGTTTTCCTTACCCTGAAACAGTTTACTCTTCAAATTAATGTTTGGACCCAATCCAAGCAAGCAAATTTCACCTGAAAAGTAGAAAAATTGTGTACAATTAACCAAGGGCCATAGTAATTTATCTCACTGGCTTGAATATTGAGCTAACATCTGTAGATGCTGTCACTTATGAGGCACAGAAAATGGTTTAATATGTGTTCCTGATATGTACTCAACTATATGTAGCAAAATTTTATAATGTGTAATTACATATGCTTTACTTTTTTTGGAACCCTTTTTTTAAAAAAGGGGGGCATTAAATCTCTAAAGTTTGCATTGCAAACGCTGATAGCTGGCAAAACAAAGCTGAGCATTGACATAATGCCTGAGGTTAACTTTAGTTTTCAAATATGACTATTGGTAGTTGTAAAGAAAATATACTTCTTCATAGTGTTCTTTCATTGAACACTATATTATTTAAAAATTCTAAATATATGGAGGAAAACATGGTATAAAGTTATACTTACCTTACAGATTTATCAAACATTAACCAGTGTTTCCAATTTGTTAAGAATGTAGATAGGGTTGACTTGTTGAAGTTTACTTTGTGGCCCTTCTTGATCACATTTCTCTCCCTTCCTAGAAGAACTACCATCCTGAAGTTGATGTGAGCCTTTCCCATCCATGTTTTTGTAAAAGATATGCATTCAGAAAAAATGTAAAGAAGAGTTTTAATGTTTACAAAAATTTGTATCATAGTGTATGTATTATCAAGTAACTTTTTTATCTTTCAAAATTATATTTTGATATTTATTCATTTGGTATGCACACTCATTCATTTTAACAATGGTAAAATATTTCAATTGATGAGTGGCTGTTTCTTAATTGTATATATCAATTTTCTGTTGATGGGTTTTTTAGGTTGTTTCTTAGTTTTGACTGTTACAGAAACTATTCCAATAGGTGTCATTTTTACCTGTTTGTGCATATGTGTGATGTTTTTCACCTTAAAGTAGTGAACTGGGTTGCTGAGAGCATGTGTTTTCACCTTTACTAATTACTCTCAAAAGTCATTGTACTACTTTACATTCTCACAAGTACTGTGTGAGGGTTCCTATTTCACCACATCCTCTAGCCCTCAGTATTGTCAGACTTAAACATTTTGTCAAAGAAATAATGTCTCACTATGTTTTAATGTGCATTTTCTTATCTCTTAGTGAGGTTTAATATCTTTCCATGTGTTTACTGACCATATCAGTAATTTCTATTAATTGTCTATTCATATCATTTGCCCATTGTTCTTTATGGTTGTCAGTCCTTTCCTTATTGATTTGAGAGATTATCTATTTGAATACTAATCTCTTGTGCTTTCTAAGTATTATCTTGTCTTTTTACTAGATGCTACCTTTGTTGAATAGAGACCCTTATTATTAATTGAATAAAATTCATCAAGTTCTCTCTTCTTTAAATATAAAACTGTGTAGTAGAGAGTGTCATTCCTGTACAATCTAGAATCCTTCTCATTAAATTAAAATGAAACAATGGACACTAGATTATATTGATGTGACTTCATATAAAATGAATTGGGGAAGTTACTTACAAATGCACAGGAGTTGCAATTAGCAAAACTATAACTTCAGGGGCTGGGATTGTATCTCAGTGATAGAGTGCTTGCCTAGGATGTATGAGGCACTGGGTTTAATCCTCAGCACCACATAAAAATAAATAAATAAAATAAAGGTATTGTGTCCATCTACAACTAAAAAATATTTTTAAAATGTAACTTCAATAGACCATTAAAGAAAAACTAAACTTATTTAAGATGTACATATAGTTAACAATACTGTATTTTACACTTAAAAATTTAAGATACTTTGTAGTATGTGTATCTTTTGCCACAATAAAATAAAAGAAATGAAGTAAGTAATTCAGAAAGTTTCTTTTAATTTAGAAAAAGTAGTTTCCTAGGAAATATAAGCAATAGTTCCTTTATTAATATCTGTATGCCTCAGGTAAGTCATTTCACCTCTTCATTTTTGTATATGTAAAATGAGGAAATTGTGTTATATGTTCTATAAGGCCCATTCCATCTCTAAAAGTTTCATGATATGAGAAATAATGACTTAGATGTATTCTTTTGTATGTGTGTGTCTGGTGCTGGGAATTGAACCCAGTGCACCACTTTTTGCAAGTGCTCTACCACTGAGCTGCATCCTCAGCCCCAGATATGTTGTTATGATTTTAAACTTTCATTAAGAATTTTCTCAATTTTAGGGCTGGAGTTGTACCTTAGTGGTAGAGCACTTGCCTAGCCCATGTGAGGCACTGGGTTCAACCCTCAGCACCACATAAAAAATTTTAAAAGATTTAATAAAAGGTATTATGTCCATCTAGAACTAAAAATATTTCTTCAAAAAGAATTTTCTCAATTTTAGATTATGCAGATTTTTCTCAGGATTCCACTAGTATCTCTTGAAGGCCTTCTAGTACACATCTGTATTTCCTTTTAAACAACTCCCATAGAAGGTCTTAGAAGACCTAAGCTAAGAGAAGAAAAAATAATGAAGACAAAAGGCAAGTTATAGAAGACCAGAAAGGAAAGAGGATGTGAGAATAGTAAGATGTATTCAGAAGGGAAGCCTCAGGACTATTTTGTAATGTTAAAGCCTTAGGTTGCTGACATATGTTCCAAAAAGTCAGAAAATCCTGTATTTTGATAAAGAACTGAAGGTCTAATATGTGGGCTGGTCATATATGTGGATCTTGGTCAAATGCATCCATTAACAGTATCCGTTTTACAAGTCACTGCCCTTTTTCATTTAAAGATGACCCTTATCATGGTTATTGATCTGTATTGGCAAATGACTGTCTTTTGTATACTGCTTCCACATGATAATTCTGGATTTGTACTCAATGTGACTATGCTTCTAACATTCTGGGCCCAAATCCTTCATCAGAAATTATCATTCTATACTTAGGATCTTTTGCCACTCCCAACACTGTCTCAGTTATTGTAGAGGTCAGCATCCTTTAATCATTTCTTTCCTGTCCATTGTTTGAATTCTTTTTCCTGATTATTTTCATTTTGCAGGTTTGTTTTGTTTCTTTTGTTTTGCCCATCTATCTGCCAGTAGTCTGGTTTTGTAAGAGAATTTTACTGTGGGTAACATTTTTCTATAAGTTTTATAGGTTATGCTGATGAAACCACACAAGAAGTCATAGCATCCAAGTCTAATGGTAAAATAAAGAATAAGCATGGTCATTCTATCCCTTAGCACTGCACTTCCATTTTATATATATATATATATATATATATATATATATATATATGTGTATATATATATATATATATATATAAAATCTCCAAGACCCACGGGACCACTAACTTTTCCATGATTTACTTTTGTACCCTGTGCACTCTGTGCCTTTGCTCCAGCAGTCATTTGTTCCTGAAATGCTCTTCTCTTTTCCTTTTCCACCATCTGTTTTACTTATTTTTTAAGAACCCCAACTCAAATGACTTACCAAAGAGTTCAACCCCCGTGAAGAATTATTCTATTTCTTTTCTCTAAAAGTCATTTTATTTTTAATTGTCAAATAAATCATATATATTTAGTATGTTTTGAAGTATGTAAAAATTGTGGAATGGCTAAATTGAGCTAATTAATAAGTCCATTGCCTCACATACTCATTTGTTTGTGGTGAGAACACTTAAAATGTACTCTCTTACTTTCAAGAATACATTATTATTAACTATAATCACCATGTTGTACAACAGATCTCTTGAACTTATTCCTTGTATCTATCTGAAATTTTTTATCCTTTGTCCAACATCTCCTGGTCTCCTCCCTCCACAGTCCCTGGTAACCACTACTCTATTCCCTGCTTCTATGAATTCAACTGTTTTTGATTTCACATATAAGTGAGATAATGTATTTTTTTTTCTCAGTCTGGCTTATTTCATATAACCTATATTCTCTAGGTTTACCCATGTTGCTGCAAATGACAATATTCCTTTCTTTTCTAAGGCTGAATAGTATTCTTTTGTGTATATTTATACCACATTTTCTTTATCTCTTCATTCACTGATGAACACTTAAGTTGATTCCATATTGTGGCCATTGTGAAGAGTGCTGCAATAAACATGGGAGTACATATAGCTCCATGACATTGATTTCATTTTCTTTGGATACAGACCCAATAATGAGATTGCTGGGTCTATTTTTAATTTTCTATTTTTATTTTTTTGAAGAACCTCTGTACTATTTTTCATAATGGCTTTACTAATTTATACTACCACCAACAATGCATAAGAGTTACTTTTTCTCTATACCCTCAGCATCACTTACCTCTTTTTGTATAATAGCAGGTATGAGGTTATAATTCATTGTGATTTTAAGTTACATTTCCTGATGATTAGTGATATTTATTTATCTATTTATTTCAGTACTGGGGATTGAACACAGGGGTGCTCTACCACTCCACTGTATTTCCAGTTCTTTTTATTTTCAGACAGTGTCTCCCTAAGTTGCCAAGGCTGGCCTCAAACTTGTGACCCTCCTGTCTTGGCCTCACAAGTTGCTGGGATTTTTCTTTACATTTTTATTCTTTTTAGTTATGATACAACACCAGGATACAACTTGACATAATCACAAAAGTGTGGAAACCAACCCACTCTGATTCAGTCCTCAGCACTTTTTACCAACCTCATCTCCCCTCCCTCCTCTCCAGCAATCTCTCTTCAATCCATTTACAGTTTGTTTTATGTTTTTAAATTAGTGCTATGTGGATATATTGAATGCCAGGAACCACTGTCCCACGTCCATGCATGCACATATGAAAGTTCAGTCAGATTCAACCTATGTTCTTCCCTTTTCCTGTCCCTTCCTCCTCCTCAATCCCCTTTATCTTTTCTTTATTTTGATGAAACTACACATTTTGCAATAGCTAAGCTATGGAACAAACCTAGGTACCCTTCAACAGATAAATAAAAATTGGTATGTATGCACAATGGAATAAGACTCAGCCATAAAGTAGGTGTTTTATGACATTTGACGGTAAATGGATGGATCTAGAAACTATCATGCTAAGTGAAATAAGCCAGTTCCAAAAAGACTAGTAAGTATTTTTGTTTTCATAAACTTGTTGACTGTTTCTATGTCTTCTGTTGTCTATGTCTTCTGTTGAGAAATGTTTATTGAAGTCCTTTGTCCTTTTTTTATCAAGTAATTTGTTTTCTTGCAATTGAGTTAAGTTTCTTATGTATTTTAGACATCAGTCACTTAACCAAATTATGATTTGCAAATTCACAGATGAAAGAAGACACAAATAAGTGGAAAGATAACCTACACTCATAGAGTAGAAGAATTAACATTGTTAAATTGTCCATAATACTCAATACAATCTATAAAACAATATAATCTCTATGAAAATTCCTCTGACATTCTTCCCAGAAATAGAAAAAACAATCCTATTTCCAGTACTTTGTTGAATAGAAGCAGTGAGAGTAGGCATCCTTGTCTTGTTGCTAATCTTAGAGGAAAAACTTTCAACTTTTCACTATTATGAATGATGTTTGCTGTGGGTTTGTCACATATGACCTTGATTGTATTGAGGTACATTTCTTCCATACCTAATTTATTAAGATTTTTTTGTCATAAGCTGGGCTTGGTGGCACATGCCTATAAACCCTTAAGTTGTTAATTTGAGCTCTTTATTTTATTTTCATGTGGGCATTTTATTCCTATAAACTTCCTTCTTAGAACTGCTTTTGCTGCAACCTGTAGGTTTTGATAGTTTCTGTGTCTATTATTTTGTTTCAAGATTTTAAAAATTTCTCTTACAGTTTCTTCTTTGACCTATTGGTTGTTCAAAAGCATGCGGTTTAATTTCCATTTATGTGTGCATTTTCTGAAAATTGACCTGTTAATTTATTTCTAGTTTCATGCCATTTTCTCAGAAAAAATACTTAATATGATTTCAGTCTTCCTAAATTTATTAAGACATTTTGTTTTCTAATGTATGATCTATCCTGGATAATGTTCTATGTACACTTAAGAAGAATCTGTATTATGCTGCTGTTGGATGGAATGTTCTGTAAATGTCCATTAGGTTCATATATTCTAATACATAGTTTAATTCTAATGTTTTCTTGTTGGTTTTCTGTCTGGACGATCTGTCTATTGCTGAAAGTCAGTATTGAAGTCTCCCACTGTTATAGTATTATATTGATGTGTCTTCAGATCTGTTAATAATTTGCTTTACATATTTAGGTGTTCCAATTTGGAGTGTACATATTTATAATTACTACATCCTCTTGATGAATTTATCCCTTTATCATTATATATAGAACTTCTTTTTTTCCCTTATATGGTGTTTGACTTACTTTAGTTTATCAGATATAACTACTCCTGGTCTTTCTTGGTTTCCATTTGCATGAAGTATCATCTTCAATCCCTCACTTTCAGTCTATGTGTGTCCTTACAGGTGAAGTGAGTCTCTTATAGGCAGCGTATCACTGGGTCTTGTGTTTTTGTGTTTAATACACTCAGCTACCACATGTTTATTCATTGGAGAACTTAATCCATCTCCATTCAAAGTAATTATTGATATGTAGGAATTTACTGTTGCCATTTTATTGTTTTCTGGTTGTTTTGTGGATCCTTTATTCCTTTCCTCCTCTCTTGCTGTTTTTCCTTGTGATTGTGTGATTTTCTTTACTTATATGCTGTAGTGGGAAATGAGGGTCTGGACATCAAGATCTGGAAGCTACACTTTGTGGGGCCATGGCCCAGAGGGCTAATTCCCAAAGTCTGAGCCCCAAGCACAGTAGTGCTTTTACTTCTATACAGAAGCAAGTTTGCGGTACATCAAGGCAAGTGAGTTAGTGTTAGTGCAGTTTTACTGGAGAGTGCATTCTACATTCCTTCTAAGGTTACAAGTTTGTCAACAACCTAGCTCATACAACTTAGGAACTTTTACTGCACTAAGTCTAAAGGGGGATTGTTCTGTCCCTGTTGCTTTGTTTCCTGTTTCTGCTACTGTGATTATCTGTTATAGGTACTTGTAAGCCTCTGCATAGCAGTTTCCATTCTGTTCTACCAAAATGTTGAGAACAATATTTTGTCTTTTTAAAATTCATCTTTAGGTTTTTGCTTTGTGGTTACAATGAGGCTTACAAAAAAAATCTTCTAGTTACAACAGGCTATTTTAAGCTGATAAAAACTTAACTCTGATCACATACAGTGACTATACTTTTATGCTACCTCTAAATTTTGGTTTTGATGTCACAATTTAGATCTATTTCTATTGGCTTTAAAAAGTTGTTGTAGGTATTGTTACTTTTAATAGGTTTTCCTTTAACCTTCACACTGAAGGCAAAAGTGATTTAAACCTCAGCATTGCAGCGTTGCAGTATTAGAATATTCTAAGTTTGAATGTACACTTACTTTAACCATAAGTTTTATACTCCATATTTTTTGTGTTACTAATTAGCACCCCTTTCTCTTGGTTTGAAAAACTCTCTGCAGCATTTTCCATAAGACAGGTCTGGAGGTTATGAGCTCTGTAAACTTTTGTTTGTCTTGGAAAGTCTTTATTGCTCTCATTTCTGAAGGATAGCATTGCTGTGTAAAGTATCCTTAGTTGGCAAAGTTCTGTTGTTGTTCTTGTTGTTGTGTCCTTCAGCATTCTGGATTCAATATCCCAGTATCTTGGCCCATAAAGTTTCTGCTGAAAAATCTGTATGCAGCCTTATTGAAACTCATTTATATGTTATTTGTTTTTTTTTCTCTTCTTACTTTTAGAAACCTACTTATCTTTTTTGGGGGGAGGATACTGGGGATTAAACTCAGGGGTGCTTAACCACCAAGCCACATCTCCAGCCCTTTTCTGTATTTTATTTAGAGTTAGGGCCTCACTAAGTTGCTGAGGCTGGCATTGAACTTGTGATCCTCCTGCCTCAGCCTCCCAAGCCACTGGGATTACAGGTATGCATACCGCACCTGGATTGTCCCTTTTCTTTTATCTTTTCTTTGATAGTTTGATTTTGATATACATGAGTATAGTCTTGTTTGAATCAAATTTAATTGGAGACCTTTGATGATCCTGTACCTGAATTTTTATATATTTCTATGTATTTGGACTTTTTTGCTATTATTCCTTTAAATGAACTTACTGACCCTTTGTCTCTCTATTCTCCTATTTAAATCTTATAATTTGAATATTTTCTCTTTTGATGTTGCCTCATAAATCCTGTAACCTTTCTTAATTCCTTTTCACTCTCCTTTCCCTCTGATGGTTTATCTTTTTTTTATTATTTTTTTATTATTATTGTATACAAATGGGATACATGTTGTTTCTCTATTTGTACATGGAGTCAAGGCATACCATTTGTGTAATCATACGTTTACATAGGGCAATTATGTTAGATTCATTATTTTTTTTCCCTTCCCCCCACCCCTCCCACCCCTCCCACCCCTCTTTTCCCTCTATACAGTCCTTCTTTCCTTCATTCTTACCACACTCCTTATCCCTAACCCTAAACCTAACCCTAAACCTAATGCTAACCCTTCCCACCCCCCAATATCTGTCCTCATCCGCTTATCAGCGAGATCATTCGTCCTTTAGTTTTTTGAGATTGGCTTATCTCACTTAGCATGATATTCTCCAATTTCATCCATTTGCCTGCAAATGCCATAATTTTATCATTCTTCATTGCGGAGTAATATTCCATTGTATATATATGCCACAGTTTCTTTATCCATTCATCAACTGATGGGCATCTAGGTTGGTTCCACAATCTGGCTATGGTGAATTGAGCAGCAATGAACATTGATGTGGCTGTATCTCTGTAGTATGCTGATTTTAAGTCCTTTGGGTATAGGCCGAGGAGTGGGATAGCTGGGTCAAATGGTGGTTCCATTCCAAGCTTTCTCAGGAATCTCCATACTGCTTTCCAGAGTGGCTGCACTAATTTGCAACCCCACCAGCAATGTATGAGTGTTCCTTTTTCACCACATCCTCGCCAACACCTATTGTTGCTTGTGTTCTTGATAATTGCCATTCTAATTGGGGTGAGATGGAATCTTAGGGTAGTTTTGATTTGCATTTCCCGTATTACTAGGGATGTTGAACATTTTTTCATATATCTGTTGATTGCTTGTACATCTTCTGTGAAGTGTCTGTTAATTTCCTTAGCCCATTTGTTGATTGGATTATTTGTATTCTTCGTGTAGAATTTTTTGAGTTCTTTATATATTCTGGAAATTAGCGCTCTATCTGAGGTATGGTTGGCAAAGATATTCTCCCACTGTGTAGGTTCTCTCTTCACATTGCTGATAGTTTCCTTTGCTGAGAGAAAGCTTTTTAGTTTGAATCTATCCCAGTTATTGATTCTTGTTTTTATTTCTTGTGCTATGGGAGTCCTGTTAAGGAAGTCTTATCCTAAGCCAACAAGTTGAAGATTTGGACCTACTTTTTCTTCTATAAGATGCAGGGTCTCTGGTCTGATTCCAAGGTCCTTGATCCATTTTGAGTTGAGTTTTGTGTAGGGTGAGAGATAGGGGTTTAATTTCATTCCGTTGCATATGGTTTTCCAGTTTTCCCAGCACCATTTGTTGAAGAGGCTATCTTTTCTCCATTGCATATTTTTGGACCCTTTGTCTAGTATGAGAAAATTGTATTTATTTGGGTTTGTGTCCATGTCCTCTATTCTGTACCATTGATCTACCTGTCTATTTTGGTACCAATACCATGCCGTTTTTGTTACTATTGCTTTGTAGTAGAGTTGAAGATCTGGTATTGCAATACCCCCTGCTTCGTTCTTGCTACTTAGGATTGCTTTAGCTATTCTAGGTTTTTTATTCTTCCAGATGAATTTCATAATTGCTTGCTCTATTCCTGCAAGGTACATCATTGGGATTTTAATTGGAATTGCATTGAATCTGTATAGCACTTTAGGTAGTATGGCCATTTTGACAATATTAATTCTGCCTATCCAGGAACATGGGAGATCTTTGCATCTTCTAAGGTTTTCTTTAATTTCTTTCTTTAGTGTTCTGTAGTTCTCATTGTAGAGGTCTTTCACCTCTTTTGTGAGATTGATTCCCAAGTATTTTATTTTTTTCGATGCTATTGTGAATGGGGTAGTTTTCCTAATTTCTCTTTCTGAGGATTCATCACTTATGTACAAAAATGCATTGGATTTATGAGCATTGATCTTGTAACCTGCTACTTTACTGAATTCACTTATGAGTTCTAAAAGTTTTCTGGTGGAATTTCCAGGTTCCTCTAAATATATAATCATGTCATCAGCGAACAGGGATAGTTTGAGTTCTTCTTTTCCAATTTGTATCCCTTTAATTTCTTTGGTCTGTCTAATTGCTCTGGCTAGAGTCTCAAGGACGATGTTGAATAGAAGTGGTGAAAGAGGGCATCCCTGCCTTGTTCCAGTTTTTAGGGGGAACGCTTTCAGTTTTTCACCATTTAGAATGATATTGGCCATGGGCTTAGCGTAGATTGCCTTTATAATGTTAAGGAATGTTCCCACTACCCCAATTTTTTTTAATGTTTTGAGCATGAAGGGGTGCTGTATTTTATCAAATGCTTTTTCTGCATCTATTGAAATAATCATGTGATTCTTAACTTTAAGTCTGTTGATATGGTGAATGACATTTATTGATTTCCGAATGTTGAACCAACCTTGCATTCCTGGGAGAAAACCCACTTGATCATGGTGCACTATCTGTTTAATATATATTTGTATGCGATTTGCTAAAATTTTGTTGAGAATTTTTGCGTCGATGTTCATTAAGGATATTGGTCTGAAATTTTCTTTCCTCGATGTGTCTCTGTCTGGTTTAGGTATCAGGGTGATATTGGCTTCGTAGAATGAGTTTGGGAGGGTTCCCTCCTCTTCTATTTCATGAAATACTTTGAGGAGTGTTGGAATGAGCTGTTCTTTAAAGGTTTTGTAGAACTCAGCTGAGAATCCATCTGGTCCTGGACTTTTCTTTGTTGGTAGGCTTTTGATGACCTCTTCTATTTCATTGCTTGAAATTGGTTTATTTAAGTTGTGTATGTCCTCCTCGTTCAGTTTAGGTAGTTCATATGTCTCTAGAAATTTGTTGATGTCTTCGAGGTTTTCTGTTTTGTTGGAGTATAGATTTTCAAAATAGCTTCTAATTATGTTTTGTATTTCACTCGTGTCTGTTGTGATGTTTCCTTGTTCATTCCGAATTTTAGTAATTTCAGTTTTCTCCCTCTTTCTCTTTGTTAGTGTGGCTAAGGGTTTATCAATTTTGTTTATTTTTTCAAAGAACCAACTTTTTATGTTGTTAATTTTTCCAATTGTTTCTTTTGTTTCAATTTTGTTGATTTCGGCTCTGATTTTAACTATTTCCTGTCTTCTACTACTTTTGGTATTGGTCTGCTCTTCTTTTTCTAGGGCTTTGAGCTGTAGTGTTAAGGCGTTTATTTGTTGATTTCTACTTCTTTTTTTGAATGCGCCCCATGAAATAAATCTTCCTCTAAGTACTGCTTTCATAGTGTCCCAGAGATTTTGATATGATGGGTCTTTGTTCTCGTTTACTTCTAAGAAATTTTTTATTTCCCTCCTGATGTCTTCTGTTATCCATTCATCATATAATAGTGTATTATTTAATCTTCAGGTATTGGAGAAGTTTCTGTTTTTAATTCTGTCATTTATTTCTAATTTCAATCCATTATGATCTGATAGAGTACAAGGTAGTATCTCTATCTTCTTGTATTTGCTAACAGTAGCTTTGTGGCATAAAATATGGTCTATTTTAGAGAAGGATCCATGTGCTGCTGAGAAGAAAGTGTATTCATTCTTTGTTGGATGGTATATTCTATATATGTCCGTTAAGTCTAAATTGTTGATTGTGCTATTGAGATCTATGGGTTCTTTATTCAATTTTTGTTTGGACGATCTATCCAGTGGTGAGAGAGGTGTGTTAAAATCACCTAGTATTACTGTGTTGTGGTCTATTTGATTTCTGGAATTGAGAAGGATTTGTTTGATGTACATGGATGAGCCAATGTTTGGGGCGTAGATATTTATGATTGTTATGTCTTGCTGATTTATGCTTCCCTTAAGCAGCATGTAATGTCCTTCTTTATCCCTTCTGACTAGTTTTGGCTTGAAGTCCACATTATCTGAAATGAGGATGGATACTCCAGCTTTTTTGCTGTGTCCGTGTGCATGGTATGTTTTTCCCCATCCTTTCACCTTTAGTCTGTGGGTATCTCTTTCTATGAGATGAGTCTCTTGCAGGCAGCATATTGTTGGATTTTTCTTTTTAATCCAATCTGCCAGTCTATGTCTTTTGATTGATGAGTTCAGGCCATTAACATTCAGGGTTATTATTGTGATATGATTTGTATTCCCAGTCATTTGACTCATATTTGTTTTTTGACATGATTTGGTTTCTCCTTTATTTGGCTATTCTTTTAGGCTAGTGCCTCCTGTTGCTGATTTGCATCGTTGTTTTTCATCTCTTCCTCATGGAATATTTTGCTGAGAATGTTCTGTAATGCTGGCTTTCTTTTTGCAAATTCCTTTAGCTTTTGTTTATCATCGAAGGATCTTATTTCATCGTCAAATTTGAAGGTAAGTTTTGCTGGGTTCTTGGTTTGCATCCATTTTCTTTCAGGGCTTGGTAAATGTTGTTCCAGGCCCTTCTAGCTTTTAGGGTCTGGATTGAAAAATCTGCTGATATTCGTATTGGTTTCCCTCTGAATGTAATTTTATTCGTTTCTCTCGTGGCCTTTAAAATTCTGTCTTTATTTTGTATGTTAGGTATCTTCATAATAATGTGCCTTGGTGTGGGTCTGTTGTAATTTTGTATATTTGGAGTTCTATAAGCCTCTTGTACTTGGTTTTCCATTTCATTCTTCAGATTTGGGAAATTTTCTGATATTATTTCATTGAATAGATTGTTCATTCCTTTGGTTTGTTTCTCTAAGCCTTCCTCAATCCCAATAATTCTCAAATTTGGCCTTTTCATGATATCCCATAATTCTTGTAGATTCTGTTCATGATTTCTTACCATCTTCTCTGTTTGGCCAACTTTGTTTTGAAGATTAAATATTTTGTCTTAAATGTCTGAGGTTCTGTCTTCCAGGTGTTCTACCCTATTGGTTATGTTTTCTATGGAGTTTTTAACTTGGTTAATTGTTTCCTTCATTTCCAGTATTTCAGTTTGTTTTTTTTTTTTCAGTATCTCTAACTCTTTATTGAAATGATCTCTTGATTCCCGTATTTGGTCTTTTAACTGTTGATTGGTGCGATCATTTAATGCCTGCATTTGCTCTTTTCATCTCCTCCTTCAATGCCTGTATTTGCTCTTTCATCTCCTCATTTGCTTCCCTGATTGTTTTAATTACGTACATTCTGAACTCCCTTTCTGACATTTCTTCTGTTGTGCTGTCATTGGGTTTTATTGATGTAGTATCTAGGTTTGTTTGGGACATTTTCTTCCCTTGTTTTCTCATATTGGTCAGCTGTCAGTGGGACCCTGAGATATTGCAGATTTCCTCTATTGGCTTATAGTGTCCCTGTAGATTTCCAGTGTATCACCTCCCAGCCTTCAGTAGCCTGAAGTCTTGGAGGAACTTGATAATGCAGTGCTTCCGAAGAAAGCTGCCCCTAGCCCCTACTGGTTCCAGGACTTGGAGCTGGCTCTGTGCGGAAAGACTCTCACTGGACGCCTGCACTGTGCAGCTGGCCGTGTGGGAGGAGCCCACCGCCGGAGTGTGGAAGGCTACCTTGGAAAGACTCTAGCTGCCCTACCCTGCTATGATAAGCCACCTCTATCTGTGCCTGGCGCCCAGGTCAAGTTTCGCCCAGTGGGGGTGACTCACCCTGTGACTCTATTTTTGTCCAAGTCTCTCGATGACTCCCCTTCTTGAGTCCTGGGTTCTGGAGTGACTGGAGATGCAGTAACACTCTAGGTCGCCATCTTGGATAGCCCCGTGGAAAGATCCTGTGGCCGGAGTGGGCAGAGCCACCTGAAGAGGTCTCTGGCTGCCCTGCCCTGATCCCAGAGTCTGCTTGCGGATCGGAGCTCTCCGTTGGCTTGGGGACTTGTGGCTGGTTCTATGTAGAAAACCTCTCACTGGGCAGTCTGGTCTGAGAAGCTAGCCTTGAAAGGCACCTCCCACCGCAGGGGTCCAGGCTGCTTGGGGAGGTCACTGGCTGCCCTGTCCTGGTCCCTGAAGCCGCTTGCGGGCCAGAGTATGCCACGCTGGCTCCGGATCTTGGAGCTTGTTCTGATCAGAAAGGCTCTCACTAGGGGACCTGCTCCGAGAACCTGGAGAAGCTGGCTGTGTGGGAGGGGCCCAGCACCGGAGTGCGCAGGGCTGCCTGTGGATGACTCTAGCTGCCCTGCCCGGCTCCGATAAGCCACCTCTATCTGGGCCTGCCACCCGGGCCGAACTTTACACAGTGGGCAGACTCACCCGTGGCTCTATTTTGGTCCGAGTCTCTCAATGCCTCCCCTTCTTAACTCCTGGGTTCTGGAGCGACTGGGGATGCAGTCCCCCTCTAGTCCGCCATCTTGGATCGTACCCCGTGGAAAAGCTGATTGTTTGTCTTTAAATAAACTGTCTTTGAATTCAGATTCTTTCTTCTGCTCAATGAATCCTGCTTTTGACACTCTTGCTTTTTAACATTCATTCATTATACTTTTCAGTTCTAGAAATTGTGATTTTAAATATAATTTAAATCTCTGTTAAATCTCTTAATTTCTTCATTTGATCATAGTTTTCCTGATATAAGTGAATTTTTTCTCTGTATTTTCTTGACATTTTGTAAGCTTTTTAAAGGAAATATCTGGAATTCTTTGTCAGGTAGATCATATTTCTCTATTTCTTTATGGTCAGTTATTAGAGCTTCATGTTTTGTAGTCTTGTTTGAATCAAATTGAATTGGATACCTTTATTCTTCATGTAGCTAGATACTAGACACCAAACCTTTCCTTAGCTCTTTCTTCCTTTTGTGAAGTCCTGTTTCTCAAGTTCCTGAGTTTTCTTGATGCTTATGGCTGTATATTGATGATTGCACATTCAGAGAAGTAGGAACTTTTTCTAGTCTTTGCAAACAGGCTTTGTCTGAGTAAACCTCTTACCAATTCAGCTGATCTAGAAATTTGTGACAGACTATCTTGTGAGTTTTACAGGTGAACTTGCTGTTGGAGACCTCAAGCGGTGTGGTCTGGTGTTTGGGTCAGAAAGTGGGTGGGCCTGACTTTTGTGTCCATGGGGTTGGACCTAAGGCCTGGATCCACTGGGTAGACTTGTTGATTACGTCCATAGTTCATGAGAGCAGGCCTAGAGCCTGTATTCATGGAGCCCAACCTGAAGTCTGGATACATAGACCTGATCTGGTACTATACTCAGACACTACATCCAGGTACTAGGAAGGCATTGTGCTTAGGTCCACAGGGTCAATCCTGGAGCCTAAGTCAATGGAAACTGGTCTGAAATTGAAGTATGACTGGGTCTGTGGGGGCTGGCCCAGCTCTAATATCTACTGGGATGGGACTATACCCTTAGTCTGATAGAATAGGCATATACCCTGGGTCTTCTAAAGTTTTGGACTGCAGAGGCTAGCCTGCAGGATGAGGCTGAAACCTGTGTCCATGGGTAGTGGTCTGTTACCTGATACCTGAAGTGCCAAACTAGTGTTGGGGCAGGCCTGAAGCCTGGGGCTGTGTGGGTCAACCTGGCTCTGGGCTGGATCCTGGGACCGCAGGGGCTGGTCTGGTCACAGGGCAAATCTAGCTCCTATATCCAGAGGTACTATTCTGATGACTAGGATAGCAGTGGTCAGCCTGTTGCTGAGGTGGGTCTATGGGTTCCTGCCCAGTGGTGAATTTTACTGGAGCAGGCTTGATGTTGGGATCTAAGGAAAATTCCAGCACTTATGTCCCTCTCCTTTCCCTTCTCTCTGTGTTGCCTGGGAAGAGTGATGTGGATAACGTAAATCTGTCCTTCCTACTCTCTTTAATGTGCCTTATTTCTAAGCTGTGTCCAGATGCAATAATCACTAACCTGGTTTCCTTAGCTTTTGTGAAGGCATTTTTAAATGAAAGTAGTTGTTCAAATTGATATTTCTGTGGGGAAAGTTCTATTTCCCCATCTTGCCTAGGTCTCCCTACTTCTAGTTATCTCACTTGTTTTAGTGTTTTTTTAAAAAATGCTTATAACACATTATACTACTTATTCATATCTGTTTTAGAGATGTACAACCACACACAAAACATACATTCTGTAACCTTCTTGGGATCGGGTCTTAACTCTAACTCACGACAAAAATATATGTTTCCTAACAATAACCATGATCTTCCTTTTAAATTGTTCTGCTTACAACTTTAATACATGATGAGTTAAGCTACATAAATCTAAGGTATGACTTAATTTTGATGATCTAACAAAGTTTGTTTTATCTCAGTCCAAAGAGCATAACACTTGCTTTTGGAAGAATAAAAAATGGCAATCTTGGACATATGCCTTGGTCTTGCTTAAAAGATTATGAAAGAATGAATTGTCATCGTCACCCCAGTAGAATCCAATACTGTAGTAGTGACACCAATCTTGGCAAATGGGGAAACTAGCATTGTTACTTTAGGTAGTGTACTATAAACTTTTTTCATGACAGTGTTATAGATGCTATCTGAAGTAGGTATGCCAGTATCAACACTTGTTAAAATTGTGGTGACTGGTTCATTGTGTTTTCAACAGCTGCACATAAATCAACTCCTCCTCTGTATTGGAATAGCTAGTGCAGCTACCAACAAAAATGAAACGAATTGTAATTTTCTGATATCTTCAGGTAACTAGAGCAATATGTCTCTGTTAATAAACTTTTAAAAATCACTATGAACATTGTCATTTGCTCCTTTTGTCACTTTTATCACCATTTTTTGTTGGTCACTTGGAACATAACAGGAATTTACTTCCCAACCAGAGAATTTTGAATAAAATATTGATCACCCTTAGCTAATTAAAACAGCTAAAAACCTACTGATCTTTATATTCTTTAAAAGGGAAATTAGGTGCCTACCATAAATGAGGACTTTACAATGTGCTAGGAGATATAATATTAATAGTTAAGTTTCTAGTTCTGTGAAGTGAAAAACAGTATACAAAATGAAGATGTATACATTCTACTGTTCACTAAGGTGACAGAGGCTGCAAGTAGTTGGAGAATATAAATTAAGGAGAGGTCCTTACAATACAGGGTCATTCTCAGAATGCTGTTTTAGTCTTGCTTTGCTACTTGCTATCTCACTCAAATTACACTTGCCAGAGATTAGGGACTACCATTCCTTTTACAATGCGTATCATAGCTCCGAAGTGCCTGCAGACTTACAAACTTAGCAATTTCTTTCTAGAGTTGCACATTTTCTCCTTTATATCTAATCTGTAGTCCTTTTGTACACCTTTTAAAAACATTTAGTTTCAACCAGGTGTGGTGGCACACACCTGTAATCCAAGAGATTTTAGAGGTTAAGACAAGAAAATCACAAGTTCACGGTCAACCTCTGGGCAATTTAGGAAGAACCTGCCTCAAAATAAAATTTGGAAAAGGACTGTGGATGTAGCTCAGTGGTAAGTGTACTTGGATTCATTCCTCAGTACTGGAAAAATAATGTTTTAAAAATTCTAGTTTTAGGGCTAAATACTAGAACCTGCTTTCCTATTAATTCAGTTACCAAAATCATTTTTCCATTCACAGATAGTTCATCTATTCATATTCTGTGTCATTCACTTTTCCATCCCCAAAATATTAACTTATATAATGAATTCTTAGGTTTTTGTTTTCTTAACTCTTTAAAAAACAATTGTTGGGAGTGATATTGGCCAGATTACATTATTATATTTTGTGCATACATGAATTTGTAACAAAAAATCCAATCATTATGTACAACTATAATGCATCAATAAAATGTGGGAAAAAACTAAGAAAACAAGAGACCCAGATATTTCCTAGAAAATGAGTAGGTCACAACTTTTGCTAATGGATCTAATCCAATATACTTCCCCTAACATACTTTATATTTTACTTGTTTTGTTTATTTTCTGTGTCTTTTTTTAGAATGTGAGCTCTCTCAAGAGTTGTCTGTCTTGTATAGTAATTGCTCGCTAAATATATGTTAATTGAGTGAAAGGAGAGTCATTCAGGGTTCACTTGATCTGTGTGAGCTCAGGTACCTAAGGCAACTACAAGTAAGGAAGAATGAGTAAAAGTTATTTCATTTTTTACAGTTTTACTGTATTATCAGATCCTCTGTTGATTGTTTTATTTGGATTATCTCTTTTCAGTATCACAAAAGCTATAAAGTGAGAAGCAACATACAAAATGAAGATGTATAACTTCTACAATTCAATAAGATGATAGAGACTTCAAATGAAGATAGATAATATCACCATTTACACACAAGTAAATTAATGTTCAGGGAGTTAATTATCTTGCCCAATGCTGCACAGTCAGCAAGTGGCAGGAGATTTTCATGATGGTTTGATTCCAAAGCCATGGCTCTTTCCCTGTACTAGTCTGATTTTCTTGGAAGGCCAGAGAAGAATTTAAAAGCTTATTCTCACAGGATATGAGCCACCCCTTTGTTCGATGCATCCACGGTTTCTTTGCTCCCTACCCTTAAGCCACTCAGTAGTCATCTTGGCTGTCAGATCAACTGTTGTAGTATCATAGTGCTCTTTTCCAAGTAACCCTTATTTAATAATGGCCCCAAGGTACAAGAGTGGTGTTTCTGTCAATTTTGCTACAGTATACCATTTTAATCATTCTTTTTTATTTTTTGTTATTGTTGTTAATCTGTTACTATGTTTAATTTATAATTTAAACTATGTAATATATATATATATATTATAGGAAAACATAGTATATATATAAGGTTCAGTGGCTTCAAATATCTACTAGAGATTTGGAACTTATCCCACATGGATAAGGGTGGACTAATGTATCCTTATGTGTCAGGCATTGTGCTAGGTGGTAGAACATTGAATTTGGTGTCATAAAACAAGTTTACTACCTAATGAGTTATGCTGGACAAATTCTTTAGACCTCAAGTTTATCATTTTTAAAAGAAAGTGATAAAATTCCTACCTCAGCTCTAAGAGTTATAAAAATTAAACATGAAGTGATAAGAAATACCTTTGTAAATATGAAATTTTATGAAATAACCTTCGTAAACTGTACTATTTTGTACTATTTGGTGTTAGTAATTTTTATTTTGGACATCATATGAAGGAGTTTAGTTAATGAGGTTCTCTAAGTCTGTGAACCCCATTAGGATATTTTCGAGTAAAAATTATGAACGTGAAATCTGATTGAGTGATTTGCCCAAAGCCTCTTAGTGAGTTGGTGGTAATTCTAGAAGCAGAACTCAAGTTCTAATAATGATGAAAATTACATTTTAGTATAATTTTTATCCTCACTGATTTAGAAAGACTTAAAAATTCCTTCTGATGCATTGTTAGTATTTTAGCATTCTGTAGCCCACTTGTTATTCTTCTTTTACACAAGAATTTATAGAAATACTTATGCAATTATGCAATCCTTACTCTTTTGTTTTTAATTACTTACGTGGTGTTAAGTGTATTTGAATTTGTCATGTGGAAGATGCTTTTTCCACAAGTCAGGGAGCAGTTCCCTATTCACTCATACTTGGTAGTATCAACAGCGGTAATGTTCTTTAACAGTAGAAAGGTTTGAATGAAATAAGATCATGCTATAGGCTGCTGGTGTGACAAGTTGCAATTTTTTTTCCTTTCCTTGTTAAAGGTTAATTATCAGCCAAACTCTGTACACTGGGGTAAGAGTTTTGCTGGTTCTTTCATTGATCCATGGTATCCTTCATTGAAATGATGATACATGCTAAGACCTGCCAAGTCTGATAGAAGGAATCACATGCCAATATGTCTGTGTGAACCCTACCAGTTGAGCATACCGCTGCAATTGATGTAAAACAAATTATTAATCACTTTCTTCTGATACATTATTCTCAGTAAAGATTTGGGATACACATTTCTGACTTGGTTTTCTTCTCATGTTTTTCAACTACAAGCAGGAATTATTGTCATCACAGAATAGAACTTTTCTTTCAGGTTTTGCCATTGATATTGCTCCCCATATAAAGGAAATATATCTCCATTTGCTCTATGTTAATTTCATGTCTCTAGGGAAGTAAAAATGAGGAGTGATAGACAATGAGTTGATACCAGGGAGAGGTGGTCAGGCATGTATTATTGTCTGTGGAGTTCACAGTGTGATGCAGTGTGGTGTATTGCCATGTGCACATGTGTGTATCTGTGCTTACCTTTGTGCCAGGGATGGCAGTGAGGGTTGAACAGACAAGATGCCATTTTTTTTGAGAAAAAAGCTACTTACACAACATGACTTGGGAACAATTATAAAATAAACAAACAAAAAAAGCAGGTAGAACATCAGATGGGTGGGCGGGGTGGGAAGAAGGTGCTAGAGTGCTGGAATAATCACCAGGAATATTTAGTTCTTATACCACCTCAGCTATCTTCCTTAGGAAGTTACCATTCTGTAAGTTAAGGAATCCTGGATTATTGTTCCCTACCCCTCTACCACATTCAGTTTAAATGTTCTTCCAGAACTGGTAACTGGTTTCCTTTATTCATATAGCATTATTTGTTGAAAGAACATTTTTGAAAATATGAAAAAGTAGTTTTGAAATCCAAAAATGTCCTTAAAAATCATCATTAAAATGATGTTTTAGTCTTTTCAGGCTGCTATAACATAAATTTATTGTTCACAGTTCTGGAGACTGAGAAGTCCAAGATCAAGATCAAGATCAAGGTCAAGGTGCCAGCAGATTTGGTGTCTGTTGAGTACTCTCTGCTTCATAGATGGCATTTTCCGTGTATACTCACATGGAAGAAGGAGCAGTAAAGTTCCCCTAAGGCCTCTTTTTTTAAGGACATCATAGTTGTCCTCCAAAGACTTCACCTCTTAATACCATCACCTTGGGGGTTAGGTATTAACCTATGAATTTGGGGGAAATACAAACATTCAGACTATAGAAAATAGAATGGGTGAAGCTTTACCAGGATGTGTGAGATCTATGGCAATTGGGATATTAATGGTCTATGTGCAAGGAAGGCTACAAGGTTGTACAATGTGGAGTTGAGAAATGAATCTAGATCTTGGTAGAGTAGGTATAACAGAAAGCCTGTTGTAAATTGACAAATTCTAATGATAATGTCACCTATTTAGTAGCGAGGGATAAATAGTGTATTTTATCTTATTTTTTTAACATTTACTGGTTTACTATTAAGAATATTATAAAGGATACACATGAACGGATGGAAGAGACACATAGGGACAGGTATGTGGGAAGGGGTGCAGAGCTCCTGTTCCCCCCATGGGCACACTGCCTTCCCAGAACCTCCATGTGTGATTGGAAACTTTATAAATCCTGTCCTTTGGGTTTTGATGGAGCTCTATGACATAGGTATGATTGGTTACATCATTGACGCTTGGTGAGCAATTCAACCTTCAGCCCCTCTCCCCTCTTGAAGGTTGGAAGATAGGGCTAGGAGTTCCAATATTCTAACCACATGGTTGGTTCCCCTGGCAACCAACCCCCATCCTGGATTTATCCAGAAACCCACCCAATGTTGCCTCATTAGAATAAAAGATTTTCCTAGCACCATATCTACAGGGTTTTAGGAGCACTAAATAGTGTCTTTATACAGAGGTCCTACTACATTAAGAAATGAGAAGGAAGAAAGCTTTAAAACAAAATCAAAAGCACTTTAGATGGAGGAAATGGAACAGATCCCTGACAATTGACGCTTTGTATATGCATTGAGAGGGAAATCTGATTCTTAATTCCTAAGAGACTATTGGTTAATATACCCATATGCTAATTATCCTGGCTCATCTTTGCTTAAGAGAAGAAGAGATAGTAGTTCAGTTGTCAATTGCTTACCATGTTCAGGGCTTCTGCAAAGGTTAACAATACCTTTGGGTATCCAAGACAAGGGAAATAATGGATTGTCGAGGGAGACTACTAACAATGGTCTGAATGCTAGAGTTTGGCCGTTACTCCCTCCCCACTTTCCTCCAAATGAGGATTTGGAGATAAACTGAAGTTCTGTGTTTAAGACATTAAAATATAGAATGGTGTGCCTAAGTAAGAAACAATTGAGATTTAAGTCAAATCCTGATTATTCAGGAGTCCACTGTCTGATTTGTGGGTCACCTAGACCCTTAATGTTCTTTGTTCTCCATTCTTATGTCTGATTTTGGTAACTTTACTGCTCATTAATTCTTTTACCAGAGGGTGGGCAGGAAAGGAATAGAAAAATGACACTTTATCAGCCAATTTTGCTAACCTGTTAGTACTCTGGTGGAGTGTCTGATGGGGACGGAGACAAAAACTATACACCAAAATAAGAAGTCTATATGAATATCATATTCCTTCAAAATTTCTATTTCCACCTGGTACAGTGGCATATGCCTGTAATCCTAGTGGCTTGGGAGGCTGAGGCAGGAAGATCGAAAATTCAAGACCAGCCTCAGCAACTTAGAGAGGCCCTAAGCAACTTAATGAGGTGCTGTCTCAATATGTTTTTTTATACCCTGTGAAACAGTGAAATAATGTGTAGCTTTTAAGGAAAAAATACTTCCTCATAAGGAGGAAATCAGCATCTTGAAAAAAGTGCTGAAAGTTCTGTTTTTCAGATCTTTTAATGATAATATTTGCTAGAAAATATACCAAGCCAGTTTTCCTCATTCTCTAGGAAAAGGTGGATTAAAATACTTATTCTGGCATTTTCTTTTTTTTAATTTGTTCTTTATAGATATACATGACAGTAGGGTATATTCTGACATATTATACATATATGTAGTATAATTTATTCTAACTAGGATCCCATTCTTGTGGTTGTACATGACGTGGAGTTACACTGGTTGTGCATTCATATGTGAACATAGGAAAGTTCTGTCCAATTCATACTACCGTCTTTCCTATTCCCATTCTCCTCCCTTCCCTTCATTCCGCTTTGTCTAATCCAATGAACTTCTATTCTTCCTTCCCCCACCTTAATTTGTGTTAGCATCTGCATATCAGAGAGAACATCCAGACTTCGGTCTTTGGGATTGGCTTATTTCACTTATCAGGATAGTCTCCAGTTCTATCCATTTACTGGCAAATGCCATAATTTCATTATTCTTTATGGCTGAGTAATACTTCATTGTGTATATATACAACACTTTATTTACTAGTCTATTGAAAGGCAGTAACATACTGCAGATTATTTTTGGGGGGTGGGCAGCACTTTTTTGTTTTTCTGAATTACCTTTAACAAGTTTCTTATTCATTCACACTCTCATATGTTTGGCCTCTCCCATGGTTCTCCCAACATTTATCTGTGATTTCTTTTGTAGAATAACCTGGTGTGTTCCATTTAATTCATTTTCTTGCTCCCAAACTAATTATTTCAGGTTGATGGTTAAGCCATGTATGTCATTTTCTGGAATATTTATAAAGTATGGATATAATTATGTTTTAATACATTTTTCTGTGTGAGCCTGATGATCATATTTTAATAAAATATAATTTCTCATTTTATGTATTTTATGATTTATTTTTAAATTTTTTGGTTCTCATATATAGTATTATACTTCCCTAAAGTAAAAGCATCTTTGCATCTAATATATATATATATATACTTTTTTAATAATTTATTTATTTTGATTCATTATAAACAAATGGAGTAAAACTTATTTCTCTGGTTGTACATGAAGTAGAGTCATAACATTTCTGTAATCTTACATGTATATATGGTAATGATGTTTGTCTCAATCTGTTATTTTTCCTTCACCCCCACCACCCCTCTTTCCTCTATAAAATCAATCCCTCCTCCATTCTACCTCCCTCCCCCCCATTATGTATCATCATCCACTTATCAGAGAGATCATTCGTCCTTTGGTTTTTTGGTATTGGATTATCTTACTTAGTGTGATATTCTCCAACTTCATCCATTTGTCTGCAAATGCCATAATTTTATTCTTCTTTATGACTGAGTAATATTCCATTGTGTATATATACCACAGTTTCTTTTTTCATTCATCAATCGAAGGACATCTAGGTTGGTTCCACAATCTAGCTATTGTAAATTGAGCAGCTATGAACATTGATGTGACTGAATCACTGTAGTATGCTGATTTTAAGTCCTTTGGGTATAGACCAAGGAGTGGTATAGCTGGGTCAAATGGTGGTTCCATTCCAAGTTTTCTAAGGAATCTCCACACTGCTTTCCAGAGTGGCTGCACTAATTTGCAACCCCACCAGCAATGTATGAGTGTACCTTTTTCCCCACATTCTCGCCAAACCTATTGTTGCTTGTATTCTTGATAATTGCCATTCAAATTGGGGTGAGATGGAATCTTAGGGTAGTTTTGATTTGCATTTCTCTTATTACTAGAGATGGTGAACATTTTTTCATATATCTGTTGATTGCTTGTAGATCATCTGCTGTGAAGTGCTGCTCATTTCCTTAGCCCATTTGTTGATTGGGTTATTTGTATTCTTGGTGTGAAGTTTTTGAGTTCTTTATAGATTCTGGAGATTAGTGCTCTATCTGAAGTATGTATGGCAAAGATTTTCTCCCACTCTGTAGGCTCTCTCTTCACATTGCTGATAGTTTCCTTTGCTGAGAGAAAGCTTTTTAGTTTGAATCTATCCCAGTTATTGCTTTTATTTCTTGCGCTATGGGAGTCCTGTTAAGGAAGTCTTATCCTAAGCTGACATGATGAAGATTTGGACCTACTTTTTCTTCTATAAGATGCAGGGTCTCTGGTCTGATTCCGAGGTCCTTTCCATTTTGAGTTGAGTTTTGTGCAGGGTGAGAGAGAGGGGTTTAGTTTCATTCTACTGCATATGGATTTCCAGTTTTCCCAGCACCATTTGTTGAAGAGGCTATCTTTTCTCCATTGTATGTTTTGGCACCTTTGTCTAGTATGAGAAAACTGTATTTATTTGGATTTGTGTTTGTGTCCTCTATTCTGTACCATTGATTTACCTGTCCATTTTGGTTCCAATACCATGCCATTTTTGTTACTATTGCTCTGTAGTATAGTTGGAGCTCTGATATTGTGATATCCCCTGCTTCACTTTTCCTCCAAGGGATTGCTTTATCTATTCTGGGTTGCTTATTTTTCCAAATGAATTTAATGATTGCTTGCTCTATTTCTCTGAGGTATGTCATTGGGATTTTAATTGGAATTGCATTGAATTTGTATAGCACTTTTGGTAGTATGACCATTTTGACAATATTAATTCTTCCTATCCAAGAACATGGGAGATCTTTCCATCTTCTAAGGTTTTCTTTAATTTCTCTATTTAATATTCTGTAGTTATCATTGTAGAGGTCTTTTACCTCTTTTGTTAGATTGATTCACAAGTACTATATTTTTTTCGAGGCTATTGTGTATGGGGTGGTTTTCCTAAATTCTCTTTCATAGGATTCATCACTTATGAATAAAAATTCATTAGGTTTATGAGCAATGATTTTTATATCATACTACTTTACTGAATTTATTTATGAGTTCTAGAAGTTTTCTGGTGGAATTTTTTGGCTCCTCTAAATATATAATCATGTCATCGGCAAATAGGGGTAGTTTGAGTCCTTCTTTTCCTATCCTTATCCCTTTAATTTCTTTGGTCTGTCTAATTGCTCTGGCTAGTTTCAAAGATGATGTTGAATAGGAGTGGTGAAAGAGGGCATCCCTGCCTTGTTCCAGTTTTTAGGGAGAATGCTTTCAGCTTTTCTCTATTTAGAATTATATTGGTCGTAGGCTTAGCAGACATAGGTTTTACAAAATATTGAGGAATGTTCCTACTATCCATATTTTTTCTAGTGTTTTGAGCATGAAGGGGTGCTGTGTTTTATCCAATGCTTTTTCTGCATCTATTGAAATAATCATGTGATTCTTTAAATTTGTTGATATGGTGAATTACATTTATTGATTTCCAGATGTTGAACCAATATTGCATCCCTGGGATAAAACCCACTTGATTGTGGTGCACTATATTTTTAATATGTTTTTGTGTGTGATTTGCTAAAATTTTGTTAAGAATTTTTGCATCTATGTTCATTAAGGATATTGGTATGAAATTTTCTTTCCTCGATGTGTCTCTGTCTGGTTTAGGTATCAGGGTAATATTGGCTTCATAGAATGAGTTTGGGAGGGTTCCCTCCTCTTTTATTTCATGGAATACTTTGAGGAGTATTGGAATGAGCTCTTCTTTGAAGGTCTTGCAGAACTCAGCTGAGAACCCATCTAGTCCCTGACTTTTCTTTGTTGGTAGGCTTTTGATGACTTCTTCTATTTCATTGCTTGAAATTGATCTCTTTAAATTGTGTATGTTCTCCTGATTCAGTTTGGGTGGATCATATGTCTCTAGAAATCTGTTGATGTCTTTGAGATTTTTTATTTTGTTGGATTATAGATTTTCAAAATAGCTTGTAATTATGTTTTGTATTTCAATAGTATCTGTCGTGATATTTCCTTTTTCATCCCAAATTTTAGTAATTTGAGTTTTCCCTCTCCTTCTATTTATTAGTGTGGCTAAAGGTTTATCAATTTTGTTTATTTTTTGAAAGAACCCACTTTTTATTTTATCAAATTTTTTGATTGTTTCTTTTGTTCCAATTTCATTGATTTCAGCTCTCATTTTAACTATTTCCTTCTTCTACTACTTTTGGTGTTGATTTGTTCTTCTTTTTCTAGGGCTTTGAGCTGTAGTGTTAGGTTGTTTATTTGTTGACTTTTTTTTTCTTTTATTGAATGTGCTCCATGAAATGAATTTTCCTCTTAGTATTGCTCTCAGTGTCCCAGAGATTTTGATATTTTGTATCTTTGTTCTCATTTACCTCTAAGAATTTTTTTATTTTCCTCTGATGTCTTCTGTTATCCATACATCATTCAAGAGCATATTATTTAATCTCCAGGTTTTGGAGTAGTTTCTGTTTTATAGTTTGTCATTGATTTCTAATTTCATTCCATTATGATCTGATAGAATACAAGGTAGTATCTCTATCTTTTTGTATTTGCTAAGAGTAAGTTTGTGGCATAACATATGGTCTATTTTAGAGAAGGATCCATGTGCTGCTGAGAAGAAAGTGTATTCACCTATTGATGGAAGGAATATTCTATATGTCTTTTAAGTCTATATTATCGATTGTGTTATTGATATCTATGGTTTCTTTGTTCAATTTTTGTTTGGAAGATCTGTCCAGTGGTGAGAGAGGTGTGTTAATGTAACCAAGTTTTATTGTGTTGTGGTCTATTTGGTTCCTCTAATTGAGAAAGATTTGTTTGATATACATGGATGAACCACTGTTTGGGTCATAAATATTTATGATTGTTATGTCTTGATTTATACTTCCCTTAAGCAGTATGAAATGTCCTCTGTATCCCTTCTAACTTTGGCTTGAAGTCCACTTTATCTGATATGAGGTTGGATACCCCTGCTTTTTTACTGTGTCCATATGCATGGTATGTTTTTTCCCATCCTTTCACCTTTAGTCTGTGGTTATCTTTTTCTGTGAGATGAGTCTCTTGAAGGCAGCATGTTGTTTGATCTTTCTTTTTAAATCCAATCTACTAGTCTGTGTCTTTAGATTGATGAGTTCAGGTCATTAACATTCAGGGTTATTATTGAGTTATGATTTATATTCCTGGGCATTTTGGCTTATTTTTGATTGTTTACTTGACTTGTTTTCTCCTTTATTTGGCTATGCCTTTTGGGTAGATCCTCCCTTTCCTGACTTACATCATTGTTTTTCATTTCTTCCTCATGGAGAATGAGGAATGTTGTGTTGTGCCAGTTTTCTATTTCTAAATTCTTTTAGCTTTTGTTTATCCTGGAAGGATTTTATTTAATCATCAAATCTGAAGGTAAGTTTTGCTGGGTATAAGAATCTTGGTTGGCATCTATTTTCTTTCAGAGTTTGAAAAATGCTGTTCCAGGCCCTTCTAGTTTTTAGGGTCTTGGTTGAGAAATCTTGTGATATCCATGTTGGTTTCCCCAGAACGTAATTTGATTTTTTTCTCTCACAGACTTTAAAATTCTATCTTTATTTTGTATGTTAGGTATTTTCATTATAATGTGCCTTGGTGTGGGTCTGTTGTAATTTTGTACATTTGTTGTCCTATAAGCCTCTTGTATTTGACTTTCCATTCTGTTTCTCTGATTTGGGAAATTTTCTGATATTATTTCATTGAATAGATTGTTCATTTCTTTGGTTTGTTTTTCTGTGCCTTCCTCAATCCCAATAATTCTTAAATTTGGTCTTTTCATGATATCCCATAATTCTTGGAGATTCTGTTCATAATTTGTTACCATCTTCTCTGTTTGGTCAACTTTGTTTTTAAGATTAAATATTTCATCTTCATTTTTTGAGGGTCTGTCTACCAAGTGATCTAGCCTGTTGGTTATGCTTTCTATTGAGTTTTTAATTTGGTTTATTGTTTCCTTCATTTCAACGATTTCTATTTTTTTTTCAGAATTTCTATCTCTTTACTGAAATGATCTTTTGCTTCCTGCACTTGTTCTCTTTTAACTATTTATTGGTGTGATCATTCATTGCCTGCATTCACTCTCTTATCTCATCGTTTGCTTCTCTGATCATTTTAATTATGTACATTCTGAACTCCCCTTCTGACATTTCTTCTGCCATGCTGTCATTGGATTTTATTGATGTATCATCTAGGTTTGTTTGGGATACTTTCTTCCCTTGTTTTCTCATATTGCTCACATATCTTCCCCTCTAGGAGTGAAAATCTGAGATATTGCAGTTTCCAACCTATAGACTTACAGTGTCCTTGCAGGTTTCCAGTAACTCACTTCCTAGTCTTCAATAGCCTGAAGTCTTGGAGGAACTTGATAATGCAGTGACCCAAAAAAGATCCTGCCCCTCTAGGGATGGTGGCCTCCAGGCGGGGTATGTTCCCTGCTAGTGGGCAGAGGTGCCTCCCTGTGTTGACAGATGGTCAACCACAGTGGCACTAGACTGCAGACTGGGGCCCAGCTGGTCTGGTCCTGGCTCTCTGTGCCTACTTCCCTGGCGGGGAAGTCTCACCCGGTGGTTCTGTGCTGGTCCCAGCTCTCTCAATATTTCTTCTTCTTGAATCCCCAGCATTGATTGTGGCACTACGTGTTAAGCATATTTTTCGAGCAGCAGTGGGAGGATGGGGCTAGATGACCTTTAAGTCATGAGATGCTACAGTGCACATCTTTCACACAGTATGTGTCCTCATATGAGTGTGTGGGGTGGGGGGAGTCAGGGAGAGGGCAAGGAAAAGGGGAAGGGAGATGCAAGGAGAGACAGAGACATAGAGAAATGAGATTATAATACAAGTACATGTTTTTGAAAAGTAAAAGGTTTTACTATGGGTAAATTGACTTGCGTCACAAAGTGCTATTCTTTGAGGTGGTCCAGGAAGCAATGAAGATGACATTTATTTTAGTAAAATGTATATGTAATATAGCTTGTAGTTTACTAATGGTAAGAAAGATTCCAGAGTCAGAGAAGATTCCAGAGCCCAGGTAATCTTCAAGAGGAAAAGGATTAGGAAGACAAAGAAATGTAATTATGCTTAATAAAACATTTAAAAACATTTATGGAAAGTCTGTTTTATAGAATTAAATGACAAATGATAACCAAAGTTGGAAGCCCTGCTTTTTTGGGAATGATCAAATAATTTAAACCTAATGTTTTAATGGTGCAATAATCAAATATATTTTTTCAATATATTGATTTCTTTAAAGTCATGTTCAGGCAAGGTTCTGTTTAAAAAAACCACAATTAACTTTATCCACAGATGTAAGTTATTAAAATTTACCCAAGGTAATTTTGACATTGGATGCAGATTTTAAAACTAAAAATTGAATTAAGTGCTTTTCAAAGCAAATTATACAATTAAAGAGCCCCAAAGCTTGTAAAATAAACATTATGACACAAATGCACAAAATTAAGTTGGCAACATTAAAGAATGGTTACATGTCTATTTTGAGATATGTAGTGTTTGATGTTGAGGAAATGTTTGGTCTTGATTCTTGAAATAATTATAGAGCAGTTCTCTGGCCAGGAGGAAGGAAACTGCCCACAAAACTCCCAAACCAATTAGATCAGTAAAGCACTCAGATTCCTATAGGAAGCTTCCTGTAGCACACAGGAAATGCCAGATGGAAAGACCATAACTTTGGCCTTCTGGCCCCACCTTATGTATGCTAGGGAGAAAGTAATTGTGTGCACCTTTTGACAATGTCACGTGAGCTCATGTCTCAGGAGAACAATGAGGATTAGAAGCAAGGTGATTGTACCTCATTGGTAAAGGCTTGGGATGGTTTGATCTCATGACTTTTCCTAAAATTCACATAAATCCCACTGTCTTCACCCCAACCAAAAATGTGTTGGTGTGTTTGTTCTATGACTACTTGCTTCCAAAATGCACAATAATTATGAAAAAAGTAAGTTGCTATGCCTATCTCGTTACCACCAATGACATGACTCACAGAATTTCACTCCACACAATTCCATGTTGACATTCTCGGAGTGTGGAGGGCTGCAATAGTGTACAAAGGGTAGAGTGAAAAAGCGTTCCATTGTGCACCAGTTGCCTGAGGAAAAGCTTTGGAGGAGTTGAGGAGGAAAGGGAAAGCCTTCCAGTTGAACAGTTTTGCTTCAAATGTGCTTGTTTGCTACCACAAAACTGGTAAACTGTTTTAAAAAGCCATGGTGTGAGTCACTTAACTTCTGGATTCACCATGAAGTTTCTTCTCTCCTTTACCAAATCAAAGCTTTGCAACAGGCAATCCAGACACCTGTCACTGCATGCTTTTTAAATAAATATAATTTTTACTTTTTACAGTTTTATATATGATCCAACAAATATTTTGTACCAAATATTTCTGAAGCTCTTATTCTCATATTTTCAAGGGAGTCTAGAATCCACAGAAATGTCCCATTGATGAAGACATCAATCATTCCTTCATTATTTGTGAATAAAAATGTATAGTAGCATAACTCATTCCATTCTTCAAAACTGAAAAGAATTCTAATAGAGCAAAATATTTATACCCTTGTTTTTGTTTGTTTAAATTCTCCCTTATTGGGCTTAATTAATGTATAGTATGGAAGTATTGCAATTAAGGTTCAGTCTGCTTAAAAGAAGTCTCTTATTCAGAACTGCATGCTTACCATGATGGTTTTCTTGCTTCTTGTTTCTAAGAAATAATTTCTAAGTAATTAACTGGGCAGTAGTACAAACTGAGGCAATAGATTAGTTCTTCACGACTCCTAATAATTCCTAAAAATGCAACTCTTTTGTTGAACAAGGAGCCCTAACAGAATGGCCCTGTTTCTGGATTAGCAATTAGAAGACCGAATTTTTCCACTGATTTGTTGTGGAACTTTTAAAAAGTCACTTTAGCTACTTGACTTTCAGAGTTCTATATTTTAACTGTATAATCATGCCTTCACTGGTCACCTCACAAGGCAGCTGTGAGGTGGGTGTAAAGAAGAGTTAAAAAGATAATAGCAATATCTGAGTATAAGTTATTGTTATTTTTAAATAGAATCAAGCATCTCTTGAGTGTTCCTGCTTTTGCAGCTGCTTCATATTTATCTGGGTCTTGTCTTTAAGCCCCAACTTCTCACTGAATTGGACAAGACAATACATTTGGTGATACAGTTCACCTCTATGCTGAAGGGCAGAGGCAACCATTTTTTAAAAATAATGTACTTGCTGGAGGATATCTGAGAAGCAACAACAGATATATTGCCATTTTGAGCCAAATCATTTTGTTGACCACAAGGCAGAACAGCAGCAAGCTCAGATGGGAGAACTGTAGTCATTATCCAAAGGTCAGACTTGATAAGCAGACTCTGCTATTTCTTCCCCTAATGCCCATATGTCTGGAGGGACATGTGGGCGGCAGGGGGAGCCAGAAATCTCACTCAAAAAGTATCGAAATGGTTTTCTGCAAATAGAATTGACTCTATTGTGTGCAGAATGATAGGATTCCTGGTCTTCAAGAAGTTCTTAGTCTAAGGAAGTAAGGCAGCAGTGGAAGCTTCAGGCAGAGTCCACATCTGTCTTGTTGTTTGCCTCAAGGTAAGCATTGCATAAATATCATTTGAATGATTGAATGATGAGTGAATGGCTGTACAGATGTGGAATGAACGAACAATGACCTTTAAAAGGTAATTCCTTTGAGTTACTATTTAGAAAAGCAGAGGTGACAACTTGAAAATATTTAGCAATATTGCTTATTTCCATTTTTGGGGGGTGGGTACTGGGAATTGAATTCAGGGGCACTCGACCACTGAGCCACATCCCCAGCTCCATTTTGTATTTTATTTAGAGACAGGGTCTCACTGAGTTGTTTAGCCCTCTTTTTTGCTGAGGCTGGCTTTGAACTCTCAATTCTCCTGCCTCAGCCTCCCAAGCTGCTGGGATTACAGGTGTGCACCACTGTACCTGGCACTTATTTCCATTTAAATGCTCAAAATTAAATACCTGAAATTCAGATCAAGGGTGAGGAACAGATGGGTTATTTTTATTAATTTCCTTGGGAAATGCAAACAAAAAGTTAAGAATTCCATCTCTATTATAGGAAATTTCACTCCAGCTCATTACTATATTATGAAGTTATAAGTTCTGTTGAATAATTGATCATATTTTAATCAGTTTGATCTGTTTCCTACCAAAATAACTTGGAGGTAATGTTTACACTTTGTCTTTCATCAGTGGTGAATCCTGCATCTGTAAAAAACAGTTATTCCAATGCAACCCCTCAGGTGAGGCAACATGGTACTCAAGGAAAGATTTTTAGCCAGAATATCTGGATTCCATCTCCCCCACACATGTTACAACTTTGGTGAAACCACTAAAGCTCCTCTGAGATGCAGTTTTCTTATCTACAAACTAATAACATTAATCCCTTGCCCCACCATAGGGCTGTTGTAAAAGCACTTGGTAAGGTGTAATATTCTATAATAATTTCAGATATTGTTAGAGCAGGAATTAGGAATAATTTTCAGGTGCTCCAAGAGCTTGGTTTCTGACATTCTGGTATAGAGGGTGGCATACAATCCCTGAATTTTGGCCACTACCTACTTACAGATGGTTATGTAAAACATTCCTCAAAGTTACCTTTAGACAAAATGTATTGAGCATGGCAGTTGGGTAGATTGTAAGGGACAGTTTTAGACTCAATTTAAATTATATACTCATTTGAACATTTCTCCCCACATCACTTATATTTGTCAATGCAAATGGCATGTACTATGCATTGCTCAGGTTTATAATGACTAGAATACAGTTGTTTCAGTGATAGACCTTCATAGTGTTTGATAAGCACCAGAGTTATCAGAAGCTCTGTTTTAATATAATTGTCACTCTTACAATGACCACTTCAATTTGGAGGATTATTGTCCTTCTAAACACAAATCAGTTCTATCCTTTAAAATGTAAATATGTTTAAGAGCAATAGGCAAGCCACAGCCATTCTCTGCATGCTTGATGAGATTGTGAATGTGTCATCAAATGCTCAAATCAGGTTGTCACTGAAGCATAATTCTTTCTCCAAGAGAGAAGATAACTATTAAGAATGAGCTTTAAAAAAAGACATTTTGTAGATGTATTAAAATAAGAAACATAAGCTGATTAGGCAAAGTTCCAAAGATTCATTAGTTTATTAAAGTAGATTGAAATGAACGTTTGAGAGATTTAAATAAATTAACCTTTAATGAGTACCCAGGGGCCAAGGAAAAAGAATGACAGAGGATTAGGAGTATTTTGTCTGATTGTTGCATAATGCACACTGATTAGTTTTTTTTTCCTGGATGCTCATTGCTGTATAACAATACTAATAACTAAAAAGATTAAATCTAAAATATCTCTAGATTGTAATTGTTGCCTACTCTTATGTGTACATAAATACCATGCTTGGCTTTAATAGCAGTCCCTATGACTTTGGCAGAAGGAGACAGGAGTTTTTGCCATTACACCATTGCATCTTGAAATGTCTCATATGTGAGTAAAGCTTTAGTCAATTAGGGTAATGTATTCCTCCCATGCTGGACATGCTTTTAGCATTTCAGCATTAGACTCTTATTCTGAGTTTCACAACAATTATGCTTTAAATAAAATTAATTGATGGCAAGTTGTTTAGAAGAAATTGGTATTTAAATATAATTTTTTGAAAAAAATTTTATGCACTTCTTTACAAATTCTGATTTATAATTAGCAAAATTCTTAAGAAGGTCTTTTTTGAAGCAGTACTGGAAATGCTTTTGATTTTTTTCATGCTGCCTTAACTGTATTTCTATTAATTCATTTACTGACTGCTAAATACATTTTGTGTAGGTGGCACTAGGAAGGCATCCTTCCAGTGCTTTTTCCTCTCTCCTTTTCTATCCCTATTACTGAGTTTTATTTCAGGTTTCTATTGATGTCTTCCATCTGTTCCCCACCCCCAACCCCCACTCGATTAAGCTCAGAGCTGGGAGATAATGTATTTTAAGCTTCATTTTTCAGATGAGGAAACCAATCAAAAACTACTCATCCAATGTTACAAAGTGAGTTGATGGAAGAGTAAAACCTATGTCTTTATGGCCTGCTCTTCCCCTGTACTTAATGTCTTCCTTTGCATTTTTTACATTTTACCAGATCTTTTCTAAAGTTCAATGGAATCACTAAGGTGACAGGTGACAATAGGCAAACCAAATTGCAGTGTAATTTTATCAAATGTAGTTGTAGTTTAGATTCAGTGCTTCCCAAGATTCTTCATGACTTGGTATATTCAGTGAAATAAATGACATATCTTCTTAAGGAAAGGGGTGATTGGCCTGGTGTCCAAAGGGTCGCAACATTCAAGGTCAGTTTCCAAAGGTGAGTCTGGAATCTTTCTCTGGAAATGAACAAGAAAGGAGACATAATATTTCTGAAGTGTTTTATCTAGTTGTCCTGGAAGCAGGGAATTCAATCCTATAATTATAATTTGTCTAATTTTCTCCAAGAGTACAGTTCATTTTGCTTTCGCCATAGAAATCCTAAAAGTATCATAAACTGGACAAGTTTAAATCTAACATATTTATGCCACATAACCAGTATAGTTCCCTGTACATTGTAGGTGGTCTTACATGAACTGACCTTCTAAGTGTTATCTTGTTTTAACTTAAAAAAATAAAACTTTGGGCAGTGTATATTCATTTGCTTGGCCTTAAGTAAGAAAACTGCTTAGAGTAGTTGTTCTTACTCCTGGCTGAATGTTAGAATTTCTTGGTAGCTCAACTATGACTAATTACATCAGAATTTCTGGGGGTGGAGCCAAGATACTAGTAGTCTTAAATAGTTCCCCAGGTGTGCCATGCATGGTGGCTTGTAATTCCTGTGACTCAGGAGGCTGAGGCAGGTGAATTGCAAGTTCAAAGCCATTCTCAGCAACTTAGCCAGGCCCTAAGCAACTTAGTGAGATCCTGTCTCAAAATAAAAAGGCTGGGGATATAGCTGTGTGGTAAATTGCCCCTGGGTTCAATCCATGGTCCAAAAAAATCCCCAGATGATTTTCATATGTACCAGGAATAAGACACATTGCCTTACATTTCAATCTCCTCTAGTGATTGTCCTAAGAAATAAATCTATGAGCTAAGAGACTGGGTTGAGGCAGAGAAGTAGCTGGTAAAAATCTAAAGAACAGTGTTGGGGCTATAGCTTAGTGGTAGAGTACTTACCTAACATTTGTGAGGCCCTGGTTTTGAGCCCCAGCACCACCAAAGAAAGAAGAAGAAAGAAAATAACACATAAAAATCAAAGAACAAGAGAACTACTTTTGCTTCTTTGCACTTTGTAGAAAACCATATTTGGTACACAAGAGATGAAAGCATTAATTAGCTGATATATAACACATGAAATTACTCTGTATTTATGCAGCAAAAATTTTCATATGTATAACTATGAATAATTTGGTTTAATTCTTTACCAGTTGTTGAAAGACTTAGTCAAATTTTTATTGCTTCATTTTTTTTTGCCAGATATGAAAAAAAAAAGAAAACCATATTTGGGTCACATGTGTCAAAGAGAACAGTTACCATCTAGAAGCTCAAAGGAAGGACACTTAATAGAATTGGTTTCCCACACTGCAGCTATATGGTCATGATTTACATTTGCCTAGAAGGCCAGGCTGCATGGTCAGATTTTCAGAGCCTTAGTGTATTGTGATTCTATTTCCTCCTTTCTCTACCATCCCAGTCTGGTGCCCAATATCTGGGAAATTCTGAATCTATAAATTTACCAATCTTAATCTTCATCCAAGCCTAATGAGTAGGACTCTAAAAATAATAATGGAACAACAATATAGAAGATGGAATGGATTTGATTAAGGAGGGAATGGAAGTAGGCATTATCTTCCAAAATAGAGTAACAAAATGCTTTGGGGAAGCATTCCAAGATTCCAGTTGAATTTAAAGGATGTTTAGGTCTTTTCTGTCCTCAAATTCCTAAGGACACTTTTGGAAAATTTCAATGCTTTTAGAGTCTGATCTTGTCTGGTACAACAGTTTCCTCTATGGTTTAATTAAAATAGGTTGTACTCTTGCTGCCTCTGGGGTCTTAGAACTCTTAGATGTTAGGAATCTATGTAATGTTTAAATCCTAACTTCCACAATGTAACATGATTCTAACTTCCATACAATGCTATTTTGTTGCAAAGACATTCTTAAGTTGAAAATGTTTATGGAATTGAATTGGACTACAGCATTCTCTTCAACTCAGTCCATTACTTTGAAATTTCCTAGGAGTCTTGATTTGTTCTGTCAATTGTCTTAGAGCATCTTCCTGAAATGAATTTATTTTAAAGTTAAAGATGATTGTCTCCAGGAGACAATCACATTGCTATATTCTTCTGCAAGGAGAAAAACAACATAGCATTAATTTTTCCAAGCTTTCTTTGAGTATTGTTAAAAGGAGAATTGTCAGCTTAATCCAACATACTATAATAACAAAAAGACAACTGCTATTAAAATGCAAGATTTTCTAATAAGACCATTTTGAGGAGTTGTTTGGGAGGAGAAGGGAGAAGGATGAAATAATCTATTAAGTATTTCTGACCTTCATAAACACTTTTGACAGTGAACACTGTAGACAAAATAAACCAAGTCTGAGACCTATTATTAAAATGTTTTTCCCCCTCCTTAGTCCAATAGTATGTTTTCCTGCCTCTTAAACTATTGTGCTTTTTTTCTGGATAAATTTTATCTTTTGACAGGCTTTGTTAAGAATACATAGTAAAGGTCAAGTGTAAGCCATTTGCTGGTGTTCTCTGGCAGCCTTTATGCCATGGTAAATAGAGATTGCAAGTGGTTTTATTTTTTAGCATAACTGTAAGAATATGACTCCAGTGAATTATTCCTTTTCACATACTGATGCCCACAAACCTTGCAGTTTTTTCAGAACTGTGGCTTAAGAGTTTTAAAATGGAGTCATCTTGGGCTCTTCTCCTTAACTCCCAGATCCAGAGACTAATTCCAGATGATTCTCTTTCATGAATATCTCTGAAATCCATTCATTTCTTTCTACCTACTGCTACTCTGAATTCATGTTCCTGTCATCTTTCTACTCTATTACTGCAGTTTTCTCCTAAAGTGTCTCTGTTTCTGATGCCTTGTCACTTACAGTGAAACCTTCATCCTACCATTGGAGTGATCTTTCTAAGGCATAGATGAGATATGACAAAAACTCACATAGAACACACACATACAGACACATCCAGAATGAGCTCTTAGGTCCAGCAATAAGTGTTCTGATAAAATAAGCTCTGTGAACTCTTGTGGACAGAACCTTTGAGGTTTACGGAAGGCAAACTTCACTGAAGAGGATGCATCTGAGCAGGATTTTGAAGGATAAGTAAAAGATCTCCAGGTGGAGAATGGTATTTCAAGTAGAGGGAATGTGTTGTACAGGAACACAGGGATATGAAAGCACATAAAATATTTGAGGAATTTTGGGAAGCTTGATAAGAATTAAGCAAAGAATACTTGGAGTAAATGGCAAGATTTGACACTGATACCATTATTTGGGCCAGATTTTCTGTGTGTGTGTGTGTGTGTGTGTGTGTGTGTGTGTCTGCCTTCCTTTCTGGTTGTGATCCTCTTGAAGAAAGAAACAGTTTTACCAAGTCCTAACTAAAGTCCTTAGGCCTAGCATACTGACAGGCACACAGAATTGTTTGAATGAATTGGATGAATAAGGACAGAGATTATCAGTCAATATTAATTCATTGGCTCATTCATTCCAATATGTATTGGATACCTGAATTAAACTCCAGCCTGAATCAAACTTAAGACCCTACTTATTCTTTTTCATACAACAGACACAGTAAGACTTGTTTTTCAAACACAGATAAGTTGTTTTTGTGGACTTTTTCCTTTATAGTAACACTATGTTCTCAAGAAGCAGATTTTAGCTTCCTTAGTAGTGGATTTAACTTTGACTCTAGCAGAGTCTTCTCTAAAGGAGTTAATTACTTGTCAACACCCTGTATTGGAACTCCTGAGGTGGAATTGTTATAGGGGAGGTATGGATCTATAAAGATGCATTAGTGCATTACAGGAATCTCTATTTTCTCCTGTGTGTTTAATTTCACAGTCAACAGGAAGAGCTGTTAATCATACTTTCTTGACTAATATAAATGGGGATCAAAGATTAGGAATGCAGAAAGCATAACTCCAGAGCATTAATGATACAGTGATACAGTTTGGCAAAATTAATGGGGTGGGGGGAGGAGAGGGGATAAAAATATTGAACATGTAGATGAAGATTTACTGTATTTGTGTAGTTCTATCTTTAGGGAATGCTAAATCACAAACTCATCATTGGTTAATTAGAAGGTAATTAAAATTGTAGCACAGTGATTGGATAAATAGTTAATGAAGGCTGAATAGTTGAAGAAAGGAAATCTGGTGAAATTAGTGTGTACATTTTGGGAAAAGCAAATATACAGATATTATTCATGCAGTGCATCAGTCTTACAGGAGACCAATATCCTTCTAACATTAATTAATAAAACTAACTCTCACAAGACCAAAAGAGTTCCAGTTCCAGTTTTGTTGTCCCCTTCAAAGCATTTTATGATGAAATGCAGATTTATCTGACAGCAACTTTCAATTTTTAATTTTTACAGCAAGTGGAATTATTTTTCTGAACCTTGTTTACAACTTATTTACTGCTATCTTAAGAATCTATTAGGGGAAAATAGTATTCTCTCTGTGTTGTAACTGTTCCTACTGAAAGAGCTGGCTCAGCCTAGGCTCCAGACCAGATCTGGCTGACAAACTAGTTTTGAAAACCATTGGAGTGGTTTCTACAGAGAGAACTGTGCTTGCTTTTGATAATTGCCTCAGTTTTATGAAATCAATCAGCCTGAAGGGAAGACCTCATTACAGATCTGACAAGATAGATTCCAATTTCAATACCAGAACAACTCTCTGTCCTTAGGCTCTGAGATTTGCAATTATTTATTTTATTGGGACAGAGACACCCATAACATAGTACCTCTGGGCACATTCTCAGGCAAGTACTAAACAGATAACCTAATGGTCAGTGTGTTAGGAACCTGCTCTTTTCCTGTCACTCAACTGGAAAATTGGTCAACAGGAATTGCAGCATGACCTAGAGCCAGCTCCGAACAGGAACTGATGAATCACCATCTTTCTAACCCCCCACCTCCAAAGATTTGGAGAGAACAATGGTCGCTATAACCATTCCCAGGGCTAAATTACAACAAAATAAGGATTTCTCTGCACAGTTCCTCTGAAGACTGCCAGACTTTATCCTAAGGAAAATGATAGATCACCTCTCTACCATCTGTCACTTTGAACTGCACTATTGAATCAACATTTTTTGAACCTTGTTTTCATTGAGTAATGTGATTTTGCTGTTTTTCCCAAGCCTTAAAGTGTACAGAGGAAAAGAGTCCTGAGGCATTCTTCTTGAAGTTGGAAATATGTATTTTGCTTTCCTGCTCACAGAACTCAAATACCTTAACAGATTTAGTTCAGATTTTTCGCAAATAATTTACCTTTACCAGGGTTTGGAGATGTCAGCCCCACAGGGGGGAAAAAAAACAGGGAACATTCTGAACATAGGAACATAAGGATTTAGAGAAATGGTCCTTTTCCATCCTAGCTCCAGTGTCACTGCTAGCAGTGTTCCAGTGGTACAGCACCCAGCTTTGAAAGTAGTGCTCATTAAAGCTTTGAGAGGAGGCCTCCAGTTGTTAAGGAGAAAATGTGTTTCTTTCATGTTGGAAAGTTCAAGGTGGTGACAAATATGATCTCCTATCCTAAACACAGTGCAAGCAAAGAGCAGTCACTGCCTACTCCCAGTATTATTTATTAATGATTCACCTTAATAGCTATGCATTATCTGAAAGAAAAAGTAGAAGAGGAAGGCAAAGCTAACATCTTCTAAGTCATAAATAGGATATAGTCTGGGATCCTAGGGAGCCACAATATTCAAATGAGTTCCTCTCTCATTTTTGAGTCAAATTCATATAAATTCCTGATTAGTTTAGAAGGCAGGCACTTGTTTAGTGTCTGAGATGTACAAGACCTTAAATATACTTTTCCTCTTTTTATTTGCCTCACTTTTCTGTAAGGGTGAGGTGTTATCATTCTAATTTTACAATGCAGGAACAGTCTGAGAGAGATCTGACTTGTTTTATACACATTATAAGTGGCACACCTAGTAAGTGGCATGCCTTGTAAATGGCAGATGTGGGTTTGAATTCCAGTCTGATTCTAGAGCAACACTCTCCAGTAAAACTTTCTGTGATTGCTAGGTACAGTGACATATGCCTGAAATTCCAGTGGCTTGGGAGGCTGAGGCAGGAGAATCATGAGTTCAAAGCCAGCCTCGGCAACGTAGTGAGGCCCTGAGCAAGTTGGCAAGATCCTGTCTCTAAATAAAATATAGAAAGGTATGCATGTGGCTCAGTTAACATCCCTGGGTTCAATGCCTGGCTGGTACCAAAAAAAAAAAAAAAAAAACCAAACAAACAACAACAACAAAAAAACAAACCACACACACACACAAAACGACCTTTCTGTGATAATTGAAATGTTCTATATCTATGCTATCCAATGTGGTAGCCATTTTAAATAATTTAAACTTAAATTTGAATTGCTACGTGTGGCTCATAGTTATTGTTTTAGAAAATACATGTCTAGAAACTGTCTTTTCTTGACTGTAGTTTGTAAAGCAGGATCTCTAAGCTGGTGTACATAGAACTATTAAGAATAAAAACCCATATATGGGTTCTCTTTTGTAATGTTTTCTCATATAAGCTTGTTAGTCAATGGAAAGACTGCTTTGCTTTCCAGAAAGGGAGAATGAAGTTTTATAGAAATAAGTTGTGTTAGTGAGCTTTTTATCACTGTGACATAATACTTGAGATAATAAAAGGGGAAAGATTTATTTTGGCTCATTCAAAGGTTTCAGTCTGTGGTCACTTGTCTCCATTGCTTTGAGCCTTTGGTGAGGCAGAACATCATGGTAGGGAATGCATGGTGGAGCAGAGCTGGTCACCTCATGACAGCCAGGAAGCAGAAAGATAAGAAGGGCCCAGGGCCCCAATATGCTCTTCAATGGCATGCCCCAAGTGATGTAACTTCCTTCCACTAGGCACCACCTCCTAAAGATTCTACCACCTTCCACTAGTGCCACAGAGTGGTGAGAAGACCTTTAGCATATGAAACTTTGGGGGGTCATTCCAGATCCAAACCATAACATACAGTTAGGGGTAGAATGTATGCTAGTCTGTCATCACTCCCCAGTGAGTCTTCAGGAATCCCAGGTTGGAAAAGGAATGCTGAAGGAACCCAGGAACCTTACTTTGTTCTTCTGCTCATGACTACCACAGTAACATGTCAGTTGGTGTCTGGGCTGGAAAAAATGACTGTACCCAAAATTGTAGCTGAGTTCAGCTTTTCTGGAATGCTTATTCTATTATACAAGGCACCACACCAGGCATCCTGGGGTAGGAAGCCTTAAGAAATAATGATATAAAGACTATCTTCAAAGAGTTTACAACTTAATAGTTCTGAGGTAAGTCAGGAGGAAAGGGAGCATAAGACACAATATTCAATTATAACATAAGACTTGCTCTAGAAGGTTTAGGAAAAGTACAGATTAAGATCCAAGGACAGCCAGTATAGTGTTTTTGATTTTTTCTAAAAAGCCCAAGTTCCTTTTTCTACTACTTACTAGCAATGTGACCTTGGAAAATTTACTTCAGTGCTGTAGACTGCCCATTCCTTGATGGAAAGTGGGAAGAATAATTGTAAAATAAAATAACTGGGCACCGTGGTGCACACCTATAATCCCAGTGCCTTGGAAAGCAGAGACAGGAGGATCACAAGTACAGAATCAGCCTCAGCAACTTAGCAAGGCCCTATGTGACTTATTGAGACACTGTCTTAAAATTTTTAAAAGGACTGAGTATGTGGCTCAGTGGAAAAGTCCCTCTGGGTTCAATCCCCAGTGCCAAAAATAATAAATAAATAGATAGATAGATAGATAATGTACACAACTAGGGTGTATTCTATACAACCAAAATAGTTTCCCTGTTTATGTATTGGGTTAGGTATAGGTAAATAAGAAAAAACACTACCATAAATGAAATAGCCTCTGAGATGAATCGTAAAGTAAGGATAGTATTTTATTTTAGTTTAGTTTTTTTTAAATTTATTTTTATTGTAAACAAATGGGATACATTTTGTTTCTCTTTTTGTACACGAAGTAGAGGCATACCATTTGTGTTATCATACATTTACATAGGGCAATGGTGTTTGATTCATTCTGTTATTTTTTCCTTCCCCTCCACCCCTCCCACCTCTCTTTTCCCTCTATACAGTCCCTCCTTCCTCCATTCTTGCCTCCCTCCCACCACCCATTATGTGTCATCATCCGCTTATCAGTGAGATCATTCTTCCTTTGGTTTTTTGAGTTTGGCTTATCTCACTTAGCATGATATTCTCCAATTTCATCCATTTGCCTGCAAATGCCATAATTTTATTATTCTTTATGGCTGAGTAATATTCCATTGTATATATTTACCACAATTTCTTTATCCATTCATCAACTGAAGGACATCTAGGTTGGTTCCACAATTGGCTATTGTGAATTGAGCAGCTATGAACATTGATGTGGCTGCATCTCTGTAGTATGCTGATTTTAAGTCCTTTGGGTATAGGCCAAGGAGTGGGATAGCTGGGTCAAATGGTGTTTTCATTCCAAGTTTTCTAAGGAATCTCCACACTGCTTTCCAGAGTGGCTGCACTAATTTGCAGCCCCACCAGCAATGCATGAGTGTACCTTTTTCCCCACATCCTCGCCAACACCTATTGTTGCTTGTATTCTTGATAATCGCCATTGTAATTGGGGTGAGATGGAATCTTAGGATAGTTTTGATTTGCATTTCTCTTATTACTAGAGATGTTGAACATTTTTCCATGTATCTGTTGATTGCTTGTAGATCCTCTGTGAAGTGTCTGTTCATTTCCTTAGCCCATTTGTTGACTGGGTTATTTGTATTCTTGGTGTATTTTAAATGTTATGAATCAAGAAGTAGGAGAGGGGTAGTGTTCACCAAGTGTGTGAAGGTTGGAAAGTACTGGACGGATTTATGAATGCTAGGTAGTTCCAAAGTGTGATCTCCACACCAGCAGGAACAACATCATTTGAGAACTTGTCAGAAAAGCAGACCATACTTCCAACTTACCGAATCTGAATTTGCATTTTAACAAATCCCCAGGGAATATATATGCACCTTAAGAAGTTTGGAAAGTGTTGGGTAGAGTACAAGCTAGGACATAGTGGAGGACAAGGCTTGGAATGGATGGGGCTTTTCTTTATGAGGGACTCAAGTGCCTTAACCAAGTAGTTGGGGGAATCACTGGAAGTTGCTAAAGGGTCACTGCCAATGAAAATTCGCCTATCACCTGTATAATACCTTGAAACAGGTGACTTAAATGTAAATTTTGCTCTGAAAAAATTTATGTCTACACCATTCAAGCAAACCCCTTAGTGGAAGAGGAAATTTGCCCTTTTCTTTATTATCTCTTCCCCATTATCTTCAATCACCAATTAATCCTTTAAAATTCCCCCTTGCTTTAGCTAAATCAGTTATACAGAATATTGGATTCATGAAATTGATACAATAGTTTTCATTTGCTTGGTATCAGTTAAAATATGATACTGAGAAATGTTCAGTTGTTTGGGCTGCCAACCCCTTGGCTAAAGAGTGATATTTTAATTCAGTTCTTATGAACACTGTGAATATTCCCTCAAAAGTAGCAGGTGGAACTGCTGGGTGAGAGCTGCAAATCTAGAGGATGTGGTTTTCAGGCCTAAACTGATGAAAGCAGGAGGATGAATGAAGTGAAGATGAGATCCCAGAGATGGGTGTTAGAAATACCAAGGTGCCTCAAGAAATCAAACACATGTTCCAAAGTGGGTGGCAGAGCAAACTTCACTTCTGCCAGACAGGTGTGCTATGGGAACCTGGCTGGCAAGCAGCCTTGGTAGGCAGGCCTGTTTATATACCTAAAATAGTCTGCCTTTCACCCTGATTGGAGGAGCTCAGGGGTACAATCTACACAATTGGCTATTATTCAAATTGTGGTGGGCAAAGGGAAGGTCTATAATTAAAATGACTATAGTTGGATCCAATTAAAGCTGAATACTATATCCTGAAAATGGACCACTGGACTTTCTATTACTTACGTGGGTAAATTCTACAAAAGCCTCTGCCAGCACTTTAAGGGCCTGTCCATTATGCCAACTTGTTAATTTCCCAAAAGTTTTAAACTTCAAAACTAATTTGGAGATCACCATCACTACCACCACCACCATGAGTCCTATATCATATTTTAAACTAAAGTCATTTGGAAAATAAGATTGAGGTTGCAGGTATTTGTTATAAAGACAAATTAGATAGAATATTCAGATTGGAAAAAATATTTATTTTTTCAACATGAATTTCTGTCTAAACATTGCTACCTTTGATTTAATTTATCAGATTTCTCAGGACTTTAGTCATTTTCTTTTAAAGGGAACTTATCCAGAGTAGAATTGTATTTCTTTTTGCTAAGGTATATAGTCTATAGGCCACAGTTGCAAATAAGAAGTGGCATGGATCCATGGGGTCACATTTTGGTTCTATAACCTGAGGCAGTCATTAAAAGTGTTAGATTGCATCATGAAGGTTGGTATTAATTTGACCTGATAGTGGAAAGCTCAGTAGAGTGAATTGTGACAGTAACTATTACAACTACTGAGCATAAAAAGATCATTGATTTTCTTTCACAAGAATCATGAAAATTCTTCAGTGCTTTCCTCAAATCCCATGAATCATTTGCATTTGTATGGTAGATATCATTGCATGTGAACTCCTTGACCTGCAGATTGGAGTATTCACTGAGAACCACACTTCTTTCTGAGATGTTTAACTCCCCCCACCTTCCATTGGATGAGAAATGTCATTCTCCAAGAATCCTTCCACTACCCTTCCCCAATATGCATACTTTCTAAGGAGTTGCTATGTGTGCTATGAAGTCACATAATCTGCATTTTGACATAACATGAAATAACAGCTGGTCAGCTGTCTACAGCAGTCATGTTGTTTTAGACAAGATGATATTACCCCATAGATTTGTTTGATTGTAACCATAAGGTAAAGAAATAGCAAAAATCTATGACACTAATGTTTCTCATCTATTTCTTTTTATCAATTTGAACTTTCCTTTGAACAAACTGTAAATTTTGTGAACTTGGGGAATGAGGAGATTAGATGTAGGGGGAAAACAAATAAACTATAAGGTTTTATTAAGTTTATCCTTAAGAATAAAAGGGCAAGGACTGTGAGAAATCTTAAGATTAGAATTTTTCTGATTTCATTCTGTTAGTTATTCTTCACTGCATTTGTTTTGCTTGCAGCCACTATCAGTAGAATACTTAAAAAGTTAGACATCTCGTACTCATTCTAGGGATAATAAGCAAGATGACAATCAACAATACACATCCTACTTCACAGGCCATTTGGGGGAAATAAAAGGAATCCCCCATATCAAGTGGGTGGTAGTTTTATAAAGGTAAGGAAAGCCTGCTAAATGCCTAGGAATCCAACAAGGAATGGGCTTCAGGCAAAGAAGTTCCCCAAGCCTGTCAGGAATCAGATAATATTTTTGAATTGCACAGAATGAATTAGATAACCTCAAAAGTTCTTCCAAATAATACTTTCCATTTCATCATGTCTAGTAGAAAATGGCTGGAATTGCTATTTTTATGTTTATGTCATCATTTAAATTTCACCAGCAAGAATTCTTGGAATTAAAGTGGTGGTTTTCTTTTTAGGATCTAAATAATTTAATGGGACTGTCTTATTTTAAATAACATTTAGCATATATCACATATGCACAACACAGAAAAGATCCTAGAAGTAGGTATTGTCTTAAGAGGGGAATGAAACAATATAATAAAAGTATCTAGGATGTGCTGGTGTCATAGGATTTTGCTATTTCTATAGCTATTGCTCTTGAACTCTAAATCTTTAGGACACTATATTGGGTCCTAGATAATACAAAATGTGGATTTGTGTTCAGTGAATCAGCTTACTGAGTGAGCTCTCTCCTTAACATGAGATCTTTCCTATAAAAAATAAGGCCCAAGATATTATACTAAATTATCAGGATTTTTATATATCTGGATTCTATGAGGTGAATACACAAAAAGTACTTGGAATCTCAGTCTTATTGAGTATCAAAAGGATCTGTACATTAATATGAGGAATGAAACACCCAAATCCCCCAAGATATCATCTGGGACCAAATAGAGGGTAAGTACAATTTAGTTTACCAGACTTTTTCCTCTAGATTCCTTCAACTTCTCCAAAAAGATACAAACAACAATGAAAAAGTTCAATGAGAAAAATAGGCTATATCCTTGGATCAGGGCAAATTCAGATCAATCTCTTCACATTATTTATCAAAAATTTGAGAAATTTTAAATGGAAATTCAGTATTACAGCAGTAGCAGTTAATATTTATTGAGCCTGTCATATACATTTAGCTTCAGCACCCAGGGCCACCCTGGGCATGTCACCTGCTCATCCCAAAGGAAAATGGAAGTGGTGGCAGCCTGGGTGAAAGTAGGAAGTAGAGTAAGGCCACACCTCACCTCAGACAGCATTAAAATATACATTTATGAGTTTATTGAACACATACTGTGTGCCAAATGTGATACAGAATGCTCTACCTATATAAGCTCATATATATGATCTCAATTAATACTTTTACCAAGTCCCATGACTTAGGTAGTGCCTCATTTTGCACATCATGACTCGGAAGCTCTGTAAGATCCTCAGTCATCTACTTAATAGGGCATGGAAGTGGACTAATATATTATTCTATGAATTATCAAATCCAAGACCTAATAAGAAAGACTTTTATGATTAACAATCATTAATCAGAACCTCCTGATCGCTGAGCATTCCTTTTAATCAGGATTTTCCCCCTTCTGCTGTGTAGTACTCAAATGATAGAGATGCACTGAAAATCTAATTATTTTAAGTAATGTTGCTATAATCAGAATCAGAACTTTTCAGTTGTGGCATTAATTCTTGATGATCAGCTGCCAAGTCTTTACTCTAATTACATGGGTTAATATGATGAGTCACCTACCCCCACTTTTTGAGGATTTATTCATTCATTCAATATTCACTATATGTTAGGTATAGTGCTAGGCACAAGGGATGTAGTTGTGGGAGGAGTGAGATGGAGGGAGAGAGCTCCTCCTTAGAAGAACTTATGAACTTACAGGGGAAAGTTTATTTTAATTCACTTTGAATAATATATTTATCATACATATGTTTGTTAATCTTTGCAACAACCCTGTGTAGTGTCATTACTCGTCGTTTATATATTAGAAAACTAGGTTTGAGATTACATGACTTGCCAAAAGCTATCTAGTAGGAAGGGATAACCATGGTTTGAACCCAATCAATTGTGTTCTTTCTACGATACCATTTTGTCTTCCATAGAACTTATTTTGATCAGTATGATACTGCAGAAAGAAATGCCAAGAAAAGTTTTGGAATAATATACCTATCATATTTGACTCTGGACTACTTAGGTGGAAGAAATATCTTCATTTGGAAGTGATATAAAGTCTAGACTTTGAAAATGACCTTGGTTATGATCTCAATATTTTCTAATTCACAGTCATTGATTTCTTTAGTTCTATAGCTCTAGTTATAGTAGAGATTTTTTTGGTGGGGGTACCAGTAATTGAACCTAGGGACACTTAACCATTGAGCCACATTCCTTGCCTTTTTTATTTTTTATTTTGAGACAGGATCTTGCTGAGTTACTTAGGTCCTCACTAGATTGCTCAGGCTGACTTTGAACTTGTGATCCTCCTACCTCAGCCTCCTGAGCTGCTAGGATTACAGGTGTGTACCACCATGCCCAACCATGCTAAAGATTTTAATAGGACATGGATGTGATGCAGTGAATAGTTGACTTAAGATATGGAAGCAAGTTTTATTCTTTCATTTAGTTACCCACATGATGTAAAGGAAAGAAGTTTGACAAATCCCAAAGGATATTTAATGGAGGTCTTCCAAGTGGTATCTGATTGCTGAAGAAACAGTACATTATATGTAGGCTGAAAACATTTGCAAGAGGGGACAGTCTTTATTAAAAACAATAATGTGAATTCATTTTGTTAGAATCTTGCAGTCATTTTACTGAAATTTTGTTGACTTTTAGCTGAATTTAGATTCCAAACTTTTTGCTGATACTTTGCAACTTTATCTGAAGAAGTATAAAGCTATGGGCCATAGAAAAAATGGAAGTTAAAGAATGTACTCTATCAGGCTAACCTGATTCCCCTTTTGATAGGATTAGAGAACTAGTGGATAAAAGGCTAAGAAAAGATGTCTTTACTTTGGACTTTAACAAAGCTTTTGATTCCACATTTCAAGAAGTTTTAATTGAAACACTTGAAATTCCAGGTGCTGTTGCCAGAGGAATAAGAAACTTATCACTGCTCACCCCTGACTGAACCATATAAGAGTTAGAGAATAGAAAATGCCCTTTTCCATCTTATATGTTGCAGCCGTAACTAACTAGTAAAGTGACCATGCTTCTGACAGCATTTGAAGATGAGATTAACAACCCCCAAACCTGGGTCATAACTTCATATCAATCCAGTGACTGAATAACCCCCCTGTGACAATGTCTTTTTGTTTTCTTTTCTGATTTGCCATTGATTTATGGTTTTCTTTTTAAGAAACCTCTATACTATCATTGGGAGTGACTTTGACACCAGGACATTGCAATAATTATTTCTGTATCAGTTCAACAAATCTTGTAATGAAATAATGGAAAAATGTCAGGAGATAATCCAAAGACTACAAAGCCAAGCTTTATCAAAGGAAGAGCTGGTCCATCTATAGGCACATTTAAAGAAGGATCTATCTCTTTTCTGTTTAGACAGGGTCTGACTATGTTGTCCTGACTGTCCTTGAACTCCTGGACTTGAGTTATTCTCCTGCCTCAGCTTCCCTAGTAGCTGAGACTACAGTCATGTGTCACCATGCCTGACTGGTCTTACTTTTTAAGTGGGGAAATAGAAAATAATTGCTAGCTTGTAGCCATAAATATTAAGTTCTCACAAAAACAGGAGGGATCTAACAAGTGACAGAGCTGCTCTCTTATATTTTGATTATGCACTTGTCAATAAGTTCTCTAAAAATTCCCAAGGGCAACTATCTTTGAGGAATTCACTTTTTACTCCTAGGCTCTTGAGACCTAAAAGTTTTCCACTATTGGCTCATATAATAAAATCTGGAGATGATCCCAGTCCTTAATGGAGTCTGGACTTTGGCTTTCTTTTTCTTCTTTAGGATTGAACCAGCTGCCCTTTGACCCTGCCAACAACAACGAGCCCCTGCAGTTTGGTAGTGCCAGTGGCCCTCTGGTCACAGAAGGCCTCATTGAGAATGGAGGGGAATCAAGCAAGAAAAGAAAGAGAACAAATGCTCCTTCAGGTAAGCTAGGTGATAATGCACTGTCTTAACTCAGTGCTATTGAGTCAAAATTTTCCTAGAGTCTAGTATGTGGTAGGAGCTACAGAAATGAGAAAGAACCCCTTCTCTCATGAGGGAATTGATGGGAGGGGAGAGCAGTTATGAATAACTCTAATAATGAGAGTATTATCAGTGCTGTAGTAGATGTGCTTAAGGGGAAAAAACTATAGGAGCAGAAATGAGGGAGAATTTGATTCAGCTTTAGGGATTATGGAATGCTTCAGGGCAGAGGTTACATTTTTAGCTGATCCTTGAAGAATGCGTAGACCTGAGTCAAGAGGAGATGTATAAAGATCATTGGTTTAGGTAGAAGGAATTACAGGAGTGACTGTTTCACTATACATTTGTCTTTGTATGTGCGTGTGGCAGGCTCTCACTTAACTTCTAACACAGCTGCTTATATTTGTAACACCCCACCTCCACCTCTCTTCCATCCTATACATACCATGTCCATATGTCTTTTATGTCCTTATAATTCCTTTAGAACAGCTGGCAAACAGATTGTCCTAAATCCTCTATAATAACCAACTGAATTTTTAACCTCCCCTTAATCTTTCCTCCATACCTCAAGTCCCATTGGCCTATTTTCATCTTAAATTTCCCCAAAAAGAATGAGAAAACAACAGGAGAACCAGACATTGACTGTTTACTTGATATCTTAAAATTTCTTCTTTTTGTTGCTTGGTTATTCATTTGGAAATAGAGTTTTCAGTGCACAAAGACTCATCTTAGATTTTGGGATGGGCCTAATAGATATGTTCAATACTCTTTTGTTTTATTTTTTACTATTGCCTTTACTTTTACCTTCAGCAATGGAGCATGTTTATAAATACAATATTACATCTGTCTCTTAGATCATACATATTTCTGCTCATAAATCAATTTATTTGTTAAGATTGAGTTTGGAAAATGAAAATGTAGTAAAACACTAACTGTACAGAGCCTTCAACAAAGGAGCTATATTTTCTGGAGTGTGGAAAGGCATAACGAACAGGCTGGGAACTGGCCTGTGTTCTAACCCTTGCACTGTCTCTCTCTGTGGCCTGGAACCAGTTGCTTAACCTCTCTGAGATTCACTTTCTTAAACTGTAAAGTATAAATGATAATAAAACCTACCTTTTAGGATTAGGAGAATTAGTTTAAATCAAGTAGGTAAAGTGCTTAACTTGCTATCTCTACAGAGTAACCACTTAATAAATTTGGCATTATTTTGCAATCATCATCATTATTATATGATAATGTTGTGAACCTCATCTTTTGAAGCATCAACATGTTTCACATTTTTAGGTTAGTCATTACAGATACAAAATGCGTGTGTGTGTGTGTGTGTGTGTGTGTGTGTAAACTTATCTGCCTTTTTAAGGCTTATATTCAACATAATTTGAATTTGTTTGGTCATTTAGGGGCATAATTCCAGCCATTAGTTATTATACTATAATGTTAATACACTATTACAGTTTTCCAGATTTCCTAAGGAATATAGGCCCTTTTATGTCTACACTAAATTATACTAGACTGTGGTGGTTTTGTGATTATTATAGCTACGTTTTATATAAGTCCTATTTTCTTTCTGGAGTTTGCAGTCACTTCTTCCTCCTTTCAATGTCCCTTCATGTAACAGCTCTTTTCCTCCTTCAAATTAGTTATGAACTTAAAAAAAAAACCACCCAGATTTCCCAGTTGATGTGTTAGATTAGTATATTAAGCAAGAGCTAAATCCGCTGTCAGAGGAACCTGTCATGTGATATAGAGTGCATGGGCTTTGGCACATCAACTTTAAAACATCTATTTTGGCTGCTCCGAGTCCTTTCCAATCACTTATTAGTTTTTCCACTGTATTCATAAATGATGTGCTAATTTAGGGTAATACCCCCTGAAATATAGTTAATTCATGGGGAGTGGGGAAAAGGGGTATGCATTAATTTGAATTATGAACTAACTTTAAAGAATTATCATTTAATTTCTAATGAGAATATTCAGTAAGAGCAAAGTTAACTGTTGCCAACACAGGTTTTTAACAGCAGATTACACTAATCTATAATTAGTAGAATCAATTTGCATTCAAATAATGAATATACTGAAGTTCTTTTAAAAAACAATATGTTCTTCAAAATAGGTGAAATAAACCCCTGGCAGGCTAAATTATCTCCCTTGAAATCTTGTTCACACTATTTCCTTAGTGAACCCTTTCTTTGTAAGTAGTACAAAGGTAACTGCAACCCAGGTTAAATTACTACAAATTCCAAATTAGTGTAGTCCAAATTAATGAGGTTTTGCTATGCACAGGTCTCTGTAATTGTTCAATTGGCAATCTTGTGAAATTGTAAATGGGAAATTGCTTTATGGTATTATTTCCTTACTCTGCAGTGATAGACTAAAGGAAGAGGGAAGATGCTTTATAAATAGGAATGTCTGTCTTCCTTCATCACCATTCCTACATCGTGGCAAAGAGGAAAATTAGGCTTGGAAGTTTTTTTGTTTTTTTTTTTTAAGAGAAACCTTTTTATTTGTAAAGGAATTCAGAGTAGATCTCCTTGAAATCAAATGACATTGGTGAATGCAAGATGTGATTTCATTAACAAAAACTTAAAGTATTTGGAAGTTTTGAGGAACACTAACATATAGCATAGTTCTTTGCTAATAATGGGTACTATTGTAGAAACTTTGTTGTACAAAAAAGTGGACACAGTCAGGTGTGTCTAAGAAGAATACTGATCCCACGAGCGTGGTATGCCCTCTAGAGCAGCTCTAAGCTAGGTGCAATAAAGCCCTGCCACTTTTGAGGGACATCACATTTACTTTCAATTCCCTTTCTCATATTCCTCAGCAGAGTCTCAAATATGTGTGCTGGGCATTCCTTTTGCTTTTGCTGTTCAGAATGATGGGATTAAGATTTGTCTCCTTGTACACTTATTTGTTCCTTTGACTTTTATTTTTAATTTTGACTCATTGTACACAAATGGAGTACAGCCTTTCATTTCTCTGGTTGTACACAAAGTACAGTCACACCATGTGTATAATCATTCATGTACATAGGGTAATGATGTTTATTTCATTTCATTATCTTCCTTCCCTGCCCCCTCCCCACCCCTCATTTCCATCTACACAATCCATCCTTCCTCTATTCTTCCCTTACCCACTCCCTCCTTCTCTTATCCACTTATCAGAGAAAACATTTGGCCTTTGTTTTTTTTTTTTTTTGGGATTGGCTTATCTCACTTAGCATGATATTCTCCAACTCCATCCATTTACCTGCAAATACCATAATTTTATTCTTATTCGTGGCCGAATAATATTCTATTGTATATATATATATGACAGTTTCTTTATCCATTCATCTATTGAAGGACATCTATGTTGATTCCACAATCTAGCGAAGGAAACAATCAGCAATGTGAAGAGAGAGCCTACAGAGTGGGAGAAAATCTTTACCACGCACACTTCAGATAGAGTACTAATTTCCAGAATCTATAAAGAACTCAAAAAACTTTACACCAAGAATACAAATAACCCAATCAACAAATAGGCTAAGGAAATCAGCAGACACTTCACAGAAGATCTACACGCAATCAACAGATATATGAAAAAATGTTCAACATCTTTGGTAATAAGAGAAATGCAAATCAAAACTACCCTAAGATTCCATCTCACCCCAATTAGAATGGTGATTATCAAGAACACAAGCAACAATAGGTGTTGGCGAGGATGTGGGGTAAAAGGTACACTCATACATTGCTGGTGGGGTTGCAAATTGGTACAGCCACTCTGGAAAGCAGTATGGAGATTCCTTAGAAAACTTGGAATGAACCCACCATTTGACCCAGTTATCCCATTCCTTGGTTTATACCCAAAGGACTTAAAATCAGCATACTATAGTGATGCAGCCACATCAATATTTATAGCAACTCAATAAATAGCTAAGTTAGAAGTTTTTATAGGAGTTAGCAGCCATTACAGTTCTAAGCTAAAGATACATTCTCAGCCATTGCATCACATGACTCTCTAACCCCATCAAGTCAAAGCCTTCCCTCTTGCTCTCCGTCACTACAAATGAAGTGAAGTTCCAAATGAATTGCCGCTGTGGTTGCTCACTACATAGCCTCTGTCCTTCCTTCCCCATCTCTCCTGTGTGTTGACCTTTTCCCACAAGTTTTCTCTATCCTTTTGTACCAAAGCTGATTTCTTAAAGGTCACTATTGACTTCTGGTATGTTTTGGATATGGTTTGTCTCTCAAAGGTTTATGTGCTGGCAAATTTAGTTCCCGGTATTGCCATGTTGAGGTGATGAAACCTTTAAGAGACGAGGCCTAGAAGAAGGTAATTAGGTCATGGGCCACCCTCAAGAATGGATTAATGCTGGTCTCTTCAAGTGGGTTGAGTTTTTTAGGAATGGATTGTTCCCAGGAGAGCAGGTTGTTATAATACATCAAGCCTGGCCCCTCCATGTTCTCTTGCTTCCTTGTTTGTACACATGCTTCTTCTGCATGTGGCTGATTGGCTTTGCATTTCTCCATCATGTTGTGATGCAGCCAGATGGAGTTGCCATGCTCTTTGGACTTTCTGGATACCAGAGTCAGAACCCAATAAACTTCTTGTCCTTATGAAGAAGTATCCAGTCTCGGGTATTTTGTTATTACAACATAAAATGAGCTAAGACAACCACATTTTCAATGTCAGTGGTCTTTTGGCAGTTTTCAAACACCATGACCTCTTTTTCATTTGATGCTGCTAATGATCTCCCCTTCCTTGAATTCCCTCTACTTTTACCTTCCTTGGCAATATACTATACAGATTCTTCTTCCTTTTCTGTCTTCTTCAGGCATTCTTTATTTTTTTCCTCCTTCCACTGTGAATGTATTATTATCCATATTTATACATGAAGAAATAAAGGTTAAACAAATCTAGTGAGTGCTTTAGCCAGGGCTCCAAGTCTAAAACCTGTTTCTAATTATTATGCCATGTTTCCTCTGTCTGGATATTAGGTGTAGACCCAATAATAAAGTGTATGTTAAACATCAGTGGCAGATTAGTGAAAACTGTTTTTTTTTTTTTTGGGAAGTAAATAGGTTAGAATAAGATGAGCATAGCTTGGGTTTGATAATCTCTAAGGATCCCTTCAAACTCTGAGATGCCATACTTCCTTCTGGTCACCTTTCTGTTCTGCTACTCCCCAAAACAAATCTACTTCAGCCAAGCAAATCAACTACTTTTCTCCAGAGGCACTGTGCTTACCCACAATACCTTGCTCACAACATTCATCCCCTTGTCTACCATGTTCTCCCTCTTCTTTCACCCCTCAAAATCTTGTTTGACTGACAGAAACTAATACCAGTCCTACCTTCTCCAGGAAGTCATCTGGATCATCCTAGTTAGAATTGTTCTCTTGTACATCTTAAATCACTTGATCATTATATTAATATATTAATATGAATCACTTGACATAGATTATAGACCAGCTTGAACTATTGTTTATTCATATTAGTTTGTGTATATCTTACACATTCAACTCAGTCATCAGCCCATTTTTGTATGCATTTTATATGCCCCCTAATTCACATGTCTTTTAACAGAGAAACAGTATTTTGCAAACAGTAGATGCTCAAGAAATATTTGTTGGTTTAACACATATTTGTATGAATAATTTTCCTTTGCCCTTATAGTCTCTATTATTTTCTTATCACTTCCAGGGTGGAGCTGTGCTTAAAACTGGGCATTTGGTATCTAATGTTGATCAACTGATAGCCTCACTTGTCCCAGAAGTTCACACTCATACATTTTTTAGTTTACACCCTGAGAACAGCCACAAAACAAATCTTGTAAAAAGAATGCCTGGCCCTAATGAAATCCTTCTCTCATTACCAGGTAAAATTTCCTAAATGCCAAAGGGTAACTGATAGGTAAAGTTTGGGTGTTCTGCCTCAAGTGTTTCTGATGTAGATCAGAAATCAGGATTAAATATAACTACCATATCTGACCAAAAACTCTTACTTTAAGAATCTGGATGACTTATGGCTTTTATCTTAAGTCAGTGAGCTCAGAATTATTCAGAATATGTTTGTTCTCAAATTTCAACTTTTACCAATGAAAATATTTCCTTGGTGATGTCACAACTGTACAAATTGCCTAAAATGGAAGTGAATTCACTTATTCATGTGGCAGTCTATGGCAAAAGAATAGAAGATTGTTAAACCCATGTAAAATCACAATGCCAGATTCCTTTCCCAAAGATGCCAACTACCTCCTTGTTTGAGAGCCACCTGAATTTGCAGAAACAGATGCAAACCAAGAAAGTGAAAGAATCTTGAGTCAAGAAGGACATCTGGATGTTGACTGAAATTGAATGAATTATTTTAAGCAACAGCATCATACATCAGTATTCAAAGAATGTGTCAACTTTCTGGAGGAGTGGGCAACTAGCTAGGAATACTTACGATACCCAAAGAATAATGAGATGTGGATTTAGTCCAGTTTCCATTGTCTTGTATATGTAGGCCTATGTTGAAAGATGTTTGCACTTAAATACCTGATGTCCAGTACTAAGCAGTATTGCCAGTGTTCATGTGAATAATGGAGAGGTCATTATGAAAAGAGATAATTAACCATTTTCTATGTGCAATAATGATTGGATTTCAAGACTTCAAGATCTCCAGAAAGACTCTTGGATTCAATAATTTGCCTTGGTGTGGTGATTCTTTTCTCTTATTTGCATGTATGTTGCATTTTTCATATGACTACATTTAATAGCCATAGAGGATAAATAGCATTGACCAAGTTGAACTAGCATCACCAGAAATGCTATGTTAAGGACCTCCAGATAAAGATCTAATCTTGATCATAGTCCTCCTAACTCAGTGCTGAATGTTTCCTTTAGAATTTCTGGAACGCACAACAAGACTCGATAATATAGACAGTGAATAGTTCCAACAATGCCAAGGCTAGATTAATAAGGGGAAGTGGGCCTGCAGAGCAGCAAGAAGAGTTTTGGTTAGACATAAGGAAGATCTATATTGGAATGGATCAGCAGGAAAGTTGTTTAAGCTCACTTGGAAAAGAACTATAAAATGAGATGAGTACTCATCTGCCTGGGAGTATTTTTGTTTCCTTTCTTATCCAGAAGAAGGGCAATGAACCAGGAAGCTTTTCTATGACACTTACAGCCCTTTGATTTACCTCAGACTCACAGGGCTGAGACTTTTATTTCACATGTACTTTGAAGTCCACAAATGAAAGCATTGATTGTTTTTAGAGGGAGAAAATGCCACCATTTCATATCTTGGTGTATGGTATTTCTAGCATGTCAACTGAATTATTATATTGCCAAAGGCAAGAAGAGCCTATTGTTCCTTCAGATGGAATTAAGATAAGAAAAAGAGTAGACTAATAGCCCTACTCCGTTTCTTTGGTTTCTTGGACATTTTATCTGATTACAGTTTCAAGAAATAAAACCATTATCTTGATAACTAGAGGACCAAAAAAATAAGCAGACTTTATTCTTTCTCAGGTCTGATAGAAACTCAGTGTGAAAGTTTTTATCTTCAATGACTATCTGGAGGGGAAACTGAGAATGGCACAAAAGAGGGCAGGGTGGGAAAATGCAAATACATGTCTCTTAAGTTGCCCCAGTTGTCAGAATAGTTTTGGAATGATTTTGTTACTTCATTGTATTAGAGTCTTTAGGAGTTCTTTTAACAGACATAACGTGTAAAGTCAGCCTTGTATGTTGATAATATAGAGCCTAGTGGCAGAGGTTGACTCAAGGTATTTTAGAATTGGACACAACTTTATCTAACTCCATCATTTTACAAATGAAGATTCTGAGACTCAGAGACTTGTCTAAATCATGTGGTTAATTCATGGCAGAATGGAAATTAGTTATTGCCAGACTTATATAATAATTTCAAATTGGCTTGGACTATGGCATGTAATTGATTCATTTTTACTGGGAAAAGTTTATCTATAACCTACAAGTGCTGACTTCCCCCATGCTGATAATGTTACATGATTTTGTAATAATCTAACCCAGAGGTATAGAAGGCTCCATATCTGTTTTGGCTGCTACACAGAGGAAGGCCCATTGAGCTCAGATAGGAAAGGAGTTTGAGATTGGGAAATACCTATGAGGGAATTCTTTCTGTAGAGCTGAACTCAGGCAGCTGAGCAAATCATAGAAGAAATTCTTGGTGATCCCTGCTTACTTGGCAGGGAACAGTTTGTGCCTCCCATCCCAGCTCACATTTAGGGACACTCCATTCAAATAGGAAAACTTTTATAATTATGTTGTGCCTGTGATTTAAACTTGGTTGTATAATTTTGTCTAGAAGATCTCTCAATTTCTTGATTGTTGGAGAGACTCAAATGGGAAAACTCAATTTCAGAGTAAGAGGATCCTTAGATTTTGAGAGGTTGTTTTTCACTCTTAGCTTAGTAAAGTTAAGGCAATTCATTCTTGTCCTCAGGGCCTGTAAGGGCATTGTTGGCCTTGATAAAAGAAAGGAGCATACTCAGACTGTAGTAAAAAAGTATACTCAAGACTGATTTTAGTACTGGATTTGCCACTTATTAGTCTTTTGACCTTGGGTAAATCACAGAAGTCATTTGTAAACCTCAATTTCCATGTCCATTTACTAGGGAAAGCATTTTAAAAACTGTCAGATGATACTTTTATGGTTATTGCTGCTGCTTCTTAGGATTTGAGAGCCTGAAGTAACCATACTACTTTCTCCTTCCAGTTATAAATGAAGCTGAGGAAAAAACCCCACAAAAACCCATGAAGAACAAAATATGATATCATCCTTATTAGACATAAACAAGGTTGAAGAATATGACTTGGAGTCTAAGGTCTAATGAGCCTTATGACCATATCCAGCTCCAAATCTATACCTTGTTACCCATCTGTGGGGAAGATTAAGTCTGAGGAGCAGACTGTTTACCCTGTGGGTATCATGGAGAGTGATGGCCTATGTCACACTTTAGTAGAAGCTAGTAACTTAGAGCTAGATTAGCCTGTTCACTTTTAAGAAAAAGAGGGTTATCTCAGCTCTAGGGCATTCAGACCTGAGAGCCAGAATATATAGGTTAGGACACTTATTTTCATTCTAACCTTACCAATCTGAAAAGTCAATTCTTCCTAGTGCCAAGGAGCAAGTGGGGATGGAGTCAAAACCCAGAGAAGATCCCATAATGCTTTCTGTCCTGCCTCACAAACTGAATGCAATTTTCTTCTCCATGGAATGATGACAAGTGAGGCAAGAACCCTTAAACCCCCAAATTTGCTATTTCTTTTAAGTTCAACATGACTTGATTTTTCAGAGTCCTATCCTTACAATATTTTTATACAAGGGGAAATTGGCAATCATAATTCATTGTCTTGGGACCAAGAAATAGGATTGTACTAGTGTATGTGTTAAAATTTTTGATTTATAACAATACTGTCATGTATAACTAAAAAGAACCAATAAAAATAAATAAGAGAATAAATAAATTAAAGTACAAATATAATAAAATAGAGACAAATTCCAGATGAAATGAACCTCATATTATCTAATGTAATGTAGTCTCAAGTAGCACCTCATAATGAAGAGATTTTTATGAATTTCAAACATGGAATATCTCTGTTGCCTTTTGAGTGTGGTGATACACATGTGATTGCAAATTCTACAAGTCTTCATTTCTCCTCTGAAGTATAACAAAGAAAATGTGATTTTTACTACCAATAGTAATATTTAATACAGAATACCTACTGTGGGCTAGACATTGTTGCATTTCAAATATGTTAACTTATTTGATTTCCCTCACAACCCTATGAGGTGAATACAGTTGTTATCCACACCTTACAGATAAGGAAACTCTATCACATAGAAGTTCAGTAGTTTAGCCCAATAGTAAGTAGAGGAGATGAGATTGAAACCCAGGTAGGGTAGCTCCAATATCAGTGCTGGAAATCATTCAAATCAGAATGGAGATGGGGGGTAGCAGGTGTCAGTGTTTTTAAGGGGACCCTAGATGATTCCAATATGCAGCCAGTCTTGGGAACCAGTGTATCTAGTGTTTGCCTAGGTATAACTAGATATACCTCAGACACTGTGTACAGTATTTTATTACAGGTTATGTCTTGAGTTTTCTCTTAATATCTGAAGTGACAGAAGAAACAATGAAGCAGTAGACCAAAAGATGGTGAATTAAGTGGTTTTGTGTAAATGTTGACCTCTCTAGTTATCTCAACACAAAACAAAGAGACCACCTCATTTGCAATTTTTTTTTCTTTCCTCTACTTCCTGATATTCATTTATTATCTATTGAAATAAAAATCCATGATGATGAAACTTCCTGTGGTCATAAGCAAGGGGGCTATTTTTTTTCTAATCTTCAATTTCATCAATAATGTGAGCCATTCAATTCAATACATATAGGTTAGAGTACTTCACATTGAACCACATTGATCATTTTCTGGTGTGATAGAGTTAATTTTAAAATATTTTGGGTATTGTACACTTGAATTTTCAAGTAAAAGTAACTTTTACATGTAAGCTGTTTTATGGAATGTAGTGAGGGATGATGAGAGTACACAAAGTAAGAGTATTAATTTGGGGGGTGCTGGGTTCAGCAGGTGGCATTCCCATTTTGCAGTCACTTTCTTCTGTATATTTGATTCAATAGCAACAATAACAGTAGCAGAAGCTTTTATTAAATATTGATTCTATGCCAACCACTATGACCAAGTACTTTACATACATAAACTCAAGCAAACTTCACAACAAATCTATAATACAGATACCATCCCTCTCTTGTTTACACATTTAAAAAAACCTGAGGCTTAGAAGACAGGAAACTTTTCCAGGCTACTATTAATAAGTAGTAGAAAAGTATTTAAAGAGGGAGGTAGAGTTAACAGAGTAACAGTTGTTAATACATATTCAGAATCCTGACTTTGATCTTAGGTAAGTCATTGCAGCCCTTTCAGCCTCAGTTTCCTTACTAATAAAATAGAGACACCACCACCCAGTATACAGGGCTGCTTTAGGATTCAATGAGAAAATGAATAAATAGTGCTTAGCACATGGTATTCTTTTGCACAATTAATATTTATTTACGCTTAATAAATGTGAGTCATTGTGGTAGTCTTTAAGCTACCACAATAAGCTATGATTGAGACAGACATTGACCCTGTTCTTATGACACAGTCTTATGAGAAAGATAGTCAATAAGCAAATAATTACACAAATAATTAATTATTTGCAATTATGCTGAGTGCTATGAAAGAGTGACTACTTAGAATATTCAGTAAATAAGAGCAAATATTTACTGAGTGGCTATTATGTGCTGGGCACTGTGCCAGGTAAAGAATTGAGTGCAAGTGCAAGTTGGGATGAAGAGTGGAGGCATTTTCATGGAAATTCACATCAGATTAGAGTGAAATTGAAGAAGCCATCTGCTTTCCTCTGGTCAATCAAGGAAGCTTTGAGGATAAGAGGTAAAATTTCTGAAAATGCTTGGTTCTGCTCATTGGAAAGAGGAGAGAGCAAATTGAGAATGTGCCTTCTTTCCACCAAATCAGTTCCTGTACGTCGTTTAAGTCTTGTAATGTGAGGGCCATCCTCTCCACAATGGCCTTGAGAGAGATTTTAAGAGGCTTGTGTAACCATCCATAGGGACCTGGCTTTCTCTCTAAGACAAATGCTAAGAGTAAATTTATAATCAGAATTTGGCATACTGTCTGAGCAGGCAACAAGTCATAACTACATTACTGTTTTCAGGTGCTGGTTTAACTATCATCTTATACAAATATAGTAGTTCTGTTGGCAAGCTATTTTCTAATCTGGTCTTTTTTATTCCCCACCATAATTACCCTGATCTAGGATGAACAGCCTGAGAAACATTGACTAATGCATCCTAAATTATCTCAGCAGGGTAACCACAAGATTTTAGCTTCTCTTGATTTTGTGCCAGGTCTCTGTTAAGCAGCTCTTACCACATTAGGTGTGTGCACAGAAGACTACAGATCTTTGAGGCTGGGGTTTGCCATCAATTAAGACTATTATGCTGTGGGGTGCCACTCTTGTGGCATAGCCTATTGAGAGGAAGATGCCATTCACTTTTTGTCATCCAGTCAAACAGCCTGACAGTTGATTGGAAAGTTTTGTGTTAGAGCTTAGACTGCTCGGAAGTGTTTTCTGCCTTGATTGGAATGAGTCAGGTAGTGGTGGCTAAGGAATTTAATTCTTTGCCTTCTCCCTGGGCTCCTAGCTGTTGAAGTGAGGTGTGGTTTAGGAGTTGACACACGAATAGGTGAAAGTCTGTTTACCATAACTCTGTGAAGAAGGTTCTGTTAATACAGTCAGCCCTCTGTATCCTCAGGTTGTGCAATCTCACATTCAAAAACTGCTGATAAAAAATATTGGAGAAAAATTATGTCTGTAGAAACATGGATTTTTTTATTATTTTCAAAATAATATAATATAGCAACAATTGACCTAGCATTTAAATTGTATTAGGTATTCTAAGTAATCAAGATATGATAAAGTATATGGGAGAATGTGCATGTTATATGCAAATACTATACCTTTTTATATAAGAGACTGGGGCATCCACAGATTTTGGGGGATCTTGGAACTAACCCCCCTGCAGATGCCAAGCAAGAATGGTAGTGTTATTTTACACATGAGGTAATGCAGATTCAAAGGCTCACTGAAGATTAACTGGCAATAAGCCAGTTAAATTCATGTTTTTAGATGACAAGTCCTGTGCACATTGCACTATGCCCCTATTGCATTTTGAAGTTTCTGAGGAAGGCAGTGATATGATCTAAACTGTCCTTTCAGAAGGTACTCTAACCCAAGTGTTTTTATCATGAGTTGTAAAGGGGCAAAACTAAAACGGGAGAAACAAGACTTTGGAAATGGTCCAGGCAAGTGAAATACGAACCTGAACCAGTATGTGGGAGTAGGTATGGAGAAAAGGGGATAGATATAAGAATTTTAATGGACTGTTAGGGTTTAAAGAGTCATAAAACCTAGAAATGAAAAAGATATTAAAATCATATAGCCCAGTTATCTATTTTTAAGCAGAATATAATTATCTCCACATTTGTAGGTAAGTCAACTGCGATTCAGTTCAAGTGACTTGCCAAAGGTCCTAAGCTAGTTTGGGCAGAAAGGTGCAGGGACTCAGAACTTCTTCCCAATGCGGTCCTCTTTCCATTAAAGGATAGGGTTTCCCAAATCTATTTTCATTTGTTTGCTTTATTTTTAAGTGTTCTTAATTGAAGTATATAAAATGCACAAATCATGAGCATACACCAGTGAATCTTCACAAACAGCACATTCACATAAGCAGCATCTGAAACAAGGTACAGTTCATTACTGACTCCCCATAAGATGCCTGTGCCCTTTCCAGTCACTTCCCCACAAAGATAACTTCTACCCTGACCATATTGTCCTCTTTTTAAACTTTCTTTTTGAAGTCGAGGATTCTTTATTTTTATGTTTTCATTAGTGCAGCAGAGTTATACATAATAGTGGGGTTAATTGTGATATATTCCTATATACATATAACATAATTTACTCCATTTAATTTCCCAGTACTCCCCCTTTTCCTCCTTTCCTTCCCCCAGCCCCTTCCTTTATTCTATTGGTCTTCCTCTTTTTAATGACTGGTAGATCATGTCAGGAGTTTAGAAATTTACTACCGGGATCTTCAATGAGCATGCTTCTTTGTACTTGTGATCAGGTATGAGTCTTGACATAATCCAAGAATTAAGATTGCAGGGTTGAAGTAAAGGATTGATTTGCACATTTCGATGACTATTAATACCATGATACCTACACCAAGTCACACTCCCAACCCTGGTCATTCCCTGTCTTCTTGCCAGTAGAAAGTATCATCAATACTTGAATTTTTGCCAGTTTGACAGGTTAGAAATGACTGCTCCTTATTGCTTTATTTGCATATCTGATGAATGAATAGTGAATTGAAGCATGTTTTTCAAGTGTTTAGTAGTCCTTTGTGTTTCTTTTATAATTCATTTGTGCTATCCTTTGCCCATTTTTCTATGATTTTTTAAAATTATATATCTGTCAGGTTCTTTTTGTCACAGAAATCAATGCTTTTTCTGTTAACTGTGTTTCCAGTATTTTCTCATGTATTTTTTCATTGTTTATGCTGTATTCTTTCACATTAGTTTTGTTAATATTATTAAGTTACTTCCCTCTTACAGATTTCCTTGTCATTAAGTATGGAAAACTACATTTTCTAGATTCTTTAAAACAACCCCTGTGCCACATTTTCTGTTCTGTTGACCTTAAAACTACAAGTGCATGTCAGATCATTGTTCTCTATTGTAAAATCAGAAAATGTAATCACCCCACCTGTAGGGATTCACAGTGAAACTCTTTATCTGTTTACCATCAGACTCCAGGTGCTGTTTGAGAGAAAAATAGGGTAGCAGGACACACCTGTCATATGGGTGTGGAATTTGATATGTGCTAAAGGGAATATGAACATGGTGTAAAACTCTGGTCCTTCTAACATCATGTCCCCAGCTGTTTTCTGCTATGATACTTGGATAGCTTAGGCATTTTGGAATGTTGGTCGCCACTTACAAGTGTTTGGTTACACAGAATGACGCTTGGAAAAGTTCTGTCTGCTGTCTATAAAGAGAACTGGAACTTCTTTTGGCACATGAAAAATCTCTTAAATTCCCACCTATATTCTTTAGGACTATAAGAATTTCATACAGTTAATACATACTAATGAACAAATGGTCACATCTAAGAAATAAGAACTTGTCTAGTTCATTTTTTAAAAACCCATCAGGATAATATTTAGCCTAGTTATGCAACTAGTTTGAAGCACTCTCAGCAGTAGAGTGTTGGAAACAAATAATATGCTTATATGTTTATTTGGCCAATATTGTTTGTTTGCCCACTCTGTGTCAGGTGATGTTGAATGGAAAGGCAGATGAATATGTTAATTCCTAGCCAAAAGCGAGAGATGAATAAGACCTAGTTCCAGTCTACAAGGATTTTGTATCTGATAAATAAAAGCTTTCCCCTTTCACTGATGAAAAACACATAGTATTCTAAATGGACCACATTTGTTAGTTTTAATTTAGAATTACTGAGTTTACATGTAAGTAATAAAACTGGACTCACCTTCATTTAATAAGTATCTGGGACTATTTCCTCTATTTTTCTCTTAGGAACTCTGTTTCTATATTGCTTTCAGGAAAAACTGATGTGAGCATTCAAGTAAGCAAAAAAGAAACCTTGTCCTTCTCCAAAATTTCCATTGTCCAAGTGTTAGTGACACCTTTAGGATATGAAAGTGAATATGATCTTGGTTTGGATTGATGGATATTTAGATGGTAAAAATAAGAGAAAACTGTGAGATAGATGATTAAGCCTGCTTAATCCTTAAGTATCCTAAGGACTGACACATTTTTCACTGAGAAATATTCTGGGGTGATAATTGGCTTCCTGTTGCAGACTGAACATGGCTTGAGAAGAAAATGCTTTCCCTAGATTATGAAACAGGCAGTGTTGTTATCGTATTTCTAAAATTAATTCAGTAAACATTTACTCCAATAATTAGGCTCCATTGAGTTTCATGCTGAGGCTACATTTCCATTTATGTACAGTTTAAAACTTTCTTAAGAGTGGGTCAGCTTTTAAAAATGACTGTGATTATTGGACTGATCGTCTCCCTGCTCCCATCTTACCTTCTCACTCCCATCCTAGCCTTATTTGAGGTGTAAATCCAGTAGGAAGTTCTAAAAAAAAATCAGGCCTTCAATAATAGCTTGATAATTTAGAATTCCATCTCTTTACAACCTTCCCTCCCCACTCACACTGTTTCTCACAAATGTTCTTTGAGAGGCTCAGGCTGCCTTTGCTTCCCAGCAAGCCCTGGAGTTATTTTTGCAAGTTAGCAATAGCCCAGTAATTCTATCCCCTTCCTTGTGGAGCAGGTGCTCAAGTCTTTCAGATATCTTTGGACACTCATGGTTGGTTTTCTTCCAGGGCAAGACTCTGTAGCCCTGAGCACCACCAGAAGGGCCATCAGAAGGGCCAAACATTCCCCAGAGAGTTCCATTGTTAGTTGGGAATAAGAAAAGAATCAGAACATTTAGCATGGTGGTTGGGAGTAGAGTGTGGTGGTGGGAAAGTAGGGCACTTAAAGATAATCTAGTTAAACAATTTTCAAACAACATGCCAGATGCTTTAACAAATGTATCTATTTGGGACTACAGCAGTGATTATTATGGTGGGGGCAGTGATTAGAAGCAGGGATTTCTATTAGACCAGCCAAAAAATATTTCTAAGGAAAAAGGCACAAGTGTAATTTTAGAAAACTGTTCCCTCAGGTTTACTTGAACTAAATTTCTAAATATGTTGGAATGCAGTATAACTAGGACTTAATCCCATATCTGGACTTCTTATCCTCTCTTCTTTTTCACTGTGCTCTGCTATTGGAAAAAGGAATAAGAAAGGAAGTAAGGGGACTGGGGTGGTGGCTCAGTGGTAGAGCACTGACCTGGCATGTGTGAGGCCCTGGGTTCCATCCTGAACACCACATAAAAATAAATAAAATAAAGGTCCATTGACAACTAAAACAAATTTAAAAAAAAAGAAAGGAAATAAGACAGCAAGTGAGAAAGAAGGAAAAATGTGTCTGTGTACAATGACATGCCTGCCTCCACTCACACATTTGAAAATTTCAAATATCCTGAACCATTGTTTTCAAATCCCAGCCAACAATATCTCCTACCAGGCATCTTCCCTTATGCCTTTTTATAGCAACATTCGACACCTTGCCAGAACACACCCTGTGCTTTCATTCCCTCTACTTGGAATATCCTTCTCTTAACCAGGCAAAATATAATATAAATATAAATATAATATAAATGAAAATAATATCCCGCACATCTGGGGACTTTGTGTCAAGGTATCTACAAGTAGTAATTTAGCTAAATAAATATGCATTGCACTTCCACCATTTTTATCCTATTCGAAGGAAAATATCACCAAGTCCTAGCTCCAACATGACCACCTCCACCATTAAGCTTACCCAGATCTCCCAGTCTGAATTAAATACTCTGGTGTTCAAATTTGCAGTTTTTTTTTTCTTATAGCACTTACTATTTCTTGACCTCTATTATAGAAATTTTTATATATGTGTATTTTCTACTAGCTTATAAATTCATGAAGGTGAGGACCATGTATTTTTCATCTTTTTATTTCTTCCAGTAGTACCCATCATAGTACTTCATGTATAGTAGGTGCCTTGGAAATTTACTGAATGAATGAGTACATTTATCTTATCTTCATAGAATTTCTTTTCTTGAACTCAACATATTCCTTTAGATTGTCTGTTCTTCAATGACAAAGCCTTATATTTTAATTCATTAATTCACTTATGCATTCATGCATCCCACAAATACCTATAAAATGCCAACTGTGTGCCAAGCACTCTTTTAGGTTATAGACATATAGCAGTAAATAAAACAATGTCTGGAGCTGGGGATGTAGTTGGTAGAGTGCTTACCTTGCAAGCATAAGGCCCTGGGTTCAATCCCCAGCACCACAAAAAAAAAGAAAAACAGCGTCTGTCCCTACCTTCCTGGAGTGCATACATTCTAGTGAATGAGTCAGATAATAAATAAACAACTAGATACAAAAGTTTAGGTACTTAGTTACCTAAAAAATAATAAATCAGATTAAGGGTATATAATAGGAACAAGAGCTAAAGTTTATGAAGGGTGATCAGGAAGAGCCTGGCCCTACATTTGAGTAGGTGATATTTGAGAAGAGACCTTGTCTTCACAATATTACTCCTGACCCTACCTCAAATTACCCAGTTGCTGGTACAGAGCTAAATGTAGAACTTACTTCCTATGATAGTCATTGACTTTCACAACAAACATCCTTATGAATTTGTAAGGTAAGAGCCAGTATTGATTACTACTTTAAAGCTCGGGCTCTGAAATCTTGGGCTTGGAACTGGAATAAATTGGTCCATGACCCTAAAACAAGTAGTCAGCATCTCTACGCCTTAATTTCCTACATTTGTAAAGTGGAGAAAATAGCACCTACCTCATAAGATGATTTTGTAGACTATATAAAATAATATGTTAGTTTCTTATTGTGAAGGACTACATGAAATAATGAATATAAAATTCTTTAAATATAACACAGTGCCCAAGTAGATCTGTGCATGTGTGGAGCGCTGATATATGAGAGAAGTAGCATGTAAGATCACTGGGGAATGTAGAGACTATTTAATCAGTGAAGCTGGAAAGATAGTTATCCTTATGGAAAAATATGAAAATAAATCCTATTTCACATTATATACAAGATCAATTAGATATATTTTTAGTTCATTTCCTTTTCATATAACAGAATACCGCAGGCTGTGTAAATTATAAACAATAAAAGTTTATTTGGCTCACAGTCCTGGAAGCTGTGAAGTCCAAGATTGAGGGATTACATCTGGTGAGGGTCTTCATGCTGCATCATCCTCTGGCAAAGCAGGAGAGAGAGGGAGAGAAAGAATCAGGCTGAACTAATCTTTTTTATTAGGAGCCTACTCCCACTTACTAACCCACTCCCAAGATAACAGTGTTAATTCATTCATGAGAGCTTTCCCTCATGAGCTAATCATGTCTTAGAGGTTCACCTTTCAATACTGTTAAAATGTTAATTAAATTTCAACACAATTTATAGATGGAATGTTTAAGCCATACCAAGTATAAATTAAAAAAATAAATATTAAAATTTTCAATGGAAAATGCCAGTGAATATTTTACTATCCATAGAATGGTAAAAATGAATTAAGGCCCAAGACTTGGCTATAAATAAAAGATTAATAAACTTAGCTAAATTGAAATTTAAATCTTTGTTCATCAAAATACTCCTTAATGAGTGAGAAAAGACAAAATATAAACTAAGAGACAATACTCACAAAATACAACTGACAAACGACTAATATCAAGAATACATAAAGAAGTTGCAAAAATTATTAAGAAATCATAGATGATCCCATAGAAAAATGGACAAAATTCACAAAGACATTTCATAGAATTGCAAATACATATGGCCAATGAATTTGTGAAAAGAGATTCAACATTATTATTAATCAGGAAGATGCAAATCAAATTATAATAAGATATCATTTTATACCCAATCAGTTAACAAAATAAAAGGTAAGCCAGGCATGGTGGTGCATGCCTGTAATTCCAGCAGCTGGGGAGACTTAGGCAGAAGGATTGCAAGTTCAAAGCCAGCCTCAGCGACAACGAGGCACTAAGCAACTCGGTGAGTCCCTGTCCCTAAATAAAATACAAAATAGGGCTGAGGATGTGACTCAGTGGTTGAGTGCCCCTGAGTTCAATCCCCAGTAACCTCCCCCCACCATAAAAAAGAAAATAAAAAGTAAGAATACCAGGCAGCCTTTCTCAATTGGGGTTCCCTAAAAGAACAAAGTACTAATGCCCAAAGGCATCCATTGTATATAAAGAATTAACAATCTCCTATGTATGTAGAATGGTGCTAGCTACATACCATCCTTGAGAGAATCAAACAGATAGTCATTCATGTAATTTCTGTGTTCTGTGGTTCTGGAAAGGCAAGTGTTTGACTTGTAAAATTCTTTAAAATGTAATAGAGAGCCCAGAAATGAGGACCCTCATGATTCTTACGTTACTGGTAGAAAAATATATAAATTGTGGGAAGCACTTTGGAACACATTTTGGCATTATCTCTGAAATTTGAACATTCATATACCCCATGACCTCAAAATTCTACTATATAAATACCTCAGAGAACCTTCTATTCATGTATAACAGAGGGTATGAGCAGGTATGTTTATAGCAACTCAGTTCACACCACAAAAATATGGAAGCAACTTAAATTCCCATCAACATTAATAATGGATTAATGAAACATATATTCATATAGTGAAATATTTTACAGCATTCAGAAAAATGAACTACGGTCACACACAAAAATGTGGATTAATCTGAGCAACATAATATTAGATAAAATATAGTCCTAAAATTGCATAGAGCATGTTATATTTTGTAGAGTTAAAAATAAAAATATGTAAGTTTGAGATTACATATAGATGTGTTAGAACCATATAAAAAGAAAAGGAAGGGGATAATGAACAAGGATTCAGGATGATGGTTATCTTGAAGGAGGGATGTAGAAGGGAGGTATAGGGACCCTTATAGTTTGATGTAGATTATTGTCAAAATCTTAGCTTTTGTTTGGGGTTGTGGGTTTTCTGGTGTCTATTATATTATTAAAAATAAATGACTAAATAACTAGGGGGGCCAGTGCTGAGAGTGTGTCATGAACCAAGTGATTAATTTTTATGATGAATACTATTTTATGCACCTGAGACCATAAAATAAATACATGTATAATAAAGTTCTTAGTCCAGGGCTTTTGTAATGAAATGAGGTTGAGTAAATGGCAGTTGTCATTGCTAACATTTCTTTTTCCTCCTACTCCTTCTCATTTTTCCTTCTGTCAAGCAATTATTATCTTATTATTGTACCTGAGAATTAATGATTCTGAGAAAATTAATTTGCCTGAGGTAACCCCAGTGACTTAGAGAACCAAGTTTAAAATATAATAGTTTGTGAGTTTTTAACCCTCTCTAATTCCATTAAAACTCATTGCATTTTTTTTCAGTTATGAAAATGCCATACACATGCACTTTTAGAATGTTACCAATACCAAAATCTTTGTCTTTTGCATATTATGACTTTGGTACTCAAATCAATAGTAGTATATTCATCTACTAGTGCCAGATGCCACCGAATTAATGAACTCTGCTAAAAGATTGCAGTGTAAGATGAATAGAAACTTAAAGAAAATCTTGTGCTCCTAGCCTGGATCTGTAAGTCTGCTGGCAAAGATTATGTATTAGACCTCATCTAGTAACTTCATTCCTTGCCACAAACATTCCTCTATTCTCACCGTCAAAATAGCTGAACTATGGGCTGGGGTTGTGGCTCAGTGGTATAGTGCTTACCTAGCACATGTGAGGCATTGAGTTCAATCCTCAGCATCACATAAAAATAAATAAAGGAATAAAAAAGCTGATTTATACATTTTAGGAGAAAAATTAAAAATTTTAATATAATTGGGAAAAATGACTTATACATGGTATCTAACTTGTGTTTTTTTTTTTTTTTTTGGTGGTGGGGTTCAGTGCATAACATGAAAAAGAGAGCTGAAGGACTTAGGAGAAGATGAAATCATATAAAGAGATGACTATATATATGTCCCTTCAATCATGAGGATCTTAAAACTTAAGACATAGGAGAACTTGTACATCCAGAAGGATGGAGAAGATGTGCTTTTACTTATTATTCCCAGTAAGTACAACTAAAACCCCCAGATATTAAAAAAATAGACTAAAGATGCAGAAAAGGTGGACTGTCTAGAAACATCAGAACATGAAGAACAACATGACAGTGAGTTCCCTCGGCTTTCTTTTTGCCTCATCTATCTCACACATGGAGCTTAAAAACTGGTAATACAGAGAAGTCAAAAAAAGCCATAAGTCTCATCTCTCTAACCAAAAGACCAGGAAAGAGCGGCCTAGTAAGATAGAAATTTTGTAGAAAACACTCAAGCTTTCTACCCCAGCCACTGTAGGAAAAGCTATACTACCCATTCTCAGTCAAATGGGGAAGGTATGTTTCTACCTTGAAAACCTCTAATGAGGCACTCCGACACCTCAACAGATTAGTCTGAGAAGGCAATATACTAAGCTGGAATTTTCATCCCCAATGGTCATCACTGAGGCACCTCTTCTCTCTCCCAATGTATCTCTTCCCAAATAGTCTGGACTTCTATTCTTCTTTGAAAGCTATAGTTTTGAAACTACCCCTGCCTACTGAAGTAGAATCAAAGGAGATTCAATGGAGATTGACTTGACTTCATTGCCCAGAAGTAACAAATCCCCTCCTACAAGGTGTCATTGGAGACTACTGGTGGAGCTAGAACTCCCACCCTAGCCCATCAGTAATGAAGAGACTACCTCCCTCTGATGTCAGTGGAAGTCAAGTGGGGAATCTGAACTTCTACAGCTACCTGGAAGTAATGAAAAAATACTCCCTTGCCCCTAATATATTTAAGCCAACTCTAACAGAATATTTAAATATGATTCATACTCTCCTAACACCCAAAATTTTCATGTTTAAATTGAAAGTAACTCATTACACTAAGAACTGAGATTTTAAACTGAATGAAAAATAATTGTCAATAGATGTCAACACTGAGGTGACAGAAATGTTAGAATTATCTGAAATGGGTGGCAAAGCTGCCATGTTGAAAATCCTTCAGTGCACAATTGTGAACACATTTGAAACCAATGAAAAAATAGAAAGTTTCAACAAAAGAAATGGAAAGTCTTAGCAAGAATGTAGATATAAAGAGGAACTGAAAAATATAGTAGTGACCAAAGTAAGATGTTTCATGAGTGAGATCATTAGCAGAATGAAGAAAGGAAAGACACAGTGAAGAGGAAGATAAAATAGATATTACATAATCTGAGCAATAAAGAGAAAACAGTCTCTTAAATAATGAATAGAGTATAAGGGACCTGTGATACTATAATAAAAGATCTAACATTGATGTCATCAAAATACAGAAAAGATAGAAGGAATGGCTAAGAACCTACCTGAAGAAATAATGTCTGGAAACTTCCCCAGTTTGGCGAGAAATGTAAACATACAGCTTTAAGAAGGTAAACAAACTTATAACATGATAACCTCAAGGAAATTCATACCATTTCACATCATAATGAAACTTCTTAAAACTAAAGATAAATAATCTTGAAAAAAGACAGAAAAACAAACCTACAGGAGAAAACAATTAAAATGACAGATTTCTCATCACAAACCATGGAGGCTGGAAGAAAGTGGCATAATCATATACGAAATGAAAATATTCTTCAGGAATGAAGAGGAAATCAAAACTTTCTCAGATGTAGGAAAGATAAGAGAATTATCACCAGCAGACTTGTAAAAGCAAGACTGAGGGATGTTCTCTAAGAAAAGAAATGGGAAAGAAGGAATGATATGACATTAGGAAGAAAGAACACGGTAAGCAAAATTATGAGAAACATCTATCAAAGGAAAACAAGAGTGACCATTTTAATATAAGATAAAGTAGGCTTCATAACAAACAGAATTACAGTGGTAAAGAGGGAGATTATATGATGATAAAAGTGTCAGTTCACCAAGATATATCAATCCTAAATGTGTATGCACAAAACAAAAGTGCTGTAGAATGTGTGAAGCAGAAATGGATAGAACTTAAAGAAGAGACAAATCTATAATTATAGTTAGGCACCTCAATAACTCTCTCTCAAAAATTAACATAACAACTAGGCAGAAAGTTCAGAGGGGTATAAAAATTCTCAGTAAAAGTATCAAACAGTAAGATCTAACAACAAAATACACATTGTTTTCAAGTGCCCACAAAAGACATATTAAGTGTTTTCATTTCCTGGATCACATAACATACCTCAAAAGATGAAAAAGAATTACAGTCACAGAGAATCAAACTACAATTCAATGACTGGAAGATAATAGGAAAGTGTAGAAACACCAGAAGTTAAACAACACTGTACTAGATAACCAATCATGGGTCAAAGCAGAAGTATCCAATAAAACACACAGAAAATTAAACACATTTAAATGAATTGAAACAAAAATATAATATATCAAAATTTGGGGGAAATAGCTTACACAGTGTTGAGATAGAAATTTATAGCCCTAGGTGTGTGTGTGTGTGTGTGTGTGTGTGTGTGTGTGTGTGTATATATATATATATATATATATTAGAAAAGAAGAAATTTTCAATCATCTGAGATTTTACCTTAAGAATGTAGAAAAATAAGAGCAAAATTAAATCAAGGAGGAAGAAATAATGAAGAACAGAAAACAGTGAAATTGAGAACAAAAAATAGACAAAGTCTATGAAACAAATAACCAATTCTTTAAAACTAAATGACTGAAATTGACAACCCTCTAACAAGACGGAAAGAAAAAAGTAAGACAGAAGGTACCTATATCAGAAATGAAACAAGATTTCAGGACAAACTCCACAGATATAAAAAGGATAATAGATAAATACTGTGAACAATTGTACCTTTATCAATTTGGCAATTTACATGAAATGGACCGCTTCCTCAAGAAAAGTAAACTACAATTTACACAAGATGAAATAGTTGGAATAGCTATATAATTATTAAAGAAATCAAGTTCATAATTTAAAATTTCCCAAAGTCCAATCCCTAGGCTAACTGATTACTCTGAAACATTACACCAGAGTTTTCAAGAATTAGCACCAATGCTATACAAGCTTTTCTAAGAAATAAAAGAGGAGATAATTTTTCCAGTTAATTTTATGAAATTAATATTCCCCTAATACTAAAGTGAGATAAAGACATTACAAAACAGAATACTACACACCAGTATCCCTTATGAATACAGATGTAAAAATCCTTAACAAAATATTAATAAAACTAATTCCAACATATATTGAAAGAATTATATACCATGGTCAAATGTAGTCTATTCCAAGGCTATGAGGGTTGTTCAGTATTTGAAATCACATAATGTAAGCCACCATATTAACATGTTGAAAATGAAAAATTACACAATCATACCAACCAAAGCAGAAAAGGCATTTGGAAAGGATTTAAAAAATCATTCGTGATTTCTAAAAACTCTCAGAAATACAGAAATAGAGAGTAATTTCTTCAATTTGATAAAAACCCTACAGTTAACATTGTACTTAATGGTGGAAAACTGAATCACTTTCACCCTAAGGTTAGGAAAAAGGCATGGATGTCAACTTTTATTGAACATAATTTTTTAAAATTTATTTATTTTTTAAACAAATTGGATACATCTTGTTTCTCTGTACATGAAGTAGAGGCATACCATTTGTGTTATCATACATTTATATAGGGTAATAGTTTTTGATTCATTCTGTTATTTTATTTTCCTTCCCCCACCCGTCCCACCCCTCTTTTCCTTCTATACAGTCCCTCCTTCCTCCATTCTTGCCCCCTTCCCACCCCTCATTATGTGTCATCATCCGCTTATCAGCGAGATCATTCGTCCTTTGGTTTTTTGAGATTGCCTTATCTCACTTAGCATGATATTCTCCAATTTCATCCATTTGCCTGCAAATGCCATAATTTTATCATTCTTTTTTTTTGACAGTAGGAAAAGTTTACTTCATACATTTTATACAATGTTATTAGAGTCCAACATATTTAGTGATCTCAGTATTCCACTAGAGCTAACATCTAACCATAATTGCTAACAACTTACATCTACTTTTCTCAAAGCAAGAATAAGGGTGAACCATATAGTAAAACTATATAAACTTGGACCTCGATTATCTCAAAGCCCCCGAGATGCAAAAGATATGACATAATCCAACAACTAAAAGCAAATAACAAAAGGTAAAAGACTCGTGTTTGGAATGTAGTACAAGGAGACAAGAATATTTACAAAAGGTCAATGGTATGTGATGGAACCAAACCACACATGTCTAGGCTGGAGAAGTACAGAAGAGATAACAGTGGCTAGTATAAACTTACTGAAGCAGATCATGAGCTACCTTGTGACACAGTTCTTATTATGTTGACTTTTATACTTTCAAATATTTACAATGTATTTAGGATATAGTTGATACTGTTACATAGTCTGAATGGAAAATTAATTTTACAAATGAGATTTAAAGCATTAAAATTGCTTGACAACAAGTTATTTGTATATTGAATACCTACTTGACTTTTGTTCTTTCTACACTATGGTAGATTAAATAAGGTCTTTTTCTTTTTTTTATTGTAAACAAATGGGATACATGTTGTTTCTCTGTACATGGCGTAAAGGCATACCATTTGTGTAATCATAAATTTACATAGGGTAATGTTGTTTGATTCATTCTGTTGTTTTTGCCTCCCCCCCACCCCTCCCACCCCTCTTTTCCCTCTATACAGTCCTTCCTTCCTCCATTCTTGCCCCCCTCCCTAACCCTAACTCTAACCGAAACACTAACCCCTCCCACCCCCCATTATGTGTCATCATCCACTTATCAGCGAATCATTTGTCCTTTGGTTTTTTGAGATTGGCTTATCTCACTTAGCATGATATTCTCCAATTTCATCCATTTGCCTGCAAATGCCATAATTTTATCATTCTTTATGGCTGAGTAATATTCCATTGTATATATATACCACAGTTTCTTTATCCATTCATCAATTGAAGGACATCTAGGTTGGTTCCACAATCTGGCTATTGTGAACTGAGCAGCTATGAACATTGATGTAGCTGTATCTCTGAAGTATGCTGATTTTAAGTCCTTTGGGTATAGGACAAGGAGTGGGATAGCTGGGTCAAATGGTGTTTCCATTCCAAGTTTTCTAAGGAATCTCCACACTGCTTTCCAGAGTGGCTGCACTAATTTGCAGCCCCACCAGCAATGTATGAGTGTACCTTTTACCCCACATCCTCGCCAACACCTATTGTTGCTTGTGTTGTTGATAATCGCCATTCTAATTGGGGTGAGATGGAATCTTAGGGTAGTTTTGATTTGCATTTCTCTTATTACTAGAGATGTTGAACATTTTTCCGTATGTTTGTTGATTGCTTGTAGATCTTCTTCTGTGAAGTGTCTGTTCATATCCTTAGCCCATTTGTTGATTAGGTTATTTGTAGTCTTGGTGTAGAGCTTTTTGAGTTCTTTATATATTCTGGAGATTAGTGCTCTATCTGAAGTATGAGTGGTAAAGATATTCTCCCACTCTGTAGGCTCTTTCTTCGCATTGCTGATAGTTTCCTTTGCTGAGAGAAAGCTTTTTAGTTTGAATCTATCCCAGTTATTGATTCTTGCTTTTGTTTCTTGTGCTATGGGAGTCATGTTAAGGAAGTCTGATCCTATGCTGACATGTTGAAGATTTGAACCTACTTTATTTTCCTATAAGATGCAGGATCTCTGGTCTGATTTCAAGGTCCTTGATCCATTGTGAGTTGATTTCTGTGCAGGGTGAGAGATAGGGGTTTATTTTCATTCTGCTGCATATGGATTTCCAGTTTTCCCAGCACCATTTGTTGAAGAGGCTATCTTTTCTTCATTGCATATTTTTGGCACCTTTGTCTAGTATGAGAAAATTGTATTTATTTGGGTTCGTGTCCGTGTCCTCTATTCTGTACCATTGATCTACCTGTCTATTTTGGTACCAATACCATGCCGTTTTTGTTACTATTGGTTTGTAGTATAGTCGAAGTTCTGGTATTGTGATACCCCCTGTTTCACTCTTCCTGCTAAGGATTGCTTTAGCTATTCTGGGTTTCTTCTTCTTCCAGATGAATTTCATGATTGCTTGCTCTATTTCTGTAAGGTACGTCATTGAGATTTTAATTGGAATTGCATTGAATCTGTATAGCACTTTTGGTAGTATGGCCATTTTGACAATATTAATTCTGCCTATCCAAGAACATGGGAGATCTTTCCATCTTCTAAGGTTTTCTTTAATTTCTTTCTTTAGTGTTCTGTAGTTCTCATTATAGCAGTCATTCACCTCTTGTTAGATTGATTCCCAAGTATTTTATTTTTTTTTTGAGGCTATTGTGAATGGGGTAATTTTCCTAACTTCTCTTTCTGAAGATTCATCACTTATGTATAAAAATGCATTAGATTTATGAGCATATTATTAATAGATTTTTCCAATGAGATAAAGTGGGAAAAGGAACAAAAATGTGTATAGATGGGAAAGGTAAAACTGTCCTTATTTGTAGATGGCATCATCTACATAGAACATCCCAAGTGATCTACCAAATAACAAAGGTTGAATTAATAAGTGAGTTCAGCAAGGTTGAACAGGATACCAGATCAGCTTACAAAAATCATCTGTTTCCCTGTGTTAGCCATGAGTAAATGAACACTGAAATTAGGCATAATATTATTTAAAATTATCCATATGATATGAAATACTTAAGTATAAACTTAACAAATATATGCAGGATCTGTATGCTGAAATTAAAAAACAACTAATAAAAATCAAATAAGAGCTAAATAAATAGAGAACCCCACTGTTTTCATGAAAGGTACAATATTGTAAAAATATCATTATTCCTCAGAATGATCTTTAAGTGCAATGCACTGCCTATCAAACTTTCAGCAAGGCGTTTTTGGAGACATACACAAATTTATCCTAAAATTTATATGGAAAGACAAACCCTAGAAGAGCTAAAACAGTCTTGAAAATATAATAAAATAGAAAGAATCACTCTGCCTGATATTAAGTTTTGCTGTAGAGCTACAGTACTGAAGATCATGTTATTGGTGGAACAAGAGATATGTAGTTGAATGGAACAGAATAGAGAACAGAGAAATATGTCCACAGAAATGCACCAATTGATTTTTCATATATGCAATAGCAGTTGAGTGATGGGAGGTAGATAAACTTTTTAGTGATGCTAGCGGAAGTGTACATACATAGGCAAAATGAAACTCAATTTAAACCTCACTCCTTATAAAAATTTAACTCAAAAATGAATCATAGATTTAAATTTGAAATTATAAAACTTATAGGAAAAAATAGAAGATACTTTTGGGATGTAAGCTAAACAAAGAATTCTTAGCTTTTACACCAAAAGCGCAATCCATAGAAAGAAAAACTGACAAATTAGAATTCATTAAAATTCCACTTTTGTTCAGTGAAACACCTTGTTAAAAGGATAAACAGGGCTGGGGTTGTAGCTCAGTGGTAGAGCACTTGCCTAGCATATGTGAGGCACTGGGTTCTATCCTTAGCACCATATAAAAATGGATAAATAAAATAAAGGTGTTGTGTCCATCTACAATTAAAAATATTTTTTTTAAAAAAAGGATAATCAGACAAGCTACAAATTGGGAGAAAACATTTGCAAACCAGATATCCAACAAGGGATTGGTACCTAGAACATATTTTAAAAAACTATCAAATTTAACAGTTAGAAAAAGAAAGAATCCAATCAGAAAATTGACAAAAGACATGAACAGATATTTTGTGGAAGAATATATACACTGAGTAAAAATGTATACTTATGTAAATAAGTACTAAAAACATATTCAATATCATTGGCCATCAAGAAAATCAAAATTACAAGATATCATCTATCAGAATGACTAAAATAAAAAATAATGACAACTTCACAAACTGGCCAAGAGGCAGAATAACAGAATCACTCATACATTGCTGTGGTATAAAATGATAAAACCACTGGGGGAAAGTTTGACTGTTTGAAAACTAAACATGCATTTACCATATGACCCTGCAGTTGTATTCATGGACATTGAACTCAGTGCAGCGAAGACTTACAAACATGGTAAAACCTGTGCATGAAAGTTTATAGCACTTTTATTCATGTAGCCCAAAAGTACAAACAGCCCTTATGTCCTTCAAGAAGCTGAATGGCTAAATTGAAATCTTGATTAACAATAAAAAAGATCAAATTATTGATACATTGCAGCAACATTAATTAGTCTCCAGAGAATTATGCCAAGTAAATTTTAAAAAACCATGACTAAAAGGTTTACATGTATGATTTAATTTATATAGTATTCTTGAAATGATAAAATTAAAAGGGAATACAGACTGGTGATTGCCTGGGTTTAAGAGGGGAGTAAGTGGGAGAGGAAAGTGGGAATGCCTGTAAGAGTACAACATGAAGGATCCTACTGGTGATGGGAATGTTTTGTGACCTGACTATATTAATGTCATTTTCTTGGTTGTGATACTGTATTATAGTTTGCAAGATGTTACCATGGGAGTGGCAGGGAAATGGGTAAAGGATACAGAGTGTCTCTTCATTTCTTATACATGCAGGTGAACCAAAACTTATCTCTAATTAAAAACTTTGTCAAAAAGAAAAAATTAAGACGAATGATCACCCAAAGATTCAGGACACTTAAATACACCTGAATGTGCATTCTGAAAAACAGTCATAAGGGAATTGAAACAACAAGAATTGGGCAGGGCCATTTTTGAATTGCCAGTCTCTTTACCATCATACACCATTCCTCCCTGGCCATCCCAAGGCACAGACAGAAAATTCAGTCAGAAAAGGTTATTTTTTTTCCTGCTGCTGACTGTCACAACATTTTGCACAGAATGTGAAAGTGTGGGTACTAAACAGGATGTTTCTTGGAGCTAAACTGTGTACATTATGTGGATTTTTTCCTCAAGGCCCGTATTACTTAGCTGTGTAACCTTGTTCTGTCACCTGCACAGTTTAAACAGAATGCATTCTGCATGTCTGTGGGGTGGGGTTCATAAATGTATAAGGGAACAGGAACAAGAGAGGTGGTAGTGATAGATGAATATTGCCACATCCCCATAGGGAACTCAGTGTCCTTATTCCAAGGAAAATATTGAAGATGAAGAAAACAGAAGAGTGAGTAATTAAGATTTGAGAGTTCTTGTACAATATATGGAAATTTTGTGCTTTTAGTCATAGAAAATATTCTGAAAAATTATGTAGAATTGTGCCTCCAAAGGTGAAAATTCATTTACCACAGTGCAGCACACATTATGCCAAGACATTTTTAAGTAACAGCCTTTGCCCAAATACATATGCTTTGTGCTTGCACAGTTTTCATCTTTTTTCAGAGTCAACCAGTGCCAATTGCCTAGCCTAGCTAATAAGTTAGAATTTTATGCCACACGCTGTTTTCCCATGCCCAAGATCAATTTGCTTATTAATATTCTTCATTTCCCTCAATAAGCCCCACTTCCAGCTTATCCATCCAGAAAATGGGCAGAATGTGCCAAGAGATTATATTTATTGAACACAACTTTAAGCATGCAATCCATTTAGTCTGTAGAAAGTATTAATAAGCTTGCTAACAGTTCAGTTAGAAACCCAAAATTATCAGAAACATATTCTCAGTTCTCCCTCAGAAGCAGCACAAGAGAAGCAGCTTTAAGAGGAAATCAATGTTGAACAAACAATACTGAAGAGTTCCTCATAGGGAAATAGTATATTTTACTTTGGAGCCGCAAAGAGCATCCAAAGTAAAATATACTATCCACAGACAGTATTCAGAAGCAAGGTACCACATCTCTTAAAAAGTATACTACTGTAGCTAATCATGGGTCCAAGTTCACATCTCTTTTTGGAAATATCACCTACCCTGACTGTCTGACATGGGCAGCATTGGGGAAAGATGGTATTAGAATGAAAGTTGGTCCTGGATTTGTGGGGGTTTTTATTGTTGTTGTTGCATTCCTATAAGAGATATGAGATATATTTCCTATTAGAAATATATCATCTCCTATAAGAGATACGAGAAATAGAAGAGATCTAGATATAAAAGTCTGTGAGAAAACAGGTTTGCACATGTCAGGTTGTCATTAGAAATGTTTGCAAATCAGAAATTTGTCCTTGTAAATTTTTTCTTTCCTTTGTAACTTTTAAGTGTGACAGACTTTTGGGGATAGAAAAATGCATTATGGAGTCTGAGCTAAGGTATAATCCCATGTTGCTGGACAGCAAAGACACATGTAATTTTAAAAGCATAGAACTATAAAAGTCTTAGACATATGTCTTATTTTGTAAATAAGAAAAATGCAGAGAAAGCAGGCTCAGTCATGCAGGTCTATATAGCAGCAATTTAGGAGGCTGAGGCAGGAGGATCACAAGTTCAAAGCCAGCCCTGGCAAATTTGAGAGACCCTGTCTCAAAATAAGAAGGATAAAGAGCTGAGGGTACAATTAAAAATAACCAAATTATGGAACCACCCTAGGCGTCTACCATTGGACGAATGGATAAAGAAAATGTGGTGTATATACATAGTGAAATTTTATTTAGCCATTGGGAAAAATGAAATTATGCCATTTGCAGGAAAATGGATGGAACTTGAGACCATTATGTTAAGCAAAATAAGCCAAACTCAGAAGATCAAGGGTCATATGTTTTCTCTCATAGATGGAAGCTAGAGGGGAAAAAGGAAAAGAAAGGTATATGTGTGGAGTCTCATGAAAAGTAAAGACAAATCAGTAGAATAGAGGAAAAGGAAGAGGGGATGGCAGGAGGAATGGGAGGGGGAAGTGCTAGGGAATGATATTGGCCAAATTATATTGTTATATTCTGTGCATGTACTCATATGTAATAACAAATCCCACCATTATGAAAAATTAAAATGCACCAATAATATTATGGCATTTGCAAATAAATGGATGAAATTGGAGAATATCATGATAAGTGAAATAAGCCAATCCCCCAAAACCAAAAGTCAAATGTTTTCCCTGATAAGTGGATGATGATATATAATGGGGGTGCGGGGTGGGGAGTGAGAGAAGAATGGGGGAACTTTAGATTATGTAGAAGGAAATGAGAGGGAGGGGGTATGAAAAATGGTGGACTGAGACAGACATCATTACCCCATGTACATGTATTATTACACGAATGGCATGAATCTACATTGTGCACGACCGTAGAAATGAAATGATGTATGCCATTTGTGTACAATGAATTAAAATGAGTCTGTAAAAAATTTAAAAATAAATAATTAATTTAAAAATACGTGGAGAAAAAAATAGGCCTGCAATGTAGTTCAGTGGCATAGCACTCCTGGGTTCAATCCCAGTACAGAAAGGAAGGGAGGGAAGGAAGGAGGGAAGGAAGGAAGGGAGAGAGGGAAGGAAGGAAGAAAAGAAGGAAGGAAGACAAAACTACATTGAAAACATACTTGCCCAAAGTCACATAGCTCTCTCCTGACTCTCACATTAGTGCTGTTTAGGTGTTTATATAAAATAAATAATAACAATTGCAGTAATAACCACAAAAGAAATATAGTCATGTATCCCTTAACAATGGGGATACATTCTCAATAGTGTGTCCTTAGGCTGTTTTTTTTTTTTTTTTTTGGTTGTATTGTAACATTTTAATTTTGTTTTTTTAAATTTATTTTTATTGTAACTAAATGGAATACATCTTGTTTCTCTGTTTGTACATGAAGTAGAGGCATACCATTTGTGTAATCATACATTTACATAGGGTAATAGTTTTTGATTCATTCTGTTATTTTTCCTTCCCCCCCACCCCTCCCACCCCTCTTTTCCCTCTATACAGTCCCTCCTTCCTCCATTCTTGCCCCCCTCCCACCACCCATTATGTGTCATCATCCGCTTATCAGCGAGATCATTCGTCCTTTGGTTTTTTGAGATTTACTTATCTCACTTAGCATGATATTCTCCAATTTCATCCATTTGCCTGCAAATGCCATAATTTATTCTTCTTTATGGTTGAGTAATATTCCATTGTGTGTGTGTGTGTGTGTGTGTGTGTGTGTGTGTGTGTGTATCACAGTTTCTTTATTCATTCATCAATTGAAGGGCATCTAGGTTGATTCCACAATCTGGCTATTGTGAATTGAGCAGCTATGAACATTGATGTAGCTGTATCTCTGTAGTATGCTGATTTTAAGTCCTTTGGGTATAGGACAAGGAGTGGGAAAGCTGGGTCAAATGGTGTTTCCATTCCAAGTTTTCTAAGGAATCTCCACACTGCTTTCCAGAGTGGCTGCACTAATTTGCAGCCCCACCAGCAATGTATGAGTGTACCTTTCTCCCCACATCCTCGCCAACACCTGTTGTTGCTTGTGTTCTTCATAATCGCCATTCTAATTGGGGTGAGATGGAATCTTAGGGTGGTTTTGATTTGCATTTCTCTTATTACTAGAGATGTTGAACATTTTTCCATGTATCTGTTGATTGCTTGTAGATCTTCTTCTGTGAAGTGTCTGTTCATTTCCTTAGCCCATTTGTTGATTGGGTTATTTGTAGTCTTGGTGTAGAGTTTTTTGAGTTCTTTATATATTCTGGTAATTAGCGCTCTATCTGAAGTATGAGTGGCAAAGATTTTCTCCCACTGTGTAGGTTCTCTCTTCACATTTCTGATAGTTTCCTTTGCTGAGAGAAAGCTTTTTAGCTTGAATCTATCCCAGTTATTGATTCTTGTGCTATGGGAGTCCTGTTAAGGAAGTCTGATCCTCTGCTGACATGTTGACGATTTGGACCTACTTTTTTTTCTATAAGATGCAGGGTCTCTGGTCTGATTCCAAGGTCCTTGATCCATTTTGAGTTGATTTTTGTGCAGGGTGAGAGATAGGGGTTTAGTTTCATTCTGTTGCATATGGATTTCCAATTCTCCCAGCACCATTTGTTGAAGAGGCTATCTTTTCTCCATTGCATATTTTTGGCACCTTTTTCTAGTATGATAGGCTGTTTTTTAATTGTGTGAATACCATAGAGTGTTCTTGTACAAATTAACATGGTTATCAAGTCACTTGTAATACAGTCTTATGAAACCACTCTTTTACATACAGTGTATCATTTACCAAAGTATCATTGTGCAACATGCAACTATAATAATAACTAATATTTTTAAGCTTCCACTATATCAGTTCTGTTCTAAGATATTTACATGGATATCTCATTTAATCCTCTTAACAACGTTGTAAGCTCATTTATTGGCATAAGGTCCATTTTATGGGCCTGGAAACTGAGACACAGAGAGATTTAATGGCATTGTTCCATAAGGGTACTCTGCTTATTAGTGGGGGCTTAGAGCATAAGATACCAAACTAGATTATCAGGCTAAAATCAAGTGATTGATCTCATATAATTCAGTCTTCAGAATTCTGAATTACTCTGTGGTTCACTGAATTTGTAACTTTTAAGGACAATCTGTTCAGGGTTCATATTTTATATGTTCTGTCTCTTAATTCATATCCCCCCATTAGAAGAGTTTTATAAACTTCTTTACTTTTGAAAGCTTCCTAAAAATATAAGCCCAATGGTGGGTTTGCACTACATGCTTAGGTTTTGTTATATTTTTAACCAATGGACAAATAAGAGCATTTGAAAGATATTATAGTAAATATATACCTGTCTTTTAAAGATACCCAATTGATAGATTAGATTTACATATCAGAAATCAGTATAATCCATGCATTTTTGCAAACCAAGAACTATATGTCCATTTTTTGAGATGCATGTGTTTAATGGGCACAGGTTGAGAAGAGATTTACAGTTCAGTTTTTATAAAAGACTTGTGCCATTCACATCAGTCTCTATAGCATTTTCATAGCTAGAGACAGGCAGATAGATGACCAAAGAGAGATAGAGAAGCGTACAGATGATAAAAACAGGAAAGCACAGAGAGATAAAGGCAGAGATTAACAGAGCAATATAAAAAGATAGAAACATATTAAGAGAGATGGATAGCTGAGTGCAATAGCTCACACCTGTAATCCCCCGGGATTCAGGAGGCCAAAGAAAGAGGATCACAAGTTTGAAGCCAGCCTCAGCAACTTAGTGAAACCCTGTCTCAAAATCAAAAATAAAAACTCCCCTGGGTTCAATCCCCACTACCAAAATGGGTGTGGGGGAAAGAGATGGATACAAAGTCATAAAAAGACAGAGGAGGAGAGGCAGGCAAATGGACAAACATGGAGAAGGAACAGGTTGACACAGAGAAGAATGCAGAGAGAGGAACTAATGTGGTGAAGTACACAGAATATGGGACAGGCAGAGACAGATAGACCGGGAGAAAGAGAAATGACAATAGAGTGGAACAGAAAGACAGAGTGACAGGGAGAAAGAAGTCAATAGATCATGAGTCAGAGAGACAAGCAGACAATTGGAAAGAGAACAATAGAGGGGAGACTGGCAGTCTTGCACAGAGAAAATGTGTGATAGATTAAAAGACAAGAAACAGCAACTGAGGGAATCACAGCAAGATGGAAAGACCACACAGAGACAAGGAGAGCAACAAATAGGTTGAAAGAGAACAAGACAACAGAAAGAGGTAGAGAGACCATCAAATAGATACAGAGGGAGGAAGAGAGTGAGAGAACAAATTTATAGAGAGATTTAGCTAGATAAAGAGACAGACATAAAGATTGAAGTAAAAATAGGCAAACATCCAGAGAAACAAGCAGAGACAGGCTGCAGGAGAGATGGACACAGAGATTGAACAGATAGCCAGAGCACAGATAAACAGGTAGACCAGAGACAGAAACAAAAGGAGACACACCAAGAGAGACAAAATGACAGAAAAACAAAAGGAAAGCATGCACAGAGAATCAAAGACAGAGAAACAAACAGAAATACAGAGAGACAGAGAAACTAAGAGAAAGGCAGCACCATGCAGGCTGACCAAAAGACAGACTGAGAATCAGACAATTAAACATGGAGTATTCAAACAGAGAGAAAAAAAGAAATAGAAACGGTCAGAGGCCATTGGTCAGAGACAAACTAGAAAGAGACACAGATTCAGAGAGATAAAGAGAGATACAGCTGGCAGTGGTGTGTGGGTGGAGGGGGGGCAGACAGCCTGACAGAGGGAGAGAAAGAGAGGGGAGAAGGAAAGAAAATAGGTACACATGATAGGCACTGACAGAACAACAGGCAAAACAGATCAACAGAGACAATCAGAGAGAGAAAGAGAAGGAGAAAGGAGTGGTGGTGGTACAGAGAGAGGAAGTAAGAAGGTAGGCAGAAGTTCAAACACATGAGAACAGAGACTGGGAAAGAGACCTTGGTGGACAGACTAGGAGACTTACGGAAACAGAAAGAAAAAAAAAAGACAGAAAAACAGACATGCTGAAGTTGAGACAGACTGACGAAATGCAGACAAATTGCAAAGTAATTGGAAAGGTGCCTCCCATCCCTCAGTCCCATCCCCCCACCACCACCACTGCAGTTGCCCTTCCTTGTGGAGCCTTAGGTGAGTGACAGTAGGGGAGAATTTTAGCACCATTCCTGGATCATGGTAGAGATTTAGGGGAAGGTGGTATCTGGCCAAAAAAAAAAAAAAGTTCAAATCATGTAAATCATGTTAGGAAAAGTACTGAGTCTGAATGTTTTTGCCTGTTGGCAATATCCCAGTGTCCATGTGCTATTAGGTAAGGAGAGTACTTGTCCCATATCAATACCATGAACCTCTGTCCTATGTCAATCTGTGCGATTTCAGATGTTGTTATTTTGGTTTTTAAGCAAACACATGGAATCTTTCAGAAGCCCATTGTTTGCAGATTTCCCATCATGCTTCCTTCCTCCCTGGAGGAAAATGCTTTGTTTCTTTGATAAAGCAAACTTACCGTTTTTCTCTTGTACAGTTTTCTACTGAGTATCTTGTTTTCATAGTTTAGAATTCATATAGCTCTCAGGCAAGTTTCTCTAAGATGTTTCTATTTAATATTCAGCTGCCTTTCCAAGGAGTTTAACATTATTTTCATTTTTTTTAAACAAAAAATCTAGGGGAAACTTCTATTTCTGCAGGCATTTCACCTTAAATGTCTTCAGAGGACTTCAGGCTTTTTAAAAATTACGACTGGCATCTTATATTTGCTGCCACCAACTGTAAAAAAAATACACAAATAAATAAAAAGTGTGGAGGGCAGTTACTGGGGATTGAACCCAGGGGTGCTCTACCAGTGAGCTGCATTCCCAGCTCTATTTATTAGGTGGATTTTTCTTTTTTTTTTTCTTTCTTTTTTTTTTTTTTGGTACCAGGGATTGAACTCAGGGGCACTCAACCCCTCTGAGCCACATCCCCAACCCTATTTTGCATTTTATTTAGAGACAGGGTCTCACTGAGTTGCTTAGGTCCTTGCTGTTGCTGAGCCTGGCTTTGAACTTGTGATCCTCCTGCCTCAGCCTCCCGAGCCACTGAGATTACAGGCGTGTGCCACTATGCCTGGCCATAGGTGGCCTTTTGTTGCCCTAGACTCTAGTGATCTTATGTTGGGGTCTTAAGCCCCCTTGCTCTTCTCGATCAGTGACAAGGGAAGGGGACACTCCACAACAAAGTCAGACCGGGATAGGTAGGGCCGACTGACCTCCCACTCCCAACCCTCCGGGCGGAGGACAACCAGACGCATCAGGGAGACCAGTCACAGCAGGAACTTGTTTATTGAGGAAGTCACACAGCTTTTATGTAGGGTGGAGGCTAGGCGGGAACCAATCAGCTTAAAGGTCAGCAAGACATGGGGGGGTTCACGCAGGCGAGAATCCCATTGGACTATATGGCAAGCACGAGTTGATCACGTTCGCGGAACTGTCATTAACCAATCCCTGACAGTGGTCCGATTTATTGTCATTAACCTTTTTTTTTTTTTTTTTTTTTTTTTTTTTTATTTTTTTTTTTTTCTTTTTATTGTACACAAATGGGATACATGTTGTTTCTCTGTCTGTACATGGCGTAAAGGCATACCATTTGTGTAATCATAAATTTACATAGGGTAATGTTGTTTGATTCATTCTGCCATTTTTTCCCTTCCCCCCCTCCCCTCCCACCCTTCCCCTCCATCTATACAGTCCTTCCTTCCTCCATTCCTGCCCCCCTCCCTAAACCCAACTCCAACCCCAACACTAACCCTTCCCACCCCCATTATGTGTCATCATCCACTTATTAGCGATATCATTCTTCCTTTGGTTTTTTGAGATTGGCTTATCTCACTTAGCATGATATTCTCCAGTTTCATCCATTTGCCTGCAAATGCCATAATTTTATCATTCTTTATGGCTGAGTAATATTCCATCTTTGAGCCTTGATCTTGCTCACTCGCCAGGGAGTAAGGAGTCAGCCTGAGTTAGTTAACGTGTCATTAGTCCCAACAATCTTAGGCAGGCCAGCCCTTGACTGTAAGTAGGAAGCTATGGAAACTTAGTTAAATGGTGGAGACCACATTCAGCCTCCCACCCGGAACCTTACAGCATTTGTTACTTGTCCTCAGGGAACAGGAGAATGAGACTGCAACTCATGAGGCTGAGGCAGGAGGATCACAAGTTTGAAGTCAACCTCAGCAACTTAGCAAGACCTTGTCTTATTATTATTTTTTTTAATGCTGGGAATGTAGCACAGTGGTAAAGTGCCTGTGAGTTCAGTTCCCAGTACCAAAAAAAAAAAAAAAACAGACTGAGAGACTGAATCCACACTGTTTATACTTTGCTAGGGTAGGGTGCAGGGAGCAACAATGGTCTGGTTTTATGGAAAGTTTCCTAGCCTGCTTATGGAGGTAGCTCTGCTTACCAAGGGATAAACACGGAAGTTCATATTGCAGGGCATCAAAAACCTATTATCACAGATGAAAAACTCAGAAAGCATACTGTTTAAGATCCAAATTAGAATACTGTCTACTGGAATTGTATCTACCCTTGCCTGGAGAAAAGATAGCTTTTATTTGCTCATTCTTTCTGAAATGACTGGATTTTTCAAATTAAGAGGATTATAATTCTCCAGTCCCAGAGTCCTACCATTAAGTGAAGAAACTAAGGAAGAAAGACAACTAGTTGAATAAATCATGTAAACTAGTGAGTAGGGAGTTTACTATGTAGAAGACAGGCAGTGATACAATAAGGTTAAGAACTAACCTAGAGCCAGGTGTGGGGGTGCATGCCTGGAATCCCAGCTACTTGGGAGGCTGAGGCAGGAGAATGAAAATTTGGAAGCTAACCACAGAAACTTGATGAGACCATGTCTCAAAATAAAAAAATAAATAGAGCTGGGAATGCACCTTACTGGTAGAGCACCCCTGGGTTCAATCCCCAGTAACTGCCCTCCACACAAAAAAACTAACCCAGATAATGTGTAACCTATGCTACATTAGGCAGATGTCTGACTTCTTTATGTTTCCTATAAAACGGTGAAGATGATAGAACACAGAGGTGGTTGTGAAGAAATAAAACAGACAATGTTAATAAGGAATAATGTGCTTTCCACAGTTTCTGGCATATAATAGATGTTCATTGTGTTAGTTCTAATTCGCTGAAAAAATGTGCCTTGGTAAAGTTATGGCCTCTTGATTCCTGGTCCAGTTCTCTTTGAAAACAGGATGTACTGAATGTGTGGCAATCTACTTAATATGTACTCTGCCTTTGCAGCTCCAACCTTCTGTGCCCTTTGTTGTTATTATTTTGAAATTTCACAACTTCGGGAGAAACAAGAGCCTAATGAGCATTTTCCTCTAACCACATCACTCCACATTTGCTGCTAATCTTTGTTATTGTCTGCAGGCCTTCTTAAATGGTGGCTACAGCCTGAGCTAGAATCTCAATTGCTCACAGGCCTCCACAAGTTGAATAAATACATCTGTCCAAAGTTACTGAAGACTGCAAACAAAATCAGAGCCACTTCCCCCAAATTGGGAACTTTGTAGATCTGAGTAATGCTGCAAGTCTGGTACACATTGCTGCAAATCTTTATTATTGGAAGACACGTAGGGTGGGGAACCATTTGCTGGTTGAACCTAATTGCAATGCACAAAGAACTTGCTCAGTGAAGAAGCTCTTTGAAAAGCCCTGCTTCAGGGGCACATGGCCTAAAGCTCAGAGCTGCTTTGTGTCTTGAAACAGGTCATCTGTACACAGGATCCAGAGTCACCTGAGGGTTGAAACTCCAAAGTCAATTCAGGGAGATAGTGATCGATACTGTGCTAAAACCAGGAGGCACTTGGGCTCCTTTTAACTGCATGGGCTATTACAAAGTTGAACTGGGGAATTAAAGTCTGAAACTAAGTTGAAACTGTTGGTACTGAAATAGTCTCAAGCTGAATAATTGATCCCAATTTCTTTTATAGTTCAGCCTTTTTCATTTGCAAGGCCATTACCTATATAAATAGGATTAGAGGAATTCCAACTTTCTGCTAAGTGCTAATTTCTGTCTTAAGTATATAAAAAAATAGAAACTTGGTAGACTTGTCTCCTGTCAACTAGGAAAGCACATTCTTAGACCTTGTGGAACTTATAAGTGCTTCTTTTAGAGTACTTGGTTAAGTTGTGATTCACACATATTTTTCATAACTTGATCCCCCAGCTTCCCTGTATAAGAAAAATGCCTCAAATTGCCCTTCACTCAAACTTGAAAAAATTGGGTTTTATGATGAGAGCTGCCATCATAAAACTTGGATAAACTCCATACTCCAGTCTCCTTTTGCATATTCAGTTAATATTTAAGAGTGAGAGATAAGCATAGATAAACCTCCTTTTATATTTTCACTGTCACCAGCCCATGTCACACTCTAATAACCTCTTTAACTGGTCTCCTGGCCTCCAGATGTTTATTCATCTCTGCCTTGCACATGGCTATCCTATTGTGATAAGGACAGCAGAAGATCTTCATTGGAGTCCTGGTTCTGAGTGTCAGTGGTTGTCCCCACAGGCACAACCATCTAACTTGGATGAGGATGGAGACAATGGACCAAAATGTAATCATCTTCCCCATCCCCCTTTGATGAGAGAGACCCTATTATCTCTTCACATTCTTTATCAGCTATTGGAAATGGTACTGCTTTGTGCTTAGAAACAAGCTTGAGTGTTTGATCTTTCTCTTAGAAGTGGTAAATCTTTTTTTTTTTTTTGGCAGTCCTGGGAATTGAACCCAGGGCCTTGCAAGCACTCTACCAACTGAGCTATATCCCCAGCCTGAGAAGTGGGAAATTCTTGTTGGAGGGAAGTGGAGATCCCAGGTCCATATCAGGTTGGAGATGATGGAAAGAATATTTAAAAAGTAGTACTAATTAAGATAGGAAGAAATCTGGCTTCTGGAAAACTGGTTTCCAATTGTTGCATTACTACCCTTGATAACTCAGAAAAGGAGGGTAGCTTACTTAAAGCATTAGAGAAGGCAAAAATCAAGGTCCCAATATAAGGAAAGACAAGGCTGTAAGTTTCTGAGAACTCCCGTGTGTTGGCAGTGGAGCAGTTGCACATCAGTCCACTAGGGAAGTGAAACTGTATCAGGAAATGAATGTTGCTCAAGTTCATAATTCTGTAATTGTTCCTGGAGTGTCCTATCTGAATGGGAAAAATGGTGAGTACAGTGTCTTCTGGCAAGTCCATTGCCTCTCATTAACGGGAAGCTTAAAAGGAATGTGTAAACTGGGAAATGCACTGGCCTTTCACCAATTGTTTGAATTATCACAGTAGCAATTTCTCTTCACACCATGGATGCCTTCTGGGAAGTGAGAACTTGTGGTCTGTTTGATTCAGAGGCTATATAATTCATCACAGGCCATGGAGAACAAAACAACAGGTTCTAACAAAGTACTTAAATTCAGAACTGCCCAACCAAATCTTTCCAGGAAGTATTTAGTTCTTCATTACCATCTTTTGTCTCTCCTTCTTCTTTTTTCATACTGGAGAATTAACCCAGGAGGACTTAACTACTGAGCCACATCACCAGCCCTAATTAATTGTTTTTTAAATTTTGAGACAGGGCCTCACTAAGTTGCTGAGGCTGGTCTCAAACTTGCAATCCTCCTGCCTCAGCCTCCTGAGTTGCTAGGATTACATTAAATTCTTAACTAAAAGCAAGTTGAACTGAGGATTTGTGTTTTAAACTTTACTCATTTATACTAATGGTGGGAAGGTGAACATGAAGCTCCCTCAAAAAGATAACTGCCTTTATAGCAGATCTTAAACTGATCAGGAAAATCATCACATTGCTTTTCAACCTTCACTAAGGACACCCTTTGACTAGGAACTCTTCCATGGGGAGAACTTGATCTTCTTCCACTGGATCTTTATAAACAGTCACTGTATGTTTCTGCAGATAGTGAGCCAACAATCTCTGAAATCACATAAACTATTTGGTCTCCCATCTCTTGACAATTTGATTCTAGGACACTCTTCTAGTCCTAAAGGCAAACCCATAGAACAGACCAGATGTGTGCCTACCTGAGAAGTAGCAGCCACATTTTCTTCCACTCTGGACACTATTCTGTTGTGATGGGCAGATGTTAAAGAGACCAAGTTTTCTGTTAGAATATAAATTTTTTTCAAGGCAGGGATCAAATGAATCTTTTTGTTTTTAAATATTTGTTTTAGTTGTAGATGGACACAATATCTTCATATATTTATTTTTATGTAGTGCTGAGGATCAAACCCAGTGTCTCACATGTGCAAGGTAAGTGCTTTATCATTGAGCCCCAGCCCTCAAATGAATCTTGATGTTGAATGTCATAGTTGTTTATTAATGATAATAATTACCATTCGTGTTATACATCTTCAAAATACTTATGTTAACAGAGGAAAGAAAAGAGAAAGAGGGTCCTGATTTAGCATAGTAGACGGTATGAAGAATCTGAGCACTGGTATGACTTAACTGTGTGATTAGTTGCTTTTCTTTGAGACTGTTTTCTCAATTGTAAAGTGGAAAAAGATGTCTTTATACTTACATTTTAAGGTTGTTGCAGGATTTAAATATGGTAATAGATTTCAATCTTCTAACACAGAGATGGACACAAAGTTGAAGTTAGGGCTCTGTACATTATTATTATTATGTCTCTGCTCCTCAGAGAGCAAAGGAATCATCTTATGATTCTGCCATAAGATGAAATACTTTTGAAATTTACATCGAATTTTTTTTCATTGTGTGCATTTTTGATAAAGTGATACATATTACAATTCCTACCCATTATAAATGCAACATATGCTATTTTCTCACTTTATTGCTTAGGCTTCATTAGTAGATTGAGTAGTGTTAGGATTCCAAATTATTTGAAGCTTTCACATATCCAGATGGTGTCCTTATCTTTCTTTTTTAAACACTGGCAAGTGTATGATTAACAAATCAATGTGTGTGTGCCTTTGTACACATATGCACAACAGAGACAGTCTTATAAAGGGTTCGAAATGCTATATTTGGACCATCAACTACAATTTTTAATGTTATAAAGTTGAAAACAAGTAAAGCAGAAGATTCACTGAGCGTTATATCAGACAGGTACTTGCAGACATATCTATTTCAACTCTTCCATCATACTTCAATAACAATTACTTGTGACACATCCCTGACAGGTATCCATATAGCTTGTGTTTAAATACTCCAGGAAATGTGAAGATCACTGCTTTACAATGTAGCCACTCCCCTTTCCATGTCCCTTATGCAATTCTCATGGGGATTCCATGAGCTGGCATATCAATAGTGGACTGAGTGCTGGGCACGTTGAAAGCACTCATTAAATGTAACTTATTATCCTTATCACTTAATGGACTGCTCTGATTGTTAGGAATTTATTTCTTATATTGAACCATAAGCTACCCCCTGAGTCCTAGCTTCACAATGAAAAACACATCAAAACAAGTCTAATCTTTTTTACACATGATGGTCCTTCAGACATTTAAATATAGTTGCCATGTTTCCAAGTTTTTTCCCCTCTAAATTAAATATTTTGGTTACTTCAAAATGTCCCTCATAGGAACTAGTTTCCAAACACTTCATCCCAGTCATTTCTCTCTAGTGATATTCAATGCTATTGAAGAGGCTATCTTTTCTCCATTGCATATTTTTGGACCCTTTGTCTAGTATGAGAAAATTGTATTTATTTGGGTTTGTGTCCGTGTCCTCTATTCTGTACCATTGATCTACCTGTTTATTTTTTTAAAATTTATTTTTATTGTAAACAAATGGGATACATGTTGTTTCTGTTTGTACATGGAATAACAGCATACCATTTGCGTAATCATACATTTACATAGGGTAATGATGTTTGAATCATTCTGTTATTTTTTTCCTTCCGCCCCACCCTTCTTTTCCCACTATACAGTCCCTCCTTCCTCCGTTCTTACACCCTCCACCCCCCATTATGTGTCATCATCCGCTTATCAGCGAGATCATTCGCCCTTTGGATTTTTGAGATTGGCATATCTCACTTAGCACGATATTCTCCAATTTCATCCATTTACCTACAAATACCATAATTTTATTATTCTTTATAGCTGAGTAATATTCCATTGTATATATATATACCACAGTTTCTTTATCCATTTATCAATTGAAGGGTATCTAGGTTGGTTCCACAGTCTGGCTATTGTGAATTGAGCAGCTATGATCATTGATGTGGCTGTATCTCTGTAGTATGCTGATTTTAAGTCCTTTGGGTATAAGACAAGGAGTGGGATAGCTGGGTCAAATGGTGTTCCCATTCCAAGTTTTCTAAGGAATCTCCACACTGCTTTCCAGAGTGGCTGCACTAATTTGCAGCCCCACCAGCAATGTATGAGTGTACCTTTTACCCCACATCCTCGCCAACACCTATTGTTGCTTGTATTCTTGATATTCGCCATTCTAATTGGGGTGTGATGGAATCTTAGGGTAGTTTTGATTTGCATTTCTCTTATTACTAAAGATGGTGAACATTTCTTCATGTGTTTGTTGATTGCTTGTAGATCTTCTTCTGTGAAGTGTCTGTTCATTTCCTTAGCCCATTTGTTGATTGGGTTATTTGTAGTCTTGGTGTAGAGTTTTTTGAGTTCTTTATATATTCTGGAAATTAGTGCTCTATCTGAAGTATGAGTGGCAAAGATATTCTCCCACTCTGTAGGCTCTCTCTTCGCATTGCTGATGGTTTCCTTTGCTGAGAGAAAGCTATTTAATTTGAATCTGTCCCAGTTATTGATTCTTGCTTTTATTTCTTGTGCTATGGGAGTCCTGTTAGGAGGTCTGATCCTAAGCCAACAAGTTGAAGATTTGGACCTACTTTTTCTTCTATAAGATGCAGGGACTCTGGTCTGATTTTCAAGGTCCTTGATCCATTGTGAGTTGATTTTTGTGCAGGGTGAGAGATAGGGGTTTATTTTCATTCTGTTGCATATGGATTTCCAGTTTTCCCAGCACCATTTGTTGAAGAGGCTATCTTTTCTCCATTGCATATTTTTGGACCCTTTGTCTAGTATGAGAAAATTGTATTTATTTGGGTTTGTGTCCGTGTCCTCTATTCTGTACCATTGATCTACCTGTTTATTTTGGTGCCAATACCATGCTGTTTTTGTTTCTATTGCTTTGTAATATAGTTGAAGTTCTGGTATTGCGATACCCCCTGTTTCATTTTTCCTGCTAAGGATTGTTTTAGCTATTCTGGGTTTCTTCTTCCAGATGAATTTCATGATTGCTTGCTCTATTTCTGTAAGGTACGTCATTGGGATTTTAATTGGAATTGCATTGAATCTGTATAGCACTTTTGGTAGTATGGCCATTTTGACAATATTAATTCTGCCTATCCAAGAACATGGGAGATCTTTCCCTCTTCTAAGGTCTTCCTCAATTTCTTTCTTCAATGTTTTGTAGTTTTCATTGTAGAGATCTTTTACCTCTTTGGTTAGATTGATTCTCAAGTATTTTATTTTTATTTTTTTTGAGGCTATTGCAAATGGAGTTGTTTTCCTCATTTCCCTTTCAGCTGTTTCGTTGCTTGCGTATAAAAATGCTTTAGATTTATGCGTGTTGATTTTATAGCCTGCTATTTTGCTGAATTCCTTGATGAGGTCTAAAAGTTTTCTGGAGGAGGTTTTTGGATCCTCTAAATATAGAATCATGTTATCCGCAAATAGTGACAGCTTAAGTTCCTATTTTCCTGTTCGTATCCCTTTAATTTCTTTAGTCTGTCTAAATGCTCTGGTTAGAGTTTCAAAGACAATGTTGAATAGAAGTGGTGAAAGAGGACATCCCTGTGTTGTTCCCATTTTTAAAGGGAATGGTTTCAGTTTTTCTCCATTAAGAATGATGTTGGCCATGGGCTTAGCATAAATAGCCTTTACAATGTTCAGGTATGTTCCTACTATCCCTATTTTTTCTAGTGTTTTGAGCATGAAGGGGTGTTGAATTTTGTCGAACACTTTTTCTGCATCAATTGAAATAACCATGTGATTCTTATCCTTAAGTCTATTGACATGATGAATTACGTTTATTGATTTACGGATGTTAAACCATTCTTGCATTCCAGGGATGAACCCCACTTCATCGTGGTGCACAATTTTCTTAATATGTTTTTGGATACGGTTTGCCAATATTTTGTTAAGGATCTTTGCATCTATATTCATCAAGGATATTGGTCTAAAATTTTCTTTCCTTGATGTGTCTTTGCCTGGTTTGTGTATGAGGGTGATATTAGCTTCATAGAATGAGTTCGGTAGGGTACCCTCCTTTTCTATTTCCTGGAATACTTTGAGAAGTATTGGAATGAGTTCTTCTTTGAAGGTCTTGTAGAACTAGACTGAGAATCCGTCTGGTCCTGGGCTTTTCTTGGATGGTAGATTTTTAATGGCTTCTTCTATTTCATTGCTTGATATTGATCTGTTTAAATTGTGTATGTCCTCCTGGTTCAGTTTGAGAGGAGCATATGTCTCTAGAAATTTGTCAATGTCTTCTGTAGTTTCTATTTTGTTGGAATACAGATTTTCAAAGTAGTTTCTCATTATGTTATGTAGCTCAGTGGTGTCTGTCTTGATATTTCCTTTTTCATCACGAATTTTAGTAATTTGAGTCTTCTCTCTCCTTCTCTTTGTTAGTGTGGCTAAGGGTTTGTCTATTTTGTTTACTTTCGCAAAGAACCAACTTTTTGTTTTGTCAATTTTTTGAATAGTTTCTTTTGTTTCAATTTCATTGATTTCAGCTCTGATTTTAATTATTTCCTGTCTTCTACTACTTTTGCTGTTATTCTGTTCTTCATTTTCTAGGGCTTTGAGCTGCAATGTTAGGTCATTTAGTTGTTGACTTTTCATTCTTTTCTGGAATGTGCTCCATGCAATGAATTTTCCTCTTAGTACCGCTTTTATAGTGTCCCAGAGATTTTGATGTGTTGTATCATCATTCTCATTGACCTCTAAGAATTTTTTTTATCTCCTCCCTGATGTTTTCTGTTATCCATGTTTCATTCAATAGCATATTATTTAGTCTCCAGATGTTGGAGCAATTTGTTTTTTATTTTGTAATTCATTTCTACTCTCAGTCCATTATGATCTGATAGAACACAAGTCAGTATCTCTATTTTTTTGCATTTCCTAAGGGCTGCTTTGTAGCATAACATATGGTCTGTTTTCGAGAAGGTTCCATGTACTGCTGAGAAGAAAGTGAATCTGCTTGTTGATGGATGGAATATTCTACATATGTCTATTAAGTCTAGGTTATTGATTGTGTTATTGTGTTCTATGGTTTCTTTGGTTGGTTTTTGTTTGGAAGATCTATCTAGTGGTGACAGCGGTGCGTTAAAGTCACCCAGAATTATTGTGTTGTGGTCTGTGTGATTTCTGAAATTGAGAAGGATTTGTTTGATGTACAGGGATGCACCATTGTTTGGGGCACAAATATTTACTATCGTTATGTCTTCCTCATTTATGGTTCCCTTAAGCAGTATGAAATGTCCTTTTTTATCCCTTCTGACTAACTTTGGCTTGAAGTCCACTTTTTCTGATATAAGGATGGAAACCCCTGCTTTTTTACTGAGTCCATGTGCATGGTAGGTTTTTTCCAATCCTTTCACCTTTAGTCTGTGGATGTCTTTTTCTATGAGATGAGTCTCTTGCAGGCAGCATATTGTTGGGTCTTTCTTTTTAATCCATTCTGCCAGTCTACGTCTTTTGATTGATGAGTTTAGGCCATTAACATTCAGGGTTATTATTCAGATATGATTTGTATTCCCAGTCATTTGACTTATTTTTGGTTTTTAAGTTGGCTTGATTTCTCCTTTGAGTGGTTTTTCTCTAAGGTAGTTCCTCCCTTTGCTGACCTCCATTGTTATTTTTCATTTCCTCCTCATAGAATACTTTGTTGAGAACATTCTGTAGCACAGGCTTTCTATTTGTAAATTCTTTTAACTTTTGTTTATCATGGAAGGATTTTATTTCATCTTCAAATCTGAAGGTTAGTTTTGCTGGGTATAGGATTCTTGGTTGGCAATCATGTTCTTTCAGAGCTTGAAATACATTGTTCCAGGCCCTTCTAGCTTTTAGATTCTGGGTTGAGAAGTTGGCTGCTATCCATATTGGTCTCCCCCTATATGTAATCTGATGCTTTTCTCTTGTGGCCTTCAAAATCCTATCTTTATTTTGAATATTAAGCCTTTTCATTATAATATGCCTTGGTGTGAACCTGTTGTGATTTTGTGCATTTGGTGTTCTGTAAGCCTCTTGTATTTGATTTTCCATTTCATTTTTCAGGTTTGGGAAATTTTGTGATATTATTTTATTGAATAGGTTGTTCATTCCTTTGGTTTGTATCTCTGTGCCTTCCTCAATCCCAATAATTCTTAAATTTGGATATTTTCATGATGTCCCATAGTTCTTGGAGATTCTGTTCATGATTTCTTACCATCTTCTCTGGGAAACTTTATTTTCAAGATTAAATATTTTGTCTTCATTGTCTGAGGTTCTGTCTTCCAAGTGATCTAGTCTTTTGGTGATCCTTTCCATTGAGTTTTTTATTTGTTTTAATAAGAATCCTTCATTTCAAGGAATTCCATTTTTTTTTTTGAGAATCTCTATCTCTTTGTTGAAATGATCTTTTGTTTCCTGCAGGTGCTCTTTCAGCTTATTGGTATTATCATTCATTGCCTGCATTTGCTCTCTTATCTCATCCTTTCTTCACTAATTATCTTAATCATGTATAATCTGAAGTTTTTTTCTGACATTTGTTCTAACATACTGTCACTGGATTCTATTAATATAGAATCTAGATTTGTTTGGATCAATTTCTTCCCTTGTTTTTTCATATTGTTCATGTATCTTCCCCTCTAGCAGTGCAGATCTGGGGTATTGCAGATTTCCCCCTATGGGCTTATAGTGGCCCTATAGGTTTCCAAAACCCTTTCTGTAAGGGGAGATCAGTATTAGCAGTGCCCAATTCAGACACTATGCAATCCTAGACCAAATAGCCCCTATGAGGACAATAACAAAATTGTCATAATAAACAGAATGAGTTCAAATATTATCTTCAGTATAACAAACAGATTTGCACTAAAGTCTGCAGTTTGAAATGGAGGACAAAGAGGATGCAGAGGGATGTAGAATGTGGCTGTTAATGGGATAAGAAAAGAATATACAGAAGTTCTAGATAATAGAAAGGGTGAGAGTGTAATCAAAGGAATTGGATGTTAGCATGCAAAAAAAGGGAGAAAGAGACTCTGAGGGAACAGGTAAACAAGAGGAAAAGAGAGCAAGAAAAGTAAAGAACTAAAAACTTAAACTTTTTCAATAAGGAGAAAAAAAGAAAATCTACAGTATAACAGTCATATAGTAATGAAACCTCCCAGTCTTTAGCAGTCTGATGCATGAGAGGTACCTGACAATGAGCTTCAAGCCTCCAGCAGGCGTCTCAGGATGGGATTTGCCCCACCTAAAGATCGGAGCTCCAGCTTCCAGGATTATCCAAGATGGCAACTCTGGCTTCGAAATGTGTTGGCAAATGGAGAACTGCAGCTCAGGGTGTGGACATGCTCAGCAGGAAGTCCTGGAGGCGGGTTGCGCTCCGTCAGGCAGGGGTCCTGGAGGTCCGGTGTGTTTGGTGTGGTTGTGGGATCCTAGAGGCTGGTGCAGTTGGTCTGGGGTCCCGGTGATAGGACGCAATCAGTTGGTCTGGGGGTCCTGGCGACAGGGAGCAGTCAGTCGATGTGAGGGCCCCAGAAGCAGGGAGTGATCCGTCAGGCTGAGGGATCCTGGAGACGGTGCTCAGTCAGTCCGGCCAGGGGTCCTACGGGGCCTGGCTGTTGTCTCAAAATGGCGGCAGCCATGTGTAATCAAACCTGCAGGTCCTGTAACAGTGAACTTCCAGGCAACAGCAGGCAGCTGGTGCTCCACTGGCGGTCGGCGATCAGTTTGCTGACTGTTGTCAGATGATCGGGAGGTGAACCTTGTGCATTGGGTGATGGGTAGATGTAAGGCAGGTGATGGACAGGCGAGAGGCAGGCAAATGGTGGATGATAGGCGCCTCACAGTGAGCAATCAAGAAACAGATATCCTCTGCTTGAAACCAGAGTTACGGAGCGACAAGGAACGCAGCCTCCCTCTAGTCCTCCATCTTGGATCTCCTCAATGTTACTTTTATCTTCTGCCCATCACAATAGAATATAGTGTGCCATGAGGAAGACAATGTGACTGCTACTTCTCAACTTTTAGAGTCTACATAGTGATTTTATTAATACAACCTGAGCTATGTCTGTTTTTCTAGGAGCCACTTCATGTGGTTGGCTCATATTAAAGTTGTAAACCAAGGCACATATATCTTAGTAACACAAGCTATCGTTAAGTCATAGTTCTTTCATTCTGTTCTGTGGGCACAAATGCTTTTGTCCATATTATTTCCCATTTTCATAGATTTGGGCCAATTAGTCTAGCCACTCTGCCTTATAAAAATAAAGGTAGTTATAATAATTAACCCAGAAAGTAGCAACATTCGCTGTCTTCTACCTCAGAATATTTTCAGCAGTCTATTAGTCCATGCTGGCTTTCACTTAGGATCACTTCAGGGAAGCCATAGTTGATTCTCTTGAGTCCACGTGCTTTGATCCTTTATTATTGTCCAGAGCCTCTGGCCTCTGCTCAGATCTATTTTATCTGCAGGGAAAAGCATATTCTATAAACATTGATGTGGCTGTGTCACTATAGTATGCTAATTTTAAGTCCTTTGTATATAAACCGTGGAATTGAATGACTAGGTCAAATGGTGGTTCCATTCCAAGTTTTCTAAGGAATCTCCATACTGCTTTCCAGAGTGGTTGTACCAATTCGTTGTCCTACTAGTAATGTATGAGTGTACCCTTTTCCCCCTATCCTCACCAACATTTGTTGTGCTTGTATTCTTGATAATTGCCATTCTGACTGGAATGAAATAGAATCTCAGTGTAGTTTTGATTTTCATTTCTCTAATTGCTAGAGATGTTGAACATTTTTTCATATATTTGTTGATTGATTGCATTTCTTCTGTGAAGTGTCTGTTCAGTTCCTTAGCCCACTTATTGATTGGGTTATTTATACTTTTGGTGTTAAGCTTTTTGAGTTCTTTATATATCCTGGAGATTTATCAATGTTCATAGCAGCTCAGTTTATAATAATTAAACTATGGAACCAACCTAGGTACCCTTAAATAGATGGATGTATAAAAAATATGTGGTATATATACACAATGGAATATTATTCAACCATAAAGAAGAATAAAATGATGGCATTTACAGGTACATGAATGGAGTTGGAGAATATCATGCTAAGCGAAATAAACCAATCCCAAAGAACCAAAGGTCAAATGTTTTATCTGATATGCAGATGCTAATTCACGATAAAGGGGAGTCTCAAGAAGAATAGAGTTACTTTAGATAGAGGGGAGTGAAGGGAGGCGAGGGGGTCTGGGGGTAGGAAAGACAGTACAGCGAATAGGACATTATTACCCTATGTACATGTATGATTACACAACGGGTGTAATTCTACATCATGTACAACCAAAAGATTAAGAAGTTGTACTCCATTTATGTATAATGCATCAAAATGCATTCTACTCTCATGTATAACTAATTAGAACACATTAAAAAAGGCATATTCTAGTCTTGTTTTTCAAGGCAGTGTAATGACTAGCAGTGACTAGTACATTAGGAAGAGGATGAGCTTCAAATAGGAGACCAACTTGGGTTTAAATCCTGGTAATGCCTCTTACTAGTTTTGGATACTCCATTTGAAACTTATCTTAGCCTTTTCCTGTAGCTTTAGGATTTCAGCTAGCAGTTTATGTACAGTAGTGCCTAGAAGATAATAAATGGTGTTAACATTTATTTTTGAAACTCAGTTCTATCATCTAGTAAATTTACTCTCAAGCTTTATCTACCATTATGATACGGGAAGCTCGTTATGGCTTCACTTCAAATTCATAGATTAAAATATTAAGCAAGACATGGGAAAGTAGAGAATTCTGTAGCAATTATTCCAGACTTTTCTTCAAATTATTGTCAGTCCATTCATTATCACTCTTTGAGTAGTCTTTCAACCAGTTAGGAATGTAAGTAATGATGTTATCATCTGATCTGCATTCTTTTTAATAAGGCAATTGAATAGCTTTGATAAAAGGTGTCATTCTGTTATCCCTTTCAAAGAAACAAAAGAAATCATCTTAACCAGACATGTTCTTACACTGGCTTCACTGGTCAGCACTTACTGGCCTAAGTGCTTTTATGTCATTTGATTAAAAAGCCATTCTTTAAATAGTGACAACCAACAAGCTCAGCAAGCTGTCATTTTTAGAATCTGGGTTCCCCCTCCCTTTGAAAAAGAAAATTAAAAAGACATAAGAATGATAGTACATGTGGTCATAAAGGGTGTCTTCCCAAGCTTTCTTTACTTCAAAAACAATATTGCAGCCTACCCTGGAGAAAAGAAAATTGTATGTGAAGGCTACTAGAAAACACTTGACTTGGCATAGGTTTCTGGAGACATTTAGAACTACACAGAGTTAAGAGAATATTTATTCAGTTTGACTCTCCTTAGTTCCTTACATTTAAATATTACATTGTTCTCTGTCTCCGCCCCACCCCTTTAATTAGCATATCCATCTGTTTTTCTGGTACTTAGGGGAGGCTCATTGGTTAGTAATTACAGCTATGTCCCTGGGCTCCTATTTTGAAAATGTACTCTGTACTCATGACCTTCCAGACTCAGGTAACAGTTATGCTGTCCTGAGATTCTTTTGCTTGTCATTGTTGGTGCCTGTTTCTCCTGTTTTAGTCAAGACAGGGTTTTGCTTCCCCGGAGTTTCTTAGAACACTCTTTAGTGTATCTGACCCTTTGCTTATATGTCTCTGACCACTTAGTAGAAAGTGATTATACCCAGGGCTTGGAGGGCAAAATGCTAATCTGAATTTACCATCCATCAGAAAGTATATAAGGGAAAACAAATATGCCCAGAATACCATTAAGAAATGCTCCTAGAGGGAGAAAAGGAGAGGAACTCAAAGTGTCAAGTGCATGGAGATAAGAATGAACAATTTGCCAGTTTGAGCCACTTTTGCCAGCAGTTTGCTAAGTGCCCTTGAGCTGATTCCTGTGGTTCCTTTTCTGTAGTAAGAAAGCACATGTAATCTCCATGGGGAGTCACTCTCCTCAGACCAACCATTAAGGTAGGTCCTGCAGGATCTGACCTTAACTTTCCTCTTTCCTATTCAATACTATTTTCCACTCTGTTTCCATGACTGTGTTCATCATGGATTTTTTTGAATGAAATTTTGAATAAAAGAGTAAAGCATGTGGTTAGGCATTTTTTTAGTTTTTGTATTTATATGAAAAGACTTGCCAAAGGTATATAAATGAAGTATAATTCATTGGATCACCTTTATTACAGCTCCATTGTATAACTGTTTGCTATCTGCCAGCACTTTGCCCACTACTCAGTGGGATTAGAGCCTAAGAATCCTCATTACAGCCCATTTTACCAAGGAGAATACTAAGTCCCAAGAGGTTAACTAACCCAAGTCATATAGTGCTAAGCCTCAGACTCAAACTCAGATTTGTTTGATTTTAGAGCCCAAGTTCTTGACAACTCTTACTCCTTCCTTCAGGGCCATTTTATTCCTGAGTGAACACAATGCTCTTCAAGTTAGTCTCTTGCCTGAACACTTACGGTTAATTGTGGCTCTATCAGACACTCTCCCACTTTTCTCCATTCACATCAGTACCATCACAGATGTGTGAGGTCATCTATGTCTACCCTTTTTGTTTGTTTATTGTGGGGGAGGGGTACTAGGAATTGAACCCAGAGGTGCTTAACCACTTAGCCACATATCCAGTCCTTTTATTTTTTTATTTAGAGACAGAGTCTTACTAGTTTCTTAGGACCTTGCTAAGTTGCTAAGGCTGGCCTTAGACTTGTGATTCTCCTGCCTCAGCCTCCTGGGATTACAGGTATGCACCACTGTATCGGGCTATGCCTATTCTTTGATTTGGCTCATACCTCTCTTTAAGCACACTTTGTTCATCCTTTAATTTGGAATCATCATCTTCCTCCACTCTGCCATTCAGTTCACCCATTCCTTGAATGTTTAATTCAGTTCTACTTTTTCCATAAATACTTGTCTCATTTAATTCTTTCTTCCCCATGCCACTATAGCATTTTTTGTTGATTATACTACTTAGCACTTCATCCTATGGTTTTTATTGCTTATGAATCTCTTTGAGGTCAAAACCCATGTTTTTATTTTTATATTCCCATAACACTTGCACGGTTATATAGATGTCCAGTAAATATTTACTTTAAGTCTAGTACTTATATAATGATCAATTGGATTCATTGTGCAATATTTTCTCAGAGTCCTCTTAGCTATTGATCCCATTGTGAGAAATTAAACCATGTCAGAAGTCTTCAAGTGATTATAAAATTACTTTGCATTATCTAGACCCAATACTAAAATTTCTGATCTTTAACTTGGACTCCTAACAACATCTAATAATGAAATATAACAGAACAATTGGAAAAATGTGTTGGTGATTGACTGAACCAGTCAAGATGGTTTCTACTCTCAGCTCTGCCACTTACCCTGAGATGTTATTAACTTTTCTGAGCCCTGGTTTCCTTATCGGGCAAATGGGGATAATATCTATTCTAATCATAGTAAATTAAGAAAATATAAAGGAGAAAATACATTTATTGTCATGTGATATAAAATGTAAAGCACTATACAAAATGCACTATTTTAACTACTGTTCTGTTTTCTAAGCATTTTTAATTGTTTAGAAAAGAGAACCACTGTTATGAATTATTTAAAAGTAATTCCATCACTTCTCTGTGGAAGGAACTCCAGCTTAGCTCTCAAAGCAAGTTTTAGATTTGGCACAGGGTTTCTGTGAGTTGTCCAGGATTCCTTCAGTGACAGAATCATATGTTCCTGATCTAAAAATTGACCAGTGTGGGCACAAAGAAGAAACCTCTTTGTTTTCACTAGGTAATAGGGCAGTGCTCTCTGGCTACACAGTTGGAGCCTTTTGTAATAGTATTTGCTTGCTGTGCTATCCATGGGGTAAGTTAATGAACCTCTAGAGAGCTGCTCTGAATTAAAAAGGTCATACCTGACATGAGCCATTTCAACACAAACATCCTGTTCTTTTGCCTTCTTCAAGGGGGAGGTTTTATTTAAGACTATCTGTGATTTGCCAGAAACTTAAATTGTGTGGATGGTAGAATGGCCCTTGCAAATAAATATCAGGAGAGAAAACCCACCAGGAGTTATAGAATCATAAAATGTTAGAGGTGAAAGATCCCTTAGAGATTATAGAGTCCCCCTCTTCATCTCACAGTTGAGGAAACTAACATCCAGAAAGAGGAAATGACTTAGTCAAGATAACACAGTAAATTTAGTGGCAGAGCTGACACTTAAAGCCAAGTTTCCCCAAGTCTCCATATTTCTTGTTCTCTGTGCTTTCTTCTACATCAGTTCATTTTGTTACAGATTTGAAATGCTTTAAGCAGCTAGAGTGATTTTAATGTCATTCTCTAAAATGGAAACACTGTCTCTAAGCCACTAGCTGAGAACAGCTGGAATGTCCCAGCCCGTTAATTCACTTATAAGTCTTACAGCAATCAATTTGCACACCTTAAAATTTCTGCCATTTTCACAGGGGAGTCAAGCACTCATTTCACACCTACAAACTATACAATATTTCCAGGTTGTTTAAATCTTTGGGGAAATTAACAGGCACCAACTTCATGAGCATCTGGATGGCATGGTAGGATATAGCATTGGAGTACAAGTTGAAACAGTGAGTGTACATTTCAAGATAACTGATGAGGGCCTTGAACAAAGTCACTTAACCTGCCTCTATCAAATAGAAACCACAGTATAAGCAGCATGTCTGTTCCCTGTCTGGTCCTCTCTTTTGCCCTTAAATCACACTTACCTTACCCAGCACCTTGATTCCATTTCATAGCCCTTTTGAACATTTAATATACTGTCCTTTGAACTTTTATTGGTTCTCTTAAAGATTTTGTCCCACTTCCCTTTCTTTTGCCCACCTTAGCTCTACCTTCTACCCATGTCCCACTCTTCTGAATGGCCGCTTGTTCTAGGCTGCTTTATAAGTACCCTAGGATGCCTGTAAGTCCTTGCAGTTGTGAGATTCTATTGGCAAATATTTAGTGCTATATTTCAGAATTTCCCAGGTTAGGAATTTAGGACATCTGGTACTAATGTAGCCCAGAATGCTGAGTAGTTGACTCTGGATCCCTGGAAACTGGGCCTAATATATTCTATTCATAGGTGGCTACATTGAGTGACCAGAACATTAAATGTGATTTAATATTTTAGATGACAGGATTTGGGTGATTTGGAAGCTACATAATTTGGAAGTATTTCAGAAGTGTGCATGTGTGCATGTGTGTATGTGTGTGTACACATGTGCCCACATGGCAGGCACATGCCATAGTTTAACCCTCCTTACTTTGAAGAGATGGGGTAGAAAATATATTTTATGGATTGGACACATCAAGTGAACTACTTTAAGAAACTGTGCCATTGATTGTAACTTAAGGCAAAAGAATGAAGTAAATTCCCACTGTCAACCTAGTTCCACTGCTGTTCTGGGAATCTGGGGTGCTATCTTTGACATGAAGTGCCCAACTACTTTGCTTCAGCTATGTAAGTTTTTAAAACCTCCTAAAGTAGGCTGACTTTGAGTATTTTAAAACTCCTTAAAAGCTTTCCTGGGGATATACTATAATAACCCATCTCTTTAGAAGAGTGATTTAAGGAGTATGTTCATATGTTAGGTGACAGAAGCACTAATTCTTTTGGACTTTCTGGTTCTAACTAAGGTTACTCACTGGTTAAATTGCCCATTCTTAAACCCTTTTGAATCACTGTGGCTTCTGTCACCATAGCTTTATCTATGGCAGAGCTATGGCTTACTTTGGTGGACAGTGTAGCCCTAGATAAAGGCTCAGTATGGAGTAAGAAAATTCTCAAGTAGCCAAAAGATGGCATGTTCTAGTGATGTCTCCAAACCATCACTGCCTCAACTCTGGAGAACAGGAACTAGTAATATTACCTGTGTTGAGCCAGGACAGGAAAGGAAACCAACTTAATCCTCAAGGTTGGGATGTCAGTCTCCTTTATTTAACACTCTAGAACAGGGGCCAGTAAAGTACAACCCCTGAATGAAGTCTGGTTCACTGCCCATTTTTAAAAGTAATTTTTTATTAAAACATAACTATGTCAATTGTTTTCATATTGTCTATGCTCCTTTAGCATTAAAAGAGCAGAGTGGAACAGTTACAACAAATACTATATAGGCAACAAAGCCTAAAATGCTTAAGGTCTGCAAGCCCCATGTATGTATGTGTGTTTTCTTTACTTCTTCTTTCTTTTTTTGTATTTTGGGTTTTTAAAGTATTTCTTCGTTTTTGTTTTCCTTTTTCCTGCCACCCCTTTACATAAAAGTTTATAAGCCTCCAATCTAGATTGAAAACTGGAACTCGAATGGAAATACAAAAGTTGTTTGGATTGAAATTTCATGTAAAAGTAATATTTGAGTTGTTTAGCTATCCAATCCCATAGATTTTTTTTAATGAAATAATTTTCTATGTATGCTCATTAAAAATTTAGACAGTAAAGAAAGATGTGAAAAATCACAATTACAACACCCAATGAGAATCTCTATTAATATTTTGATGTATCCCTTTTCTGACTTTTTGCTAGTGTACCTGTTTTTAAAGCCATTGAATCATATTGTACATACTATTTTATAACTTGATTTTTTTTCATTTATTAATGTATCTTGGCATCTTTCCACATCAGTAAACATAGAGTTACATCATCACTCCTACTAGCTACAAAGTATTCCATTATATAAATATATAATTTAATTTATTTAATCAATATTATTGGAAAGATGAACTATTTCTAGTTTATTTTCTTATAGAAATGCTATAATAGATATTTATCATACATCCAACTTTCACACTTGTCCAGTCTTTTAGAAATCATCAATTATTTTTATGACACCAAAAGAAATCCTTCAGCCCTGTCTTCTATGGCAAAAGAATATTTTCCTAAATGGCCAGAGGTTTCTGTTATATTAATATAGACACAGAGCTAGAAGGACTAAGAGGTCACCTTCCCTCACACGTAGGTTGAATTAGTGTACCCACCCGAGATCATTAAATAACAGCTTTGCCACTTAAAGCATGTGCATCTCAATAGGTTTTTGTGAAAGCTTCTAGTCACATTAAATATTAATGACTGATGGCAAAGCTCTGCTTCAGGAGAACATAATGGCCCAAAGGAAACTGGAAGCCTTTGTTTAAAAAATAGACAAAAAAATCCCACAGTGCTACTAGCAGGATCAAATTTCTGATAGAGATAATAGAGCTAGCAGCCAGGAGAGAAGGTGGGAATGGTAGGAAGGTGCTGTGCTCTCTAAAAGTAGGCTAAACACAAAATGTGCTCTGAAGCCCAAAATTCTCCTGTCTGCCACTGGAGCTTTAGGAAAGATGGGAAATGGGCACAAAGGTGGAGATATCTTTGCACTGCACCTGTGCAGCTGTCAAATCCTGATTGTTATAGCAGGCATTACCTGAGTAGGATTTTCACTTTGTATTAGAATGTCCTAATTCAGACACAATTGGGTATTCACCTGACTACAGGTAACTCTGGTGATTGTAGTAGACCACTTGTATATTTTCAGTGGATCTGCTGAACAGGATGATAGTGTATGTGGAAGCCTGAAAATCAGTGTTAATCCAATGTTTAATGACATCACTGAATAAGAGAGGCCAAGAAAGACTATCATGTCCATTGAAAATACTTTGCCAGTGACCTGAATGCATTCTCCCAATAGATCCATCATCTGTATGGAAAAGGAGCCTGGTCTTTAATATTCTGCACAATCATTTGTGAGTGAACAGTTAACCTTCAAAAATGAGATGTCAACACTCAGTTGATCTTTACCCAACACTTTTCTTCCAAGTTGCCTGAGTATTGCATGGCATCCATGATAGGTAAATTGATTCCCAATTACCCAGACACAGAAAGGCAGAGAAATTTCTGCTTTTTTCATGTCAAGCTTGTGATCCTCAGTCTTTTCTTCTGTTCCATTCTCAGGCCTGTCTTTTCCTTCTCGATGCTGTATTCTGACACAAGGCTGTCATATGCCCTGCTCGCATATTCTTCAGAGTCTAAGCAAAAGAATACTCCTGTTTCCCTTGAGATTCACCCTGATTAAATTATCTCTAAACCAACTTATGCAGCAGCAGCCCTGGTCCCAGTAACAGGGCTGCTTGGAGGTCTTGCATGAACTCTATTACTTCTGTCTCTAACACAGCACTCCCTACCCATCATTAATTGTGTGATAATACCTCACAGTTTCCAAATTTGTGAGAGCAATAACTAATGTCCCAGTGAGAGGAGCAAGTACTCTCTCTGCAGGAAAACTCTGCCTTGCTTTCCTACACCAGGGGGATCTCTGCAGCACACTGAATTATCCTGCCAAGTCAGAATCCCTGCTCTAATCAGAAACACATATCTGAACTGCATTGCAAACACCAGGAACTATCTCTGCTTTGCTCCTTCTGTCTATCCACATACTTTTCCCTTCCTTTTAATTAAACTTCTAAATTTTGAGATACTTGAACATTCATAGGCAGTTGGAAGACGTAATAGAGAGAGCCCATATACTCTTTACCAAGAAACATCTTGCAAAACTAGCACATGTTACAACCAGAATATTGCCATCAGTGCAGTTAAGATGCAGAGCAGTTCCATATCCACAAGGATCCCTCATGTTGCCCCCACACCTTCCACTGACTACTAATCTATTCTCTACTTCTAGAATTATGGCATTTCAAGAATATTATATAAGTGGAGTCATAAATACAGTATGTACCCTTTCTGGGTTACTTTTTTCCATTCAGCATAATTCTCTAGAAATTAATTTGGGTAATTGTGTGTATCAGTAGTTGACTGTGTAATATTTTAGCTTATGGCTGTGCTATATAATTTAATCAGTCACCTGTTTAGAACACTAGGATTTTTCCCAGTAATTTTTTTGTTATTAGGGAGAAAGATACGTATATATACTTGTGTAGAAGATTTTGAATGAAAGCAAATCTTCTTCATTTCTCTGGGATAAATGCTCAGAAGTGCAATTGCTGGGTAATTTTGTATTTGCATATTTAATTTGTTAAAGAAACAGCCACACTTTTTCAGAATAACAATATCATTTCACATTTGTACCAGCAATATATGAGTGATTTGATTTCTCCATATGCTCATAAGCCTTTGGTGTTGTCACTTTTTTAAGAAAAAACTTTAGCCATTCTGGTAGGTGTGTAGTGATTTCTCATTGTGATTTTGATTTACATTTCCCTGATAATTACAGACATCAAGCATTTTTCATGTATCTGTTAGCTATTTTTGTGCCTTCTTTGAAGCAATGTCATTACTCAGCCCATTAAAAATCAGGATATTAATTCTGTTGCTATTAAGTTATAAGAGTTCCATACATATCTTGGAGATTAATCCCTTAACTCTTATATGGTTTACTAATATTTTCTCCCATTTTATTGGTTGACTTTTCATTCTGTTGATTGTTACCTTTGCTATACAGAACTTTTTGTTAGTTAATGTAATGCCATTTGTGTATATTTGCTTTTATTACCTGTGTTTTTGGCATAACATACATGAATCCATCAAGAAGCTTTTCCCTGTGTTTTCTTCTGGGGGTTTTATATTTCCTGTTTTAAGTCGTTAGTCCACTTTGAGTTGATTTTTGTGTCTGGTGTAAGAGTTCAATTTTATGCTTTTGCATGTGAATATCCAGTATTCACAACACCACATATTAAGAACTATGCTTTCTTCATTGTGAGTTCTTTAACCCTGTTGGAGATCAGTTGACCATGTGTATGTACATGGATTTATTTCTGGGATCCCTGCTCTGTTCTATTGGTCTACATGCCTGTGTTTATGCCAGTACAATATTGTTTTTATTACTTTAGCTTTGTAATACATTTTCTTTTTTGGGTTCTATTACTTTTTAAAATTTGTTCTACTTAGTTATACATGACATACTTTAGCTTTGTAATACATTTTCTTTTTTGGGTTCTATTACTTTTTAAAATTTGTTCTACTTAGTTATACATGACAGTAGAATGTATTTTGATACATTGCACACAAATGGAGCATAACTTCTCATTCCTCTGGCTGAACATGGTGCTGAGTTACATACACCAGTAGTGTAATCATACATGCATATAGGGTAGTTATGTCTGTATGAGTTTACATGATTAACATTCAGGGTTATTATTGAGATATTATTTGTATTCCCAGTCATTTTGGTTTAATTTTGGTTTTTAACTTGACTTAGTTTCTCCTTAAGTGTAGTTCCTCCCTTTTCTGGTTTTCATTTCCTCCTCATGGAATATTTTGCTGAGAATGTTGTGTAGTACAGGCTTTCTAGTTGTGAATTCTTTTAACTTTTATTTATCATGGAAGGTTTCTATTTCATCTTCAATACGAAGCTTAATTTTGCTGGATATAAGATCTTTGGTTGGCATCCATTTTCTTTCAGAGTTTAATATATGTTATTCCAGGACCTCCTGACATTGAGGGTCTGGATTGAGAAATCAGCTGAAATCCAAACTGGTTTTCCCCTATATGTTATTTGATTTTTTTCTTTTGCAGCCTTTAAAATTCTATTCTTATTCTGTATGTTAGTCATTCTCATTATAATGTGCTTTGGTGTGGTTCTTTTGTAATTTTGTACATTTGGTGTGCATAAAGCCTCTTGTACTTGATTTTCCATTTCATTCTTTACCTTTGGGAAATTTCCTGATATTATGTCATTGAAAAGATTGTGCATTCCTTTGGTTTGTATCTCCGTGCATTTGTCTATTCCAGTAAATCTTAAATTTGGTCTTTTCATGTTATCCCATATTTCTTAGAATTTCTGTTCGTGGTTTCTTACCATCTTCTCGGTGTGGTCAACTTTATTTTCAAAAATATATATTTTGTCTTCATTGTCTGAGCTTCTGTCTTCTAAGTGGTCTAGTCTGTTGGTGATATTTTACATTGAATTTTTAATTTGGTTTATTGTTTGCTTCATTTTGAGGATTTCTCCTTGATTCCTTTTTTATAATCTCTGCCTCTTATTGAAGTGATCTTTCACTTCCTGTAGTTTCTCTCTGATACCATTCTTTATTTCAAGATCAGTCTAACTATGTATTTTCTAAACTCCTGACATTTCTTCTACTCTTCGTCTATGGATTCTATTGTTGGAACATCTTGGTTTGTTTGGGGCACTTTTTTCCCTTGTATTTTCATGTTGTTTGTGTGTCTTCCCATCTAGTAGTATGGATCTGAGGCAGTACATTTTCTACCCTATAGTCTTATAGTGCTCTAAAAGCTTCCAGTACCTCACCTTTAAGGGGTTGACCAACATTAACAACATCCAATGCAAACAATATACAACCTTAAACCAATTAGCTTCTATTAAAGCATCTACAGTTTTGTCACAATAAACAGAAATGGTGTGTTCAATTATTGTCTCCAATATAAATAGTAATTTTGCTAAAGAAGTAGTGTAAGATGTGATGTTTATGAGGTAGAAGGACAGAAGATAGAGGTAAAAATTTATAGTAAAAGTGAGGGAGGAATTAATAGAGGTTGGTTGTTAGTATGAGAGAAGTGAGAAAGAGAATACAGGGAGACAGGTATTTGAGAGAAAAAAATATATGCAGATTTTAAAAAAATTAAAAATATAATAGCATAAAGCAAAACTGTAATATACTATTCAGGTATTTCATTCCTCAATAAATTGATGCATGAAAAATATTTGGATTCAAAGATGGTAGAGGTGTGAGAGAGAGGGGGAAAAGAAGTCCCAATGGAAAATTGAACAGTTGCTTCCATTGGCTTTCAAAATTTTTCTCAGCTTCCTGTCTCTACCAATAGGTGGGATTGTTTATAGTTTGATGTTAGTTCCAGTCCAGTGGGTGCCAGACCAGTTGGGTGGGTGAGTCGATAGCAAGATGCCATCACACCTTCTTCCAGTCTTCCCACTTGTTGTAGCTGACCCCTTCTATCACTGCACACCTTAGGACTCACTGAGCTGGAGAGAGCCTGGTTTTCTCCAGTTTCTCCAACCTATTCTCCCTCCTGGGAACTGCCCCTAGTCTCCAACTTTACACAGGCTTGCCAAACACAGAATGGCCCACACAAACCCAGCTGTAATCTGATGGACCTGGGCTTCAGCTTCCCCAGGCTTTGCCTTGCTGCAGTCCTAAGACCTCAATGCCCTTTCAACTTTCAGAGACACTACCAGGGATGTGCTCACACAAAGAGGCAGCCAGATGGCAGCCACTAGCACACCTAGCAGAAAGACCTCAGGTGCAGCCAGATCTGCAGGTACCCCAACAATATATTTCCAGGCCTTGGCCAGTGTCCCCAGACTGAGGTGACCATGCCTCAAGATGGCAGGGGTTGTGGTGGCAAACCTGTAGGCCCTGGCCGGTGTCCCAAGATGGCGGCTGCATGTAAACAAACTTGTGGGTACTGTGACAGTGGACTTCCAGGCAGCAGCAGGCAATCTGCTGGTGGTCTATGGGCAGTCTGCAGACTAATGGCATGTGATCAGTGGGTGGATGTCAGGAGGCAGGCAGGCAGGCAAGAGGTGGTCAAACAGGCAAGTGGCAGAAAATAGGCAGTGGTCATGAGTGATCTGTGCTTAAAATGCGGACAATATGCTGGCAGACAGCCTGTGATCAAGGTGGACAAATGGAGGGTAAACAGCAGGGCATTGGTAGGCAGCAATGCTTGCTTCACAGAGGAACAGTATTTCCTCTGCTTGTCACAGAGTGACAAGGAATGCAGCCTCCCTCTAGTTCACCATCTTGGATCTGCTCTGTAATACATTTTTATATCAGGAAGTATGTTGCCTACAGTTTACTTCTTTTTACTCAAGATCGATTTGACTATGCATGGTCTTTTATGTTCCATGTGAGTTGTTGAATTGTTTTTTCTATTTCTGTAAAAACTGTCATTGCTATTTTGATAGAGATTGTGTTGAATCTGTAGATTACTTTAGGTAGTATGGACACTTTGACAATATTATGTCTTCCAATCTGTGAACATGGAATATATTTTAATTTCTTTAACTATTTTCAACAACATTTTTAGTTTTCATTATATAAGCCTTCCATCTCCTTAGTTAAGTTTATTCTTAAGTATTTTTTACTTTTTGGTGCTATTGTAAATGGAATTGTTTTCCCAATTTCTCTTTTAGATAATTCATACACTAATAATGAACTGATTTTTGTATTTTGATTTAGTATCCTGCAACTTTATTAAATTTGTTCATTCATTTTAACAGCTTTTATAATCAGGTCTTTAGTGTTTTCTATATACAAAGACATGTCCTTTGCAAATAGGGATAGTTCTATTCTTCCTTTCCTTTTTGGATGCTTTTTTTTTTAATTTATTTTTTCTTTTTCTCTTTCTTTATTTTCTTTTTCTTTCTTTCTTTGTTCCTAATTGCCCTGGCTAGGATTTCCAGTACTGTGTTAAATAGAAGTGTTGAGAGTAGGAATCCTTGCCTTGTTCCTAACCTTAGAGGAAAATATTTCAGTTTTTTACCATTTAATGCAATGTTAGCACTGGATTTGTTTTTATAGCTAATATGTTGAGGTCCTTTCTTTCTACTTCTTGTTTGTTGAGAGTTTTTTTAATATATCATGAAAGGGTATCAATTTTTGTTAAACACTTTTTCTGTATCTATTGAGACATCATGTGATTTTCTTTCTTTGTTAAGTGGTGTATCACAGCTAGTGATTTGTGTATATTGAACTATCCTTGCATCCCAGGGATATAACCCACAAGATCATGGTGTTTGGTTCCCTTAATATGCCATTGGATTCAGTTTGCTAACATTTTGTTAAGGATATTTTGCATCTATATTCATCAGGGATATCATTTTACATTTGAATTAATTTTGTATAAGATATATGACTTAGGCCAAGAAACTACCACTCCCCTCCTCTTTACCCTGTGAAAGATGTTCAGTAGCCTCAGCAGCACTTGTGGAAAACCACTGAATTGATTTTCATCTTTGTCAAAAATCAGTTGGGAACATTTGTGTGGATCACATCTCTTCTCCCCTGGAAATAGTTCCTCTGTCCATACCTCCAAAACTGCCAAAAGAGACCAAGACAATAGAGGGTATTATGAATTTGTGTGTTTTAGGAAATAATACTTTTGAAATAATAGTAGTTAATACATATGGAGATTCTGCTGTGTGCCAGAAACTTTATTATTCTAGTTTCTCATCATAACATCCTGTAATTCACATATTATTATAACCATTTTGAAGATTTAAAAAAAAAAAACTCAGAGAGGTTAAGTTCGTTGTTCATGGATAGTGGCGAACCTGGAAGTCAAATCCAGGTTTTTGTCCTAAATCCCTTAAATACTAAAGCTATTCCTCCTATCAACATCAGTTCTTCATGCCAGACCATACAGCCACTCTGGGTAAAAACTCGTGCTCTAATATGCAATTATAATGGAAGTAACAAAGAAACGATTCCTGTTTTGAAATTGAAGGCAAGTATGCACTATTTTTTGGCAACCCCTGGTCTTAAGCCTCTGACTTTTTAGGGAGAAGTGTTTACTGGAGCAACAAACATTTACATGTCACCTATTCCATTTAAATTATTTTTAAGTTGTTCTTTTTAGTTATAAATGGCAGTAGAGTATATTTTGATATATTTGTACAAACATGGTATATATCTTATTCTAAATATGTCACCTATTCTACCTACCACCCCCAGCTACTGTAGTATAAGACATCCAACTGCTCTGAAGCTGTTATGGTTTGGATTTGGAATGTTCTGCCAAGGGTTCATGTCTTGAAAGCATGATCCCCAATGCAGTGAAGTTCAGAGGAGGTGGTGATTTTAGGCAATGATCAGCATTCTGACCTCATTAATGAGTTAATCCAGCAAATGAATTAATCCTTTGATAGCTGATTGAACTACTGAGTGGTAATTATAGGCAAGAGAAGCATAACTGGAGGAGTAGGTAATTGGAATCATGGCTGTGGTTATTACCTCTCTTCCTGGTCCCTTCCTCCTTCTCTCTAGTTTCTGGCTGCCATGAGCTGAGAAGCATTCCTCTGCCATGCCATAACACCATGATGTTGTGCTTTATCATAGGTCCATAGCAATGGAGTCAGCTGACCATGGACTGAAATCTCTAAACTGTGAAACAAAATAAACTTTTCCTCCTCAAAGTTGTTCTTGTTAGACATTTTGGTCACATCAAAGAAAAAGCAATGCTTCCTTTCCTAGTCCATGTTTGGTTACATGATCTCTCTGTGTGTATATGCATATATATATGTGGGGGACAGAGGAACAAAGGAAAGGCTAGTGAAGGTTTCCAGGAACTTGGACCAGGGCCAGGATTGGAAGGAACATACATAGGAAGGGAAGCAGACCTGATAGTTGAACTAATTTTCTGAAATTCCAATTGGTTAGTTTTCTAGCAGAATAATTCTATGTAAAATCATTCAAACTTCTTTTCTTCACCTGTGCTGATTGGGACATTCATGCACACGTGAACACATGGTGCTCTGGGTGATTCAGAGGGATACCTGGAAGCCCCTAAAAGACCATAGGTATCACAGGTTACTCTATCTAAACCCCTTTCACTGGAAGCTCCTATGGCTCTAAATGCAGTTGTTATTGTTCTCAGGTCTCTAAAACATGGGAGGTGTGTATAAGAAACTTCCTAGCAATTGAACAGGCTGTCTGATTAGCTGTGAAGCTTTTAGTGTGTCTAAATTTGATCTTGGCCAATGCTTCCTAAATACTCCAAAGATGAATTTGTATCATGCATAAGGAACATTTTAGTTGATTTTCAGACCTTGAGATTTACATTTCTTTATTCTTTACTATTTAACTACTTCCTTCCATTTTGCATTCATTTAGCTCTGAGGAAACAGTATTTTAGTATGAGATAGTCTGGGGTTGGGGGATGGAGATGTAGCGAGAACAAGTCAGTGGAAAGGTAGTGGTTAATTAACGACAAACATTTTGGAAAATATTTTATTCAAGGAGAATTCAGCTGTACAAATCCATGAGTAATATAAAAATGATGATGGTGTTCTGTCACTGGTAAAAAAAAAAAAAAACAGCAACAGTTTTCCTTGTGGTACTTGAAAAGCATCCTGATGTGCAAACCCTAACCACCTAATTTCTAACCTGAGGTTTCAGAGGTTCTGATTTTCCCCCAAAACTCATGACATTTTAAGCTTTCTAAAAATTTCTGTGTACATGTCCATGATAAGACATGATAGAAAAGAGGGAAAATAGTCGATCTCTTGTAGTGGAGGAAACATGAGCTTGAGTTTGAAGAAGAGTTCTTTTGACACTCATAGGGATTTTGATTTCATTATTGGTCATTTTTAAAAGATAGTGGTCATTCTGAACTTTTCACTACAAATATTCATTTCTCCCTTGGAGGACATGGACTGTATAACTTCAAGCACTGTTTGAACTAGGAACGATCATGAGCACTTTGAAAGCAATGACTCAGACAGTCCTCAGACTATACTTGCCTTTCCTCTAGCAAGTTCTTTCCTCCCCTTTGCAAGAATTCCAGTGCCCAAGAAGTCACATATGTTCTAAATAATTTTCTTAAATTAAAAACATAGACAGAATATAGGAAGGATGGTACACATCTGCAATCCCAACTACTTGGGAGGCTAAGGCAGAAGGATCACAAGTTCAAGGGCAGTGTGAGCAATTAAGTGAGACCCGGTCTCAAGTTTTTAAAAAGTTTAGGGAGAAAGTTCAGTGGCAGACTATTTATCTAGCATGTAAAAGACCCTTGGTTTAATCCCCAGCACTTCAGAAACCAAGACAGAGAAGTCCTCCCCTGCCTCCTGAAGAATAAGATCTTCTTTCCTTTTTGCACCTTGTTTTAGGAAAAAGCCATCCTTCCTACCTGTACTCCTCTCTGAGAAGCATTCCTTTACCTTAGAAATACCTTTCAGAACTTCAAGATGTGAGAAGAGGAATTAATTCTGTTGGTCTGGGAAAAATCAGTAGAGAAACTTCACAGGATTTGAACAGAGAAAGTTTAACAAGTGTTAACTTTAACAGAATAACTAGTAAGAAGCAAAGGGAGCTACAAAGAATGTAGGACTAACAGATATAAGGTGCAGCCTCTCTGCCTACAGCTGAGCTAGAATACCCAGGGATAGCAGAGAAATTACTGTAGTACTGTACCAGCAGAAGTTTCTGGGATTCTTCCCTGTGCAACTTTGGGAAATTAACCAACTATAGTGCCAAGGAAATCCAATTACAGGAATGTATGTTACCATAGGTGTTCTAGTATAAGATGATCTGAGGGAAGAGTACTGGGAGAAGCTTTTGACTGCTGGATATTGCTGATCTTCATATACTATAGAGCTGCATATCTGAAAAATTGTGTGTACTGTGGGAACCTGGTACTGGGGAAGCTATATGAGCCATTGGAATTGACTACTGGGAAAGCTGGGTACCTGCAGTGCAAGAGCATTGCAAATGAATTCACTGAACATACCAGTACAGTGGAACCAGAAAGAAAACCCCCTTCTTCATAAAATGTCTTTGTAGTACCCTGTACTGACACAGCTTAATATTGTGCCCATTGGCAAAGGAAAAAATATTTAAAGGGTCCAGAACTGCACAGAGCAGGCAACAAGGGTTGATTTGGAAGTAAGAGATAATAAATTAATAACTGGCATACTGACTCAACTTAGGTAATAGACCTTAGGTAAAAGTAACTATCTTGATAATGTTATCTCCTAGCTCAAACTCATGTTCTGAGTCATCTTTCATGCCCCTATAATTTGGTGGTGAGAGGATAGCAATCAGTTACCCTTATATGTTAGTCAGTTTTTCATCACTGTGACCAAAATAGCTGACAAGAACAACTTAGCAGGGGAAAAATTTATTTTGGCTTACAGTCTCAGAGTTCTCAGTCCATAGTCAGCCAACTCCATTGCTCTGGGTCTGAGGCAAGGTGGAACATCATTGTAGAAGGATGCGACAGAGGAAAGATGCTCAACTCGTGGTATACAGGAAGCAGCAAGAGGAAGGAGCCAGGGAGACAGAATATAACCCCCAGGGGCAAACCCCCAGTGAAATACCTCCTCCAGCCATGCCCCATGTGCCTGCAGTTCCTTTCCAGTCTAGTGAAACTGGAGTTTCTCCACTTCTTCTAACAGGTGGGGTATGTGTAAGCTGCAGACCTCTGTAGCCAAGAAAACTCTTTTCTTCTCCATTACCATTTAGTAACATGTTGTAGCACTTAATGGTGGGCTATACCCAGCAGCTTATTGCCAATTTCTTCTTTCTGGGTTCTGGTCTTGCGAATTTGAAAAATGAAATCCACAGATGAATGAGTATATGAATAGGATTTATTCAAGTATGAATAGAAATAGAATTCATGCAGAGTGAGAGGGGACATGAGAGTGTTTGCCACCTAAATATGCTAGTCTAGGGGTTTTTATAGCATCTGGGTCAACACTATTGGTCCAAATTTATGCTAATCAGAGGTTGGGGAGAGTTCCAATGCTATTGGTTAGCCCTACAATCTCCATTGTTGTTTACCTGACTTCCATTTTCCTGCTGCTCCTTGGGAAGCAGGAGGTCAAGGTTATCAGATAATGGATGCTTGGGAGTTCTGGGCTGAGGCACTGTGTAGAGTGGGAGTCTGCACCAGGCCTGGACTGGGCTGCTGGGGGTGTGACAGGTTGTACATACTGGTTTGCCTTGGCCCTGGCTCACTGTACCTCAAGTCCACACTGGCATGGCAGGCTCTGTGCAGTCATACCCCATGCTCAACCAGTCTACCACTTTCCAGTTTTGGGATAAGAACTAGGCTTAAGTAATATTCCTTTCAAATTATTAATCCATCAAATAGATCCATCGACTGATTAGGTTACAGCTGTCATAATCTAATCATTTCACCTCTGAATATTCCTGTATTAACAAAGGAATTTTGGGGAATACCTCATATCCAAACCATAGCTCCTTATCTCACCATATCTTTTGTCCCCCTTCCCACATCATGCAATAACCCAATCTATCAATAGGCAAATGAACTAAACAGATATTTCTCAAAAGAAGAAGTACAAATGACCGATAAATCTGTTTAACATCACACCCAAGAGAAAATAGAAGATGTGGTTCCAGCTCAACTGTGCAACCTCTCATGGCCTCATATGTTACCTTCAACTCTGCCCTCTATCCGCCTTCACTGTTCCAGTCAGGATGGAAACAGAGATTTGATGAATAGCTAAACAATATCATACTACAGTAGAAGTGTCAGAGTTTGGTGCTTGACAGCATGGGATTTGGAAGCAAATTTGGGCTAGAATGCTCACTCTACTGTTTATTACTGTGTGATGTTAGTCAAATTGCTTAAATTCTTTGAACTCCATGTCTTCAACTATAAATGGTGATGGTCAAATGAAACAATAGTGTGAAGAAGGAGCCTATATAATGGGAGCAAATCTTGGACAGTTACTCTTCTGACAAAAGATTAATATACAAAATATGTAAGAACTCAATCTTAATACCAGAAAACGAAATAACTCAATCAATCAATGGGTAAATGAGCTAAGGAGACATTTCTCAAAAGAAGTACAAATGACCAATAAATCTATGAAAAACTGTTTAACATCTTTAACAATCAGGGCAATAAAAATAAAAACTATACTGAGATTCCATCTCACTCCAGTCAGAATGGCAATCATCAAGAATACAAATAATAATAAATGCTGGTGATAATGTGAGGAAAAAGGAACTATTATCCACTCTAAATTAAATTAGTACAACCAGTATGGACATCAGAATGGAGGTTCCTCCCACCATTTGACCCAGCTATCCCACTTCTTGGCCTATACCCAAAGGACTTAAAATCAGCATACTACAGAGATACAGCCACATCAATGTTCATAGCTGCTCAATTCACAATAGCCAGATTGTGGAACCAACCTAGACGCCCTTCAATTGATGAATGGATAAAGAAACTGTGGCATATATATACAATGGAATATTACTCTGCCATGAAGAATGATAAAATTATGGCATTTGCAGGCAAATGGATGAAATTGGAGAATATCATGCTAAGTGAGATAAACCAATCTCAAAAAACCAAAGGATGAATGATCTCGCTGATAAGCGGATGATGACACATAATGGGTGGTGGGAGGGGGGCAAGAATGGAGGAAGAAGGGACTGTATAGTGGGAAAAGAGGGGTGGGAGGGGTGGGGGGGGAAGAAAAAATAACAGAATGAATCAAACACCATTACCCTACGTAAATGTATGATTACACAAATGGTATGCCTCTACTTCATGTACAAACAGAGAAACAAGTTGTACCCCATTTGTTTACAATAAAAAAAGATAGAGGTTACTCAAGAGAGTAGGAATGGAACTAACATATGACCCTGCTATGCCACTCATTGTTATTCATCCAGAAGAACTAAAGTCAGCATACTAAGTGATACATGTATACCCATGTATACATAGTAGCTCAATTCACCACAGTCAAGTTATGCAACCTAGGTATATGTCAACAGATGAATAGATAAAGACCATGTGGTATATATACACAATGGAGTGTGGAAAATGGATGGAACTGAAGAGCATTAGGTTAAGGGAAATAATCCAGACTCAGAAAGTCAAAGATTGTATGTTTTCCCTCGTATGTTGTAGTCAAAGAGAAAAAAAAGGACCTCATGAAAACAGGGAATACTAGGGAGAGTACCAGTGGGAGAGAAGATGGGAGGGCAAAAGGGGGGACTGGGTAATGAAATTGATGAAATCATGTATGTGTATTTGCATATATGTCACAATGAATCCCACTATTATGAATAATTATTATGTACCAATATTTTTAAAAATACAGTTAAAATAAAAAGTAAATGGAAATGTTATACCTGCAACTCAAGAATGTTATGGAAACAACCTAGGTGTCTTGAAAGGACAAATGGATAATGAAAACGTGGTATTATATACACAAGGGAAAATTACTCAGCCATAAAGAAGAATGAAATTATGGCATTTGTTGGTAAATGGATGGAACTGGAGATTATCATGCTAAATGAAATAAGCCAATCCCCCAAAACCAAATGCTGAATGTTATTTGTGGATGCTAGCCCAAATTAAAGGCTGTTAGGGAGGGGAATAATAGAAATCTATTGGATTAGACAAAAGGAACCAAAGGAAAGGGAGGAGGAGGGGAATACAAAAGACAGAATCAATAGATAATAACTTTCCTAGCCTTGTATTTGTATACACTACCAGGGTAAATCCACATCATGTACAACCACAAGAGTGGGATCTTAATAGAATAAGTTATATTCTATGTATGTATAACCTGCCAAAATGCATTCTACTGTCAGGTATAACTAAGAAGAACAAAATTTTAAAAAGGATGTTGTGTGGGTTAGGCATAAGTAATCTACCAAATATAATGCTTGACACCTAGGGCCAAAAGTAAGTATTAGCTTCAAATCTTGGCCCCATTCTTTATTAGTTGTGAAAAGTTTGAGAAAGTTCCTTAAACTTCTGAGACTCATTTCACTCTTTCATAAAATTAGAATCATAATAATACCTTCCTCAGAGGTTGTTGCAAAGAGAAAATGCTTGGTACAATAATTAGCCCCCAGGAGGTGTTCATTAAGTGGTAGCTATATGTAGAGGCATGCCCATCAGGTCTTGTGCTGTATACTTTACACCTGTTAACATGGTTACCATCTTGTTTCCATTGCCTTCCTTTTACCCACCTTATCCTTCCTACTCTAGTACTTCTACTTATAGAGGTAACACAAACAATATTCTGATTTCCTGCTGCTCCAGTGAGCAAACCTAGCCACCAGCCCAACACTCCCCTCAACCTGGAGAATCTCTTGAGATCAAGTCAGAGGACTTAGTTCTTCATTTTGGCTTACAACAAAAGTTCTACATTCCTTAGAAAAGAATTAATTTCCATAGTAGTTATACAGTTGCTTCTTTGAATTTGGTCACATAGCAAGGGAAGAAAGAGCCAACTCACAGACTCTAAATCATTGTAAAAAATCAAAGTCTTATTCTTCTTCCAGTCATGATAGAGAGACTGGGAGGAAAAGGAAAATGGGACTAAATCTTATTGAAAAGAGCACTTTTTCTAGTGTCAGCATGATATGCGTCTGGAAGGGTGCAAATCAAACATTCAGATTCCTCCCTTATTGCTGAAACTTCAGGTGCAACAGGTGTGGTGGTGCTCACCTGTAACCCAGCAGCTTGGGAGGCTGAGACAGGAGGATTGTAAGTTCAAAGCCAACTTCGGCAATTTAGTGATGCCCTAAACCACTCAGGGAGACCCTGTCTCTAAATAAAATACAAAATAGGACTGGGGATGTGGCTCAGTGGCCTAGTGCCCCTGAGTTCAATTCCCAGCACCCGATTCCCCCACCCACACACCACCAAAAAAATTTAGGTGCTTTATAAACAGCCATTTATATTCATGTACAAATATTTGGTTGATCTATTGCATAAGTGAAATCCCTGCGTAAGACATTTTAACCATCATGTTTGAAGCTGATGCAGCTTAGCAGGAGGCAGGAAGAGGCATGAAAATTGGAGAAACCTATACTGTCCAATCAGTCTTTTCTACTGGGCATGCATGACAGAGATCTATGTCATGGACACTCCCAGTCTTATTTTCAGTGCATTCCACAGGCATTGATTCTACCAAACTAGCCTCTGCTTTACAAGAAAATTCTATGAGGAAAAGGATATTGCTCTTTTGGAGATCTTTTTATATTGCAGTTGATAACAGGTAAAAAGATGGTTTCTGAGATATTTCCTTGGAACTCAAAGACTTTCAGTGGGCCCTCTACCTCTGAACTACAATGTGACATGCTATTTGAAACTTTTCATTAATGCGTACTCCAACTTTTTTTGTCTGTCTAGTTTGCAACCTGTGAGATGTCTTCCCGTAAGGTATACATAATGCTCCTAAGCATTTAAAAATATATGCTTTTGAGAATTCCTACTTGGTCATTTAATGTTATTACTGAGTGAAAATCTCAGATCTGACTTGCCAGCACTATGTTATGATGAATACCTCATGCCAGATATTACTACTTAGATGTTTCTTCCAGGCAGAAATTATGATTCCAATATACTCTTTACACAGACCCAAGAAACTTTGCATGTGGCATTTACTCACAATAAGCAGGCTTCAGCCATCACCTCTAGAGAACAGGAATTACTGGTCTTGCCAACTTTCTATGTATCCTACACAACTTTCTGAGTAATTTCACTAGTACTCCTATAAAATAAACACTAAATAACAAAGACAGATTTACCCAGATCAAGACCATGGAAGCCAACCAGTCTCCCAGCAGATAAGCATTTACAATTAATTGCATCACAGCCCTAGTAAGTCGTCATGTGAAGTTTGGGATTAGGTGACAGCAAGGTACCTAAGCAACCACTGCTTTTTGAGGCAGAGTAGAGCTATCACTCAGAGACCTGGACATTAGATCAGAATAACAAATGACTTTTTTTTTTTTTTTTTTTTTTTTTGGTACCAGGGATTGAACCCAGAAGCACTTAGCCACATCCCTGGCCCTTTATTTATTTTTTTCTTTGGTACCCAACTGGGTAGGGGCTATAGATATCAGTATCTATTTTTCTTTTTAGGCTCAAAACAAAGTAGGAGACAATTTTAAATAATAATTTCTTTGAAGAAAAACCATGTTTAACAAATAAGAAGTGATCAGCAGTTTACCCCTTGGGAAGGAAGAATAAGAAGGACTTCTGTGGTAAAGTTTTTTGCCTTTGAATTTAATATAAGGAATAACTTTGATCACAAAGATTTACTTGAGTCCTAAGAGAGATTTCTTAAGAGACTACAGCTATAGGTAGGAGTATCAGCTAACTTATGGTGAATATTCAGGTGAAAAGTAGGTCCCCAGTCTCCAGGCTGATATTCATCCAGTATGCACTGTGTGGCTGTATCAATTGAAAAAACTTACATACTGGTTGGTAAGTAGGCACTTTTTAGAGGCTCCTAAATAATCACGTCACATAAGCTAAACTGTCTCCCCTGATATCCCCCAGGCTGCCCCAGAAACACAATAATGGATTTACCACTGGCACAGCAAGTGGGTCTCCCAAACCCTGCTTCATTGCTGAGTTTCTGTGTCAAATTCTGTTTTGGTTGTCCCTTGGTATTATCTATATGACTTGTGGCTAGTTTTGCAGGCCAAATCAACAAATTTACCTAAAGCTTCATTTGCAGAGTTTATTGTTCAGATAGTGAAAGAAGAAATTAATATGGAAAATATTAGCAAGATTAACCTGAGAAATTTTTTTCATAGAAGTTGGGGAAAGCATTTCTACTTTAAAAAAAATAAGTAGTGTTACTGTCAGGCATTTATGATAATGCCTGATTGGAAGAGATAAAAATTTGATAGAGCTATGCTGTGTGTTCATTTGATATGCCATATCCTGGGGAGTGATTTAATATTATATTAGGCACCATCCCTGCCCTCATAGTTTTGACAGTCTACCAGGGGGAATATTGCAGACATCCAGTGCATATTCATACAAGGTAAAATCTGATAGCAATTTAGAGAATTATATTGGTGCTAAGTATCTCTTAGAGAGGCACAAGTCAGCATACTTTGTGTGGCATGAAAGAACTCCCCCAGATTAGGAAATATTCATTTCTTGGGAAACAAATACGGGGTCTGTTTCCTTAGACAAAACTAGTTTATCCCTGTTATGTTAAATATTTGAGTACTGACTCTGCAATGATAAATCATACTACAAACCCTGCTACTTAAGAAAAACTTATTGAAATAAGTAGAATGATGCAAATCAGGCCATTGCAGGAATCCTTCTACTTCTATGATGGGAAAAAATTGGATAATTTTGATTCCCTTATCATCCTCTATGAATTATATTGGCTAATGGAATGCAAATATCATGGGTAAAGAAAGAACAGCAGAGATGAATCATTATAATGAATGTTCAAATAAAACATATCAGATTCAGAAAGGTACATTATTATATTGCCTAAATAAAATCAACCAGGATTTCCCACTGCAAACAGTCTTAGACCTTTGTGTATAATATGCTTGCTAAAGTGCAACAACTGGAACACTGATTCTTCCTCTGTAGTGCTATGGTTGGTACTACTGTTACAGAGGCTTTCTGCAAATTCAGCAGTATTCTTTTGAGGTTCTGTTTACTACCTTGGGGAGTATGCATCCTTCCTGATCCATTGGTGTTCATTTGTCTTCTTGTCTGTCTTTCTCTTTTCTTAAACAAATAAAGAAAATGTTGTGTATATATACACATTGCAGTATTGTTCTTTCTTTCTTTCTTTCTTTTTCTTATATTTTCTTTCTTCCAGTACTGGGGATTGAACCCAGGGGTGCTCTAACACTGAGCTACATCCCCAGCCCTTTTTTATTTTTTAAGACCAGGTCTTGCTGAGTTGCTGAGGCTAACCTCAAATTTGTGATCCTCTTGCCTGAGACTCCCAAGTTGCTGGGATTACAGGTGTGTGCCACCATGCACTGCTGGCTTCTTTGTTTCTAAATTGTAATCTTCTGCCCCAGACTTCCTACCAACATTTGAAATGGGAAGTGTAATGCAGAAAGATGGCATGTCTTGTACCATCCCCAACCCACTCTTCTTCTATCCTCATCATGGCATGTCTGGTACATGCCAAATGGCTTCCCTGAATGGGAAGCTTGTAGAGTTTGAAGTTTCATCTGTGAATAACAGAGGAGAGCTTTCTAGGTATCAGATAGCAGATTTGTTTTATACTTTTGCCTCATTCACTGAATCTTTTCCCATTGAGTGCCTACTATTTTCCAAGTTAGCCCCTTACACTTTATTCCTAGAAGTCTACTCCCTTGCCTTTCCCATGTGATTTGGTCAATTCACTGGTGTCCTGAAATGCATCAACCTCAATTCTCTCTTCTGATGAGCTTAAATGGAATTTAATAATCACTGCTAAATTTTCTTGTGACTCTGTCACATGAATAAAGGCTATAGACTCTAGGTTAGATTGTAAGCATCAAATTAATTTTATTGCAAAGGTCAGACTGCTCTCCTGGTGTTCTACTGTGCTTGAAGGTTAGTCACTGCATGCTTGACCAAAACCTCCCTGTCTGAGCTGTATTCAAAACATATTTCAAGACAAAGCCAGGTTGAAAACTAGACATTTGGAAATAAAGTCTGTATACTCTGACCCCCCCTGGAAATAGCAGGCAGCTACAGTGATTCCATGTGTATATATAATACATCATCATCTCTAGGAGACAATGGGCATTAAGATCAGCACCTCTTGCTCCCCAAGCAAATGTCTGCTCATCTTTTCCACCTAGCTGCTCATGTCAGAGTAAGAAATATTTCTTCCCAAATGACTTCTAAGCTTGCTTGTCTGAGAAGTGCTGCCCCTGTGGAACCAAGACCTATCAGTGGAGTTTGGCTTAAAAAAGATATAATCAGATTCAGATAATGGCAGACACCTCCATCCTAGTTCCTTTTAACCTTCATCTGTCTTCCTAATTTACCACAGACTGACTCTTTCCAGCTCAGCTCCTTTGGCCAACCCTGTTGTGAGTTCATGCACTTCTGATGTATGTTTCTAATATACTCATCAATTCAAGTAACATTCATATAATAACTTGCCATTTATACTCTTAGAAAATTTCAAAGATGAACTCGTAGACTGTAAAGGAGCATCCAGGTTATTGACAAAACTATAGTACCTTGAAGCTATAGGAGCCAGGGTCACAAACAGACTTCTTATAACATGACAGCTCCTTTGGGAATAATTGTGGTCTCTTCCAAATGTCCTAAAAAGAGATAACAGTGGTCAGTTTTCTGTTTCATAGAATATGTTCTATAGAGGAAAATTCAATCAACTTTCAATTCTCAATTTTATTGTTCCCAATAAGAAATTTACATGTAGATCTAGGGAAGCCCTGTGGTTCTGTTGCTTGTTGTAAAGTTCACCTTTGACCTGTGACAATAACACTGCTGACCCACTGTGTGCAGAACAATGTGTGTGTTCAGTGACGGAGCTTTCCCCACCCCTTGTCCAAGTTTCCTACAACCAGCAGTGATTGCAAGACAAGGAAAGGTGAGCCTGAGGCTGTCAAGGAAAGAATGGAGAGTTAAGTGGCTCAAGAACGTGTCATTTGGGATAGCAGTGAACACCAGCAAAGGTGCTAAAATGGATCCAAAATGCTTTTGTGAGGAAATTTCAGTCACCCTATGTGTTGGATACCATTCCATCTGACAAGCATATTAAGTCAAACATCTTAATTTCTGAAACAGAAGGAGACCTTGGCCACTTTGGGTTTGTTATGTTTTGTTTTGTTTTAGTGGTACTGGGGATTGAACCCAGGAGTGCTCTACCACTGAGCTACTTCCTTGGCCCTTTTTATTTTTTATTTTTTTTATTTTGAGGCAGGGTCTTGATAAGTATCCCAGGCTTGTCTCACACTTGTGATCCTCCTGCCTCAGCCTCCGAATACTCTGGGATTACAGGCATGTGCCACCATACCCAGCAGCTTGGCCACTTCGTTTATATGTCTAATAGCTACAACATGTGGCTCCCTTTTCAGTATACAACTCTCTGTCTTTGTGCTCACCAGAGCACTTAATCTGTTGTTAGCTTCCCTCTAACTCTTAGATGTATCTAGGGACATGAGAACTGTTCCCAAGCTAGCAAGCCCTATCTGTGTAGGTTGTTTCAAAACTGACGTGATCATAATCTGATAATGGCACACCACCATCCTAGTTCCCTTTAACCCCATTTGTCCTACTAATTTTACCTCATGTTCTCTCCTGTTCATCTTCTTTGGCCCTCCCATTTGAGGGCATTTCCCATTGATGGGAATGTCTAATGTACTTTTCAATTTAAATTCAACTAGTAATATTCACGTGGGAATTTGTTCACATCCCACTATTCAAGTTTTCTCATTCTTTTCCTCCAAGCAGTGGGACAACAGAGCTTCTCACTTTATACTTAAACCTTGTATGGAGTCTTTTCTGGTATTTATCTTGTATGAGAAAGTGTCTACCTACACTCCCAAGTAGATGATTCACTCTCTGAGGGAAGAACTTCAGTCTTCTGAGGGTCTTCTATTTCTCACATGTCCCTTGCAGTCACTGACAACAACCAAACAACAACAACAACAAAAATAGTATAGGTTCTTAATGAGTACCTGTTACTTTATTTATTGCTAGGAAGTACTATTCAAATGAATTATACTGGTTTCTGAATTCAGATGTACTTTTTTTCTTTCCCAGGTCTAAAATTTTACTCTGAGGTTAAACCACACTCAGAAGAAGTCAAAATATATTCTGTGGTTCTGGGCTATGAGCTGCAGTCAGAATTTCCAAATGCAGTTGCTTAAGAAATATATGCTTTTCACTGTAGCTGAGAGGGTGACTGAAATCTCTGACCCATTGCATTCCGTAAATGCTGCCCTCCTGGAAAGAGCAGCCCACGGGCCTTTACCTCTACCTTGGCTCCCTTTATAATCCAAATTTTGTTATGCAGTGGTGATGCCACCTCTGCTCATTTTCACTTAACCTCTCCATGCCTCCCTGTTTTTCACAGAAGAGCCCATCAATATTGATCTGCTTTCCAGGGATGTTTTGAGGACACAATGCTGATAAGAAAACACTCTCTATGAGACAATATTGATGATAGTTGTTTTGTAGCCACAAAAGGAGAGGGCACTCAGCAATAATTGGGGGCCATGTTTAGCCACCTAACCACCCATTATCATTAGTACTCATATTGATTCTAAAGCATCATAATAATGCAGTTTATAATCTTCACGTGGGGGGTAATTTATTGTGAGGTGGTTATTGTTAGTAATAATGAGTTGTTTGAACATATTCCAAACATAGTCATACACATCTCTTTTGTTTCTCTCCCTTTCTTTGTTTGCAAGTCTAATTTTGACCCTTTTGCCTAGCCTAGTTTCTCCTTTTACACTTCATATTATAGTATTGTTTTTATTCTTCATTTAAAAAGAAGCTTAGTTTCTCGATGAACAGCTAGAACAGAGGAGACTGATTTGAAAAAGCAGTTTAAGCAGCCAAGTCCAATTTAAGAATGGTGGTGGATTTTATCACTCAGCTTTATTAATGGACCTCATTCTGGCTATATCAAGTTTCTTTCCCTAATGCATTTGTACAAAAGACCTTGCTTCTCCCATTAACCCCTTTGACTGGTGTTAACTCATTCTTGGGCATTTGTTGCCATAGCTGCAGCTGCCCCATGGCTGGCGCCCCTGTGCTAGCCTCTACAGAGGCCATGTGGGCTGGCCTGCTTGTCCCTGGCGTCAGCTGTTAGGCGGAGGGCAAGAGTCTAACAACCTCAGAGGTCAAACAGCCTGTGTTGTGTGCTTAAGCCATATTTTTTTAAAGCAGCAGATGGGCATGTGGCTGTCTAGCCTCAAGGCTGGGAAATGTGTGGGAACATGACCAGCACTCTCACCCGTTCTGGGCACCCAGGCGGGTAGCCTAACTCCATAGTCAAAAAAATGATCAATATTTTCCCTTCGTTGTTTGAAACTCTTCCTTCAACACCTGAGGCAGCTGTGGGGAATAATTGCCAGCAGCTTTATGGACCATCTCTTGTGTGTGTTTTTGCCCATTTACAGATTTGATCATATTGTTAGCAGAATGGAAATGTGACTTTCCACTGCTTATTCTCATTCTCATAGATCTTCAAGGAGAGACCCTTTATAAAAACAAAATCAAAAAGGCATACAGATGGTTATGTTAATATCACACAGGCAAAAAGCTGGACCTTTTAGAAGGTTCCTCAGGCGCAAAATGATCAGGTGATGTGCACATCCTGCATTCATTTCTATTTGAGTTACCAGCCGGCACAGTCCTATGAGAAATGATTACAAAAAGAAAATATTACGTGCCTGTAATGTGTGAGCACCTTCTGTCCTGGGCTCCAGCTTTGACGACACCAGAGCCAAGACAATTCCCACACACAGATTGGGCAGGTACATGGGAATTCAAGGAAGATGTCTAAAGTTGAGACTTTTCACATAAACCAGAAATAGAGTTGGAAAAGAAATTTGAATTTTTTCTGTGCTGTGTCAGTTGTGCCAGTAAACTGGCAAGGATAAATCTATAGATGAGCTCCAGACATACAAAATTCATAACCATTTAACCTTTTACCTTGACTTTAATAGAATTGATGTTATGTCATCAACAACAGCAGCAGAACAGCAGCACTATTAACAACTAACATTTATATAGTATTATACAGCTTTCCAAAACTTTTATACTTGGTATCTTTTAACCATCTCACCAAAACTGTAAGATCAGTATTATTGTTATCTGTGTTTTTATGATGAGGAAAGCCAGGCCCAGAAACATTATGTGACCTGCCCAAGGTAAGAGATCGTAAATAATAGTCTTTTATTCCAAACCTCTGGGGTAGCCATGTTAGGCAATACTCAAAGCCCTGCCATTCTGCTCTCTGGCCCACTGCTGCCTCTGTGTCCCCAAATCACTTCTTAACCTTCACGTAAACAAATTAAGGTCCATGCAGGGATTCTCTTTAAAAACAAAAGGGAAGTAGCCATGTTACAAAAGAATTACTTTCTTCACATGTGGATTCACTATATATTTTGGCATTATTTGTTTGTAAATCACAAACTTCTTTTGTGATTAAAATTAAATTAAATGGGCAAAATACATCATATATAAGATAGTTTCCAGGAAAGGCACTATTAGTAATATTGTTCCAGAATCACAAACTACCAACCCAGTTTACTTTCATATAGATTATTCCTGGAGTAGGAAGGAGAGGTTGGTAAGTAAATGAGAGGGTGGAAGAGGAAGGAGAACAGCACTGATAATTTTCAGCAACTAAAGAATTCTTTAGAAATTAAGATAAAACATCTCTGAAGAAACAGTATTAATATGTGTAGTAGAAGTATGAAGATAAACAAGGAATGATTAACAAAAAATTCAGAATAGTGGTTGTCCTTGAGCAGAAATTCAAGGGATGAGGGAGGGGCATGTGATTTCAAAGGTGATGGTTATATTCTGTTTCTTAAACAATTTTTATTGCATTGTTGCCTTTTATGCTTTCCACTTGTCTCTTATAAATTCCCTTTTGTACCTATTCAATCTTTCATTTTAAAAAGTAGATAAAGACAGTGTGAGTCAATGGTAAATTGGATTGGATATATAGAAATAGCTTTTCATGTTTAAGGAAGAAACTCACTCTTGAAAAATGGGTACACTTTGATAAAAAGCTTAGTCAGTGTGCTCTGACAACGTCTCCCAATGACATACCAGCTAGGAGCTGGGGATTTTTGCAGAGGGCACACTTTCCCAGAATGTTCCTGGGGTCTTTGAGTACTTCAGCTGCCTTGCCCCTCACCTCATTTCCTGCTTGACAGTGAACATCTAACTTCTGTGAGCGATAAGAACAGTGGCATGGTGATTTGGGAATTTGAAGCTAAGTGCTTGAAGTGTTACCAAGGATTTATGGGTTGTTATCCAAAGACTTATTACCTTTATGACTTCTTTGGTGTTGGTCCTGACAGAGAATACAGTTAACGGGTGGGCTTGTATATTTATTTTCATCACTGGTTGGTTTCTCTCTGACCAATCTAGACACACTGTAAGCACAAGCTGTCAGGAATTACAGCTTTTCTTCCATGTGGAAATAAGTGGATAAGCAAATACTCCCAGCCTGATTTTCTTTCCAATTCATTATTTACAGGGAATTCACCCTTTGTAATCATTTTCTAATCAAATTTGCTCTACCAATCCCTATAAGGTTTGCTCTGGAGATCATCGCCAACCTAGATGTCTTTTATTTTTTAACAGCTTATGTCTCTTCCATGTTAATGCCATTTTTAAAAAATGAATGGATTAAAGGTGATGTCACTAGAGGCCTAGAGATTCACTGAGGATGAAAATTTAAGTTATAGAAGAAATGGATAAAAGAAAGAAAAGTCAGTAGCTCACATGTCTTTGCTATTTGGACTACATTGTTGCATTAAAATATGCAGAAGAGCTATTAAATTAAATGGGCAAAATACATCATATATAAGATAGTTTCCAGGAAAGGCACTATTAGTAATATTGTTCCAGAATCACAAACTACCAACCCAATTTACTTTCATATAAATTATTCCTGGAGTAGGATGATACAGTGGGTTCCCTCTACCCAGCTGTTACGGAGGTCTCAGCCATCATCATAACCTCCCTTTGCTTTGTTGGAAAGCTAGTCATGAAGAACAGTTTATTTTCCTGCCCACTGTATTGCTTCTCAACTTTATTATTATGGATAATCACGATGTGACACTTAGTAGTTCTGGCTTCCCTCCACCCCAGATGGGGTATCAGAAGAGAGAGAGCACGTGGACAAATATTATCCATAGTTTTTGGAGGAAAAAAGCAAATGGCTTTTAGCAGTAGGTCTGATGGGTTTGGGGTGTACAAGGGAGGAGGAGGTAATACTGAAAAATCTTTTGAGAATTTTATTAGCAGTATCACTTTTAGAAAATGCATCAATCAGGTGAGAGGAATACAAATTAGTCCTGCTGTTCTTTCTGGCAATGTTCTTGGTAAAGAACTTGTTAAAGAGAAGCCATCTTGTTCTTTTATGTTATAAATACATTCCCTACTATGATTAATGACTGGTTCCTATACTGACATTTTGTGTCATTTTCCCTGAAAAATTAAAACACTCCCCTCCTTCTTCACCCTCAGTGGCCTGTTTTTCAAAAGATAGCAGAGGTAATGCCCACGATTGTTAATACATTAATAATAATTACTAGTATTGCACAACCACTTACTGAGCTAAGCACTGCATTAGACCCTTCCCATGTATTTTTCTCCCTTAATCCTCACTGCTGTACTATCACATAAGTACTCTTATTATCCTCATTTTGCATATTTAGAAAATGAAACACAGAGACATTAAGTCACTTCCCAAGCTTCACACAGCTAATGAGTGGATAAGCCAAGATTAGCACTCAAATCTAATTCAAGACTGTGACCTCAACCACTTTTACATCCCCATTTTTCCTTCATTCAGGGTCATACAACATTAAGGACTGAGAATGTATTATGCTCAGTCTAGCCAAATGCATGCTGGTAGTTGATGGGAATATAGTGTGATTTTTAAAAATTAATCATTTTGAACCAGAAAGGTGTGGGGTGATGTGAAATTCTATGTGGTGAAGACTAATGTTTTCTGATTGTTTGCCAAATTGGGGTAAAGTTTAGAAACTCTAGGTAGGCTGCCTGTAGAGGTAAAGCAGTGCAAAGGGGCCAGGGCTGCTGGCCCAACACAGAACCATTAGTCAATGCCTCTGGTGGCTGTATGTGTATATATAGCTTTGCCCTTAATATTTAAGGATGACCCTGCTGAGGCTGCTAATTCTCTAGCCAAAGTTCCCATTATCAGTAGGATTTAACACTTGACTTGTTTATAGTCATCATGGCCAGGGTCCCACCCCCTGACTTAGACCATGGCCTTGTCATTACTGGCTTGCAGAGCAAGTCAACAACATAGTCTAACACCCATCCTCTCAGAGCCTAACCAACTGGAGAATCCAAAATAACTCCAATTGTTCATTTTTCTACTTCTAGAGGAAAGAAATGATAAGGAAACTGATATAGAAAATATTCTCCATTCACACCCCATCCCCTAAACGAGAACAATTTCTATTCTAGGTTTCAAGACTTAGCACAAATACAAATTTATTTTGTACCTTTTAAAATATCCATAGTACCATGATAATTGGCTTATCTTTCAAAATTCAGTCTATAGTCACCTCTTCCTGATTAATATCACTTCCTCCATGCTCCCCTCTCTCCTCTATCATCACTTCTTATCCTGACAGAATAGCTACCTCCCCCTTCTTCATATCTGCTTAGCCATTATCAAACTATACAATAGTTTCTATTTTCATGTCTGCCTCCCTCATGAATCTATGAGACCCTCAAAGGAGAAGGAAACATATTTTCAAACCACCACATGGTACATGGATTTAATAAGTTTGTTAAATTAACATTCAGAATGTGCCCTGAAGCCCTGCAATAACTTCACTCAAAGATTCAGGAACAGCTAGCACACATCATCTGCCTATATTGTTTTCACCCCAACCCTAGGAAAAGAAGATATTGTTCTTATTTATAGATGAAGAAACTGAAACTCTGCATTGCTCAAATTTGCAGCAGGCATTAAGAGTTACCTAGGGTACTTGTTCAACAGGCAGATTCCCAGTGCTACCAGATGAAAACCTCAGCAGTGGGCCCTAGAAATCAGCGTATTTAGCAAGCACCCCAGGCAATCCTGATGCACAAGGTTGACAAACACAGGTGTAAGTTATTGTTGCATACAGAGTAAACAGTAGAGCCAGAGTTCAGACTAGTCTTCTTAATTCCAGATCTTGTTTGTGCTATATTTATCTTTGTTCCACTCTCTATCTTCTGTGGCACGGAAGTGGACTGAAACATGTTGCAAAAAGTTTTGGCAACAAGAGCTAAAGCAAAACTGCTTGTAGATTAACCCTAGGACTGTTTATTTTTTTCCCCAAGAGCTCTTGTCAGAATTCCAACAGCATAGTATCAGGATTGCCAAGTCACCACTTATGCAACTTAACTCAAGAAAGCATAGACCATAGAGCTTTGGAAACTTACTGAGTTTATGCTTCTATCTTTCCTTCTCCATCCTAAGCACCCACACACACAAAACTACCACCGACAGTAGCCACACCATTAACTTACTAAATGCTCAGTACCCAAAATGCAATTAGTTGATTTGTTCAGTATTAAGATTTCTAATTTAAAACTTAGAGCTACAATGTCTAAGATCCCAACAATAATATTAATGTGTTTCCAAACCAGCAAAAGAAATGAGTGGCTTGTGAGGCAATTGCTGCAAATGGTAAAGAAGTTGGGGTAGATAGCATTTTTGAGGAACATATGTGCTTTTTTGTATTCTTTACCTAAGTATTAAGTTAGAAAATATGGAATAAATGTGATGATGCCATCCTAAAGACTAGAGAGCTACAGCCAACCATTCACCCTAGACCAAGGTGACATTAGTTCACTGATATTGCAGAAGTCTGAGAAGCTGAGAGGTGGGCAGTTATGGACTATAATCCACAAAACCCCAGAAGAACCTGCCTCTACTTTTGCTGCTGAAGAAGCACGCTAGGTTCTGGCAGTGGAGCTTGATGGGGTGCTAATACCCCTGTATCTATGTTCAAACTATTCTTTTGGCTCATGTTCACCTAATAACCTTGAAGTGATGAGGAGTGTCCCTGAGGTTCTTCAGCCCATGGCATCCCACCCTGAAATAACAAGGGCGGCCCATGGCTCCAGCTCAGGTATATGTGAGAGAAGACCCCCAAAGGGAAGCCAAATGGTTTCTTTCTTAACTAGAAAAAAAGGAAGGGAAAGATAATGTTTTGATTTTTAGATTTATCTGGATCCATGTCTATATTCCTTCCATTATACCTAGTTGCCTTCATAAAGGTACAATATGTGCTATACCTGGGAGAGGCACGTGCCAAAACCTGTGGCCTCTTCCTCATTATACCACCACCCCACCCTCAATGCAACTGCAACCTGGAGGACTGACTTGACTCCCTAGATTCTTGAAAATCTAATTAAAAACCTGAAACATCCTTGTAACTACTCCAGTAGGGAGGTGTCTGTCTCCAAGATCCTCCAGTTTACAGACTAGAATGTTCTTCCAGGATTGGGTTTGGTTTGTGAAAACACTCTCTATCCTAAGGTTCTCATCTGCACAACTTGAGGATCAAGCTACTGTCTCCCACCCATTATTTCACCCCACTCACAACCCATGTGAGAATTATTTTCTGCTATGTAGACTAGCATTAAAACCTTCCCTTTCCCTCTTTTGCCTTCCCTTCCCTTCCTGTCCTGTCTTTTCCTTTCCTTTCCCTTTCTTTCTCAAGATAGAATAATTTGTGACATCCTAATCATCTTGAGTGTCTCTTTGATCCATCCTAGATAACACTCATGAGGAGGTACAACCCCTGCTTGTCTAACAGCATCTCTAGCTTTCTGGGAGCCTCATCTTACAAGAGGCCCATCAGTTCTCTTACCCTGCATAACCATGATACAAGTCTTGGCATCCCTGGTGATGTCTGCAATAGGAGAGAAAGTGTGTGCCTGGGGCTTCAGTGCATTGTTCACAAACAATGATGGATTGTTAATTTTCAACTAAAATGAACAGGGACTCAAAATAACACCTGCAATGCACAATATATTGCTTCATGAGCAATAAATACCAGGCAGAAGATAAAACCTTGAGCCCTAGGCTTAATGCAGACCCAGCCTGTGATTTATTCTGCTGTTTCATTTCCCTTAACCAGAGAACAGAAAGAACCATGTTTTGTTTCTTTTCGGTACTGGGAGTTGAGCCCAGGGCTACTTAACCACTGATCCACATCCCCAGCACTCTTTATTTTTTATTTTAAGGCAGGGTCTTGCTAAATTGTTATGTATTTGAACTTGCGATCCTACTGCCTCAGCCTCCAGAGAAAGCACAATGTTATTCAATACTAAGATACCCAATCCTGTCCTTATGCCATAATCTCAAAGTAAATTCATTTTGAGTGTCTACTGTATGTAAGGTCCTATATGATATACCATAAATATGGTTTTCTTCTGTGTTCTGTGCAAGTATTTTCTATTTTTTCTTTTACTTTTTTTTTTTTTTTTTTTGAGACAGGGTCTCCCTGTGTTGCCTGGGCTGACCTTGAACTCATGATCCTCCTGCCTCAGCCTCCTGAGTAGCTAGGATTACAGGTGCATGCCACAGTTCCTGGCTTGTACAAACATTTTCTAAGCTTCCTCTCCCTTTCCTTTGTCATGGTGTCATTCCTGGTGCTATTTCTAGGGCAACTGTGTAAATGGCAGCTCTGCCTTCCACAGTACCTGGATCCCCACTAAGGGATCATATCTTTGGTGTGAAACATAAAAGTAAACATGCTAGAAATGTTCATAGATTTTTGGCAGAGGTGGGGGGCAGTGATCAAATTAGTCTAAGTAACACAGTAATGTAAGAGAATAGGCATAAACTGTGGACATTGGAATTTACTGTACATGTGTTGAGTGGGAAGGGTTTGAGAAGAGACCAGATGTCTGAGGCACTCTCTGGTAAAAACATACAATAAAACTGTAGTAGAGCAGGCTTTCTTAACCTCAGCACTCTAGACATTTTGTCTTGATATTGCCCAGGGGGAAGGCATAAACTTAGCCCCAGTTAAGACCCACTACCACAGAGGACATGAAGTGTGCCCATCTTTATAGTCATGAGCTCTATACATGTCCTAGCTCAAATATTCTATAACTTTTTGAATCTCTGGTTTAGAATAACATAATAGGTAAAAAAAAAATGGAGAAGAAGAAAAAGAAGGAGGAGGAGGAGGAGAAAGGAATTGTGGAGCCAGACTGCCTGATTTTGCATCCTGGCTTCACTGCATACTCACTGTATGGCCTCTTTTCCTGCTATTCATCAGTGAAATGGGGATAACAAGAGTACTTACTTCATAGAGTTGTTGTAAGTTTTAAATTAATGTACATAAAGTGCCTAGAATAGTACTTGGCACATAACAATATGTGTTAACTCTTATTAGTCTGTCATGATTACTATCATTAACACCATTATTCACCATTTATCTAAGTCCTGGTAGGTTACAGATGTCTGGTGTCTCTTCCAGCTTTGGATACTATCTTCCTTCTGCAGAAATGACTAGACAGCTAAATCCATGGTCAGGACAACATAATGCAAAGAGTTTTATATGGCTGTGGGTCTATGAAATAGGCATTGCAGGTAAGCTCCACTGTGTACAATTGCTGGGTTCTTGCAGAGTTCTCTGATTTTTAAAAGCACATCTATTGGTACCTACTTTGAGCTAGGCATGGTAGAAGATACAAAAGTAAATGAGGTTTTTGCCCTTGCCCTCAAGGAACTGACAATTGTAGCTGCTATATGCACATTTGTTTTAGTAAATTTAATTATCTTAAATTTTCAGAGAAATTCCAGTAAGTCCCTTCTTAACATGAAGGATTTCTCTGTGAGGAAAATTATCTTCCCATCCCAGACTGATCTTTCTTGAAGTTTGGGTTTTTTTTGAATGTTATTTTTTATACTGTCAGCATAACATGATTATAATACCTCAAATTGTTAATATTTTCTCTTCCTTTTTATATTCATTTAAATTTTTATTTAGCATTCAGTCCTCAAAAGAAACCCCCATAAGAGATTTTATCTCACTCCAACAAGAAAGTAGTATCCAATTTTGACTAACTTGACACCTGCTTTGGGAAGAGGAATATCTGTGTAAGCCTCTCTCATATACACTCATATTTCCTCACTCATTTGTTTAAATAGTTTAATGAATATTTATATTAGACATAGTGATTAGGCACTAGGAATTACAAGGAAGAATAAGGTATTCTAGAGTCTAGAAGGAAAGACAGCCATGGAGAGAGGTTTTTAAAATATAATATAGTAAGGACTAATAGCAATGTGTCCAGTGGGCTAGGAAAATGCAGAATATAAAGGGACTATTTGGAAGGGAGTTTAGTGTGATGGATAAGACTGTGAACATTGGCATGAGACCTATCTGGGTTCATATTCTTTTCTACCATTTGTTTGCTGTGTGGTATTGAGATGATTACTTCAAATCTGTACCAATATAATATATTCTAATAAATCATGTATATTCTTTTATCTTTCAGTACACTTTGAGTTACTTAAGTGCTGGGACCACTTCACTATCATTGTCATACCTATTACTATTTTATTATTACAAATCACTGAGTGTTCAATCTGAGCCAGAGGTCATGCTAAATTCTTTATCTACACTATCTAATTCAGTCTTCATCAAAACTATAAGACAAATACTATCATTTTCCTAATTTTGTAACTTGCCACTATTTTGTTCCAACTCAGTTTTTTATTCACAACACATTACAATATGCAATTATTTTAAAATGTTTCATTTGTACTTGAATATCTCTCTTGTTCTCTAGAATGTAAGCTCTACAAGTCCAATGATGAAGTCTCTTTGCCTCATCTTAATATCACCAATATCTATAACAGTAGCTGACATGTAGAAAATGTCTAATGAATGTAGTAAATGTGAAAGGAAGGCTAGAATGAAAGCAGACAAAAGAGAAGACAGAGAATGAGCATGTTAAAATCACCAAATAAACCCTAGTCCAGAACCATTTATTCCTAAACTAATGCCCTTGTTCACAAAATGGAATGCTTCCTACTCTTAACCAACTTTCAATAGAAGTTTGTTGAAACAAAATTCTCTCCTCAACTTTGTTTAATAAATTATAGTAAGCATGAAAACCAATGGATGTAAGCCTAGACATAGGAAGGAGAATTGTAGGAGAATAAATATTCAGAGGACAGTTTTCATCAATAAAAGAACATAGTTGGGGAGATGACACAAACTTGTTGCCCTTGTTTCAAAGGAAATAAAGAAAACATTTGTAATAATTAACTCCATTACAAGATGATTGTATCATAGAATGTGTGTGTATGTGTAGTCTTCAATTTCAAATAACTTTGAGAGTAATTGACTAATGAGTGATTTATAAACAACACAAAAATAAACAGATGTCACTGTTTGATAGTTATGGAGTGATACCAAGTTAAAGTGGATAATTACTTCCAAATCTTTTATTATTTTGGTTCTAATGCATTCTTATTCCAGTGTGCCATATTTCCAATCCAGTTAGCTAGAAGGCATTTATTCACAACTACTCTGCAGCCTCTGACTTCTTAAGGAGTTGTCACATTAGCAGAGTAGAAGAATCAGTATGGTAGGATGTGTTCTTCAGACTTAGTAAAGATAATTTGAAGACCATTTGATACCCACTAGCACTTGTATTCTGAGTGTTCTTGGCTGCCACAGGTAGTGTCATGGGAAAATGAGAAATTTCTTTCTCTAGAGATGTAGGACAAGTTCAATAAAATACCTAAGGAAATTGCTAGATATCCATATCAAGTTTGGAAAGTGAATCAGGCCAGAACTTAATAATTCCACCATTCAGTGATGATTCTAAATAGATACTTGGCACAGCATGTTTTGTTAGTTTGGACATTAAATCCGGATTACAGATGTGTGGCAGTATTCCCAGAGATGATCATCTGGGATTTCTATTTGAGAGTAAAATTTTACATGCTTGCTTATGTGTATGAGTCAAACTAAATAATTATTTCAGTGTATCTATTCCTGGTTGTAACTCTAAGTAAATTCCTACATGGATTCAGTTGTCCTAGAGATCTGAGAATCAGCTTAGCAAGAGTGCCATCTTTTCTGAGACAGTTGATCATTCTGACCAGGCATACAAATAATCAATGAATAGCATTGCACAGATTGCTTGTTGTGCCCAAAGTTAATATAACTTGACTTTTATTAGTCATTTATTCAAATGGCTCTTGAATATCTATTTTAAAACTGACACTAAATTAGGAATTGGGAAAAAACAATGCCTCAAACCCTGTACTGACCTAAAGGAACCACAAGCTAGCAAAAGAGAGAAGTGTATCCATGAACTACATTTCTGGTTTTTTTCCATTAACTATATTTCAAGGTAGTCAGTAGTAAATGCTTTCAGTTCTTTTTGCTTCCTGGAATGCTTTTCTAACCTAATCCTCCATTTACTATCTAGGAAAAATTGTATCATTCCTTAAGGACTCATTTCAAATTCTTTCCCAACAATGACTTCCCTGGTATTCCTCATCTCACCTACCCACAACTCCAAACACACACATCCAAATCCTTTCCTATAACTTTGATTACTCTTCTGTGTTCCCACAGCACTTTACTTTACTTTTATTACAGAACTCATTATAAGAATTTATATTTGGTTGTTTATATGCCTGTGCCTCTCACTATGTTACAGGTTCTTCCAGAGCACTAAATGAGTTTTGTTTATCTCTGTACTCCTCATCAATAGCATACAACTTAGCATATAGTAAGATTCAAAAAACTTCAGTTTGAGAGCTGGAAATATAGCTCAGTGGTAGACTGCTTGCCTACTATGTGCAAGGTTCAATCCCCAGCATCACAAAAAATAAAAAATAAAATTAAATAAAAAATAAACAAAACAAAAAACAGGTTTGGTTTGAGGAAAGGAGTGGAAGAATAAACAAATATGTGAAAATTAACTTCTAGATAAAATTTTAAGAGAATATATATGGAGAAGTTAATTCCAGGATTCCAGTGAATTGACTTTATAGACAAGATGGCATTTGAGATGACCCTTGAAAAATGAGTAGCATGTGACAGATAGAGATGGGTGTTGGGAAAAGGGAGGGAGATGAAAAGGGCTTTTATTTGTTTTGTTTGTTTGTTTGTGGGGTACTAGGGATTGAACCCAGAGGTACTTTACCACTGAACTACATCACCATATTTTCTATTTTTTTTTAATTTTAAGACAGGGTCTCACTAAGTTGCTTAGGGCCTCACTAAGTTGCTGGGACTGGCCTTGAACTTGCAATCCTCTTGCCTCAGCTTACTGAGTTTCTTGGATTACAGGCATATGCCATTACACCCAGTATGAAGGGCTTTTTAAAGCAGCACTTCTTAATAATTTAATAAATTCATTCATTGTGGCAAAATAATGCTATTAATTACATATGTTCCATGTATGTACATATAAGCAAGCCTAAGCAGAAGCTGTACTTGCTAGCATTTTAACAGGCACTTGGAATTAACATGCATTTTGAAAACAGTAATAATGTATTGTTCTTTTAAAAATTGACAATTTACATCATTTTCCCTTCCTCCAGCCCCACCCTAAAATAGTCCAGAATTTGACTAGGTTGGTACATTGTAAATTCTCATTCTTTCATCTAAAATCCTGTGTTGAGAAGAATTCCTGGTTTTCTTGTATTTCTCAGGACCGCAGAATCAGTGATTAGCCAAACTGCTGTTGTTAAAAAAGATGACATTGGGGCCTAGTTCTTCTAAACCTACCTGCTTACTCAGAATCATTCTCCAGTCACCAGAGAAAGTCAGGGTACGAACTTGGTAATCTCTAAAGGTCCCTTCTGGCTATAACATTTCCTAAAATCTTGTCTCCTCTAGCTGGAGACTGGAAGTCCAGATAGAAGTAATTATTACTATGTAAACTCTTGACCCAAAGGATATTTGATGCTCCATGTTTATTCTATTGATAATATTTATAGGGAGGCTATTTCTAACCTCAAGATACACTGTTGTAAGAGAGCACTGAAAATTAGGTGTGAGAACTACAGTTCATACAGATAGAGAAATCACCAGTCCTGAAATATGGCTTCTGACTGTAGTAATGAATGCTTAGGGCCATCAATCACTCTGTGTGGGGGAAATGTGTGTGTGTGTTATTTATTGGGGAGGAAGCAAAGACAACAGAAGAGAATGTCAAAAACTAATATTTCAGAAATATAATCTTTAGACATTTGCATTTGCTTGTTCTGACCAATCAGTAACCAAAATAGAACATGTATAAATAACCCGACGAAGGATCATCCCTTTGATGTTGCCAAGTTGGAAGGACATGATGGACATTAACAAGCTACTATTAGAACAGAGTTGCCTTCTGGGGTATAATTGGCATAAGTGCATGCTGGGAGTTGGGGGAAAGCCATGGAAAGTTTCTTCTGTGACTATAAGTAGTCAGAGGGAAATTTCCCAAATTAAATGTCTTTTGTGCCTAGATGATTTACGACTATATCTCTCCCAACTGTGCAGTGGATACATGAGCTTGCATATGTAACCCGAATCAATGTCTATGCTTATGTCAACCCTCTTCTTGTGTTACCCCTTCTTCTTTACCTATCAAATAACTACCCATCACTCAAGGACATATTCTCTAGAAATCCCATTCTTTCAAATCCTATTCTCCATTAGGTATTTCCTACCCACTCAGGTCAGGTCATAGTAGTTCTTCATTCCTTCAACTTCAATAATCTGATCTATCCCATTCTAGTATTTCATTGTTTTCTAATCATTTAATTGGAAATAGTAAGGCATAGTGGCTAAAAAGTCTGCAAACTGTATAAGCTTGGATAATATATGTGATCTTTAAAACTTCTATTAACTTAAGATATAAATACTCCCACCTCATAGGATTGTCCTGAAAGGTAAATGAGAAGAGTGCATGCCTGGCCTATGGCAAGTGTTCAATAATTAGTGGTAGTGTTGGGAGGAGGTGTGATAGTAGTGCTAATAGTTCACATTCATTACCACCATCATTAGTCTCTTCAATTAGATTATACAACCTTTGAGGGCAGGGGCCATGTGTCCTGTCTACTTTCTACTGGTATTCCCCTGACCTTCACATACTCAGCTAATTTTATGTCTACTGATGATTGTTCAGCTCTTTTCATTAGTACTACCTCAAAAATATATAATTGCATCAGAAGTATAATTTTCATATTTTACCACCAACTACAGAAAACCTATGATGCTTTTTCTTGGTTTGCATACAGGAGTATTTTGGGTTGAAGTTGCTGCAGTGATCATATGCTAGTAGACTGAGAAGAATAGGAAACTTCTTAATTCTTTCAAACTCCTGTGGTGTGTTCCCTTGGATTAAAAAATAATAATAAAAGAAGAGAAGGGAGAGACGGAGGGAGAGTGGGAAGGAAACACTACAATGCCATCTGGTAGAATTCTTTCAAATTCCCTGACTTCCTGCCAGTTCAAGCTATATTGTTTTAACCCTTGTAAGAAAGTTGGCATTGAGCCCTTATCCTCCGCTTGTCTGTCAGACCATTTCTTAAGAATTTGTCAGAGTTTACATTGATAAGTATACTAAATACTAGAACCTGAACACAATAAATTATTTGGCCTGTCATTTCTTTTCAGCTGATAATAGTAGAACTCTGAATGTAGATTCTACTGCAATGACGCTACCTATGTCTGATCCAACTGCATGGGCCACAGCAATGAATAATCTTGGAATGGCACCACTGGGAATTGCTGGACAACCAATTTTACCTGGTATGTTATTTTTAATCACCTCACAAGTTCTTCTTTTTATTGACCATGTGGTAATAAATATAACAGTATGACACAACTTATTTTGAAGTTGACATTTACCAGATTCTGCCTAGAGTGTGCATTTTTGTAATATGAGCTTTATAGACTGCATGACCAGTAGTTACTAGTACACTCCTGATTGCCCTTTGGGCAAACTGGGGGCATATCTGATGTAGGATAGGGTACTGGACTAAATGTTTAAATGTTAAATACAGCTCATCAAAATAAAAAGTAACAGGATTCTGGCAAGTAATTACAAAGCATGTCTACTTTTGTAGATTTCTTAGATGAGTCAAAACATGGACATGGAAAGAGAACTGACTTAGCCCCAAAATCTTAGATTCCTAAAGGGGAGGCAGGGTAGAGACATCAACCCAAAGTATATTTTTAACATTGAATGACTTTGTTTATAACTACATATGTAAACAAAGTAACCAATAAGAGAATGAGCTTGGTGGACTCACTCTATCTCCACTGAATATGAAATCTGAAGAAAAATTGCCCAACATTTGAAGGGTTTAGTTTAGGTACAAAAAAGCTTCCTGGCCATCAGAGTTAATTAGACATCACAATGTTATTGGGAAGATATTAGGGAATTGCTGTCTCAGGGAGCCTGGGGTCATTTTTTTAAATGGCCTAAATATTAATCTCCTCACAACCATTTAGTTGTGATCCTACTCAAAAGCACAACATCAGGCCAATCTAGAGTCCTGATATTCAAAGTATTTTCTGCATAATCTGGGAATTATTTAGAATCCCAGAATGTCAGGACACAGCCCAGACCTACTAGGTCAGAAGATGCATTTTCTGTTGGTGATTCACAGGCATGTTCATGTTGAGAAATACTGAGTGAGGCAACTTTGTTGTGCCATTTGTCTATATAGTTAGTTACTACTACTCCCTCTCAAATAATTTCTCAATTTCAGTCCAGATTTTAAATCCTTATAGGTTATAATAGAGATGAGGTAGACTAGGCAACAACAATATAAATAATAAATTAAGAGATGCTATTACATTGAATGCCAGGCAACAAGCATAAAAGCATAAAATCTGAAGGAAAAAAGGTGTAAATATGAGCAATAGGTGGAGAAAAAAGGAGACTAACTTCTGTATGTGTCAGAGGCAAAAGTAAAGCCTGTCATGCCGATCTTTAATTCCTACCATGGGCTATGAAGTTGGCTAGACTGCATCCTTTTCCATTAGACCAGCCATGACTGAAATGAACAACCAGGGATTCTTTGAGGGCTAGAATGATTGGACCATGGATCTCCTTAGATTTTAAGTGACTAGTAGGGCCAATCTGAGATTAGTGAATATTATTATAAGAGCCAGTATTATATAGTGGTCAAGATCTCAAACTCTGGATTCAGTCTGCCTGGCTTCCAAGCCTACTTCTTTCAGTATTTGATCTTGGAAAGTTTTATGCATATATAAATATATGCGTGTATATATCTGTATATACACACAGAAATAGAAATAAATATATAAAATATATATCTTCACATATATATATCTACATTTGTCTATGTGTGTGTCTTCTTTTTAAGTTTTTTTCTAGTTGTACATGGACAGAATACATTTATTTTATTTATTTATTTTTATGCAGTGCTAAGGACGGAATCCAGTACCTCACATGTGCTAGGCAACCACTCTGGCACTGAGCTACAGCACCACCCATATATATATATAACATAGGCCTTGAAATAGGACTACTTATATTTGAATCCTTCCCTGTTGCTTGCTAGTTGCATGACCTTGAGCAAATTATTTGACTTCTCTGTAACTCAGTTTACTCATCTGTAAAATGGGAACAATTATAGTATCTACCTCATAGGGTTACTGTAAAGATTAAATAGTACTTAGCACAATGGTTGGCATAAAATCATCACTCACTAAACATCCACTGTCATCCTTATTATTACTATTAGTAGTACTATATACTCTTTCAGGTAAAGAAAGTATTAATATTCTTCCTTCAAACAGCTACTAAGCTCCCACTTAAATTGGAAGTAGTCGAGTGCTATATAACTACTGTCAGCTCCAGTACGGTTCCCCACATTCATCTCCAATCAAAACTTTGAAACCTCAAGAGTGGTTTTAATTTGTATTCCTGACCCTCTTTTCCTACATCGTATTTTCTTCAGGACTTTAAAGAAAGAACTTCACAGGGTCTCCTTCAGCCTTGTAATTAAGTAATCATGACTACCACTCTGCTCCAAGAATAGTTGCTTGACTTTTTTGAAAACTGATCTTGGAAATGCTAATAAGTATGTTGGGCAATAACATTGAGCTATGACATATTCTGTAAAGCTACATGTAAAATCTCTTGAGTTATGTGTTTAAAATAACTTAAAACTAATTGTTCTCCTCACTATATGATTTTAGTAGACAGTTTACCATTAAGTTTAAAAACATGGGTTCTGAATTCAGACTGCCTAGGTTCAAGTTACTGTCTGCCATTAAGTAACTGTATGGCTTTCATCAAATCAGTTAATCTTCCTGTACCTCAGTTTCTTCATGTATAAAATGGAGATAATAAAAACACCTCTCTCACAAAGTTATAAGGATTCATGAGTTAATACATATAATGTGTTAGAATGATGCCTAGCTTAATTCGCTCAGCTATTATTGTTGTAATCTCTCAATTAACTCAGATATTATTGTTGTTTTGAGTTCACATATATGACACACAAAAAGTTGTTGATTTGTACTCGTAATAGCAATGAATGAATTTGGGAGTGATATTTCTCCCTGATGAAACACTGGACAGTGGCAGATAAAGGCAACATGTGAATCTGACAGTGCTGATGCCTGCTTCTTATGAACCTGGTGGAAACTTCCTCAGAAATGGAAGGTTGGCACCACATTTCAATGCTGCCTGCACTTCCATTTGTTAAGGTCTAGGGGAGAGGGTGCCTGCCATTTTTATAATGTTTTAACCTCCCTCATCCTCTTCTCAACCCCTGAGATTCCTTAAAACGGTAAAGGCAGAAAATGACCCTCATGGAGGTGTTTCCTGAAGTCACCTATTGATGGCTTAGTAATTCAGCTACTTTTCTGCCACAAGAAAAGTTTCCTACTGAGCCAGCAGACTGTTTTTTTTCCTGTCTCATCTGTCCTGTCTGTGACAATAGAAAAGACTTTGGCATTGATGAAAAACAAATGATACTATAAGCTTTCTTGACTTCTCCCAGAGAATTCAAATCTATACTGTCATGAATGCTGAGTCTCTTGGACACACACTTGTCATTTAGGCAATGTCTGGCATACTTTTTTTTTATTTTTCTTATTTTTTTACATTTACATAGGGTAATGATGTTTATTTTATTTTTCCCCTCCCCCCACCCCTCCCACCCCTCTTTTCCCTCTACACAGTCCTTCTTTCCTTCATTGTTGCCGCTGTCCTTAGCCTAACTCTAAACCTAACCCTAAACCTAATGCTAGCCCCTCCCACCCCCCATTATATGTCCTCATCCGCTTATCAGCGAGATCATTCGACCTTTAGTTTTTTGAGATTGGCTTATCTCACTTAGCATGATATTCTCCAATTTCGACCATTTGCCTACAAATGCCATAATTTTATCATTCTTCATTGTGGAGTAATATTCCATTGTATAAATATGCCACAGTTTCTTTATCCATTCATCAACTGAAGGGCATCTAGGTTGGTTCCACAATCTGGCTATGATGAATTGAGCAGCAATGAACATTGATGTGGCTGTATCTCTGTAGTATGCTGATTTTAAGTCCTTTGGGTATAGGCCAAGGAGTGGGATAGCTGGGTCATGTCTGGCATACTTATTATACTCATTGAATGGTGAGCAGAGACGCTACCTCTGGAGTTTGGCATGGAGCTACCTTTCACCTAACATGATGTTTTGTATGGCTGCTATCCAATAAAGTTAATCTGCAATGATGACAAATCCAGTGATCCAGAAGGTGACTGACATAGTAGAAACCAGGTATTAAGCATGCACAAAAGATGAGGCCTAGTACTTTTTCCCAGGGACTGCGTTTTCGTCCGTTTTTGTTGTTGTTGTTTTTTGCTACTGTGACTAAAAGACCCAACTAGAACAACTGTAGAGGAGAAAAAGTTTATTTGAGAGCTTACAGTTTCAGAGGCCTCAGTCCATTGACAGCTGACTCCACTCCTCAGGGCTCCAGGTCAGGTTGAACAATATGGCAGAAGATTATGGCATAGGGAAGCAGCTCACATGATGATCAGGATGCAGAGAGAGAGAGAGATCTCCACTTGCCAGATACAAATATATACCCTAATGCTCCACTTCATCCAGCCACAACTCACCTGCCTTCAGTTACTACTCAATCACATCAGGTGATTAATTCACTGATTGGGTTAAAACTTTCACAACCCAATATTTTCTTCTCTAAACCTTCTTGCATTGTCTCACACATGGGCTTTTGGGGGACATCTCACATCCAAACTAGAACATTCCATCCCAGGTCCCCAAAAGTTCATGACCATTTCACAATGCAAAATACATTTAGTCCATCTCCAAGATGTTCCCATTGTCTGAACAGTCCAAGGATTGCTCAAAATTTCATGGCCAAAGTCTCCTCTGAGACTCAGAGCAAACTTGCATCATGAGTTCCTATAAAAATCAAAAGCTATTTACAAGTGTTTTATATATAATGGTACACAGTAAACATTCCCATTCACAGAAACAGGAGCAGAGAAAGAAGGAATGGGACCAAAGCAAGACTGAAATCCAGCTGGGTAATCAAGTCCTGTAGCTCCATTTCTGGCATCTTTGGCACATGGCATGGTAATATTCTGTCCAAAGGGTTTGAGTAGCTCCACCCCTGTGACCTTATTGGTTGCAGCCCAAGTGGCCTTTCTGTTGGTTTGTCTTTGCTCGATTCTTCCAGCATTCCTAGGATGATGTCCCATGTTACTGGCATTTCTTAATCTTGGGGGTCTCCACTACAGCTTCATCTTCCTCCTCACATCTCCACACTTTGCCCTCTCAGGGGCTGCTCACAGAGGCTACCTGCAGGGACTCACCTTGCTGCACTTTGCCTGGCCTCCCAGGCCTTCCTTTGAAATCTTGGTGGAAGCCTCCACGATCCCCTAACTCCAGTATCCTGCAATCTTGCAGAACCAGAACTACATGGTTGACAACAAGGTCTGCTGCCATCTTGAGCAGTTTCTTATTGTGTCTGGGCAAAGTCTTTAGCATTTCTTTAGTGGCAATAATGTCTTTAAAAACTGCAACTTACTTAGTCCCAGTTTTACTCCCACCTTTCAAGTCCAAGTTTTTCAAATCTTTCTGCTCTGCTTTCTGGTCCTGAATATCACAATAAACTTGGCTAAAAGCCACCAGCTATACCCATGCTGAATGCTGTGCTGTCTAGAAATTTCTTCCACCAAATTAAGAAGTCCATCACTTTTAAAATCAGCCTCCTGACCGAAAGTCTCAGGACATGGGCAAAATGTGGACAACTTCTCAGTCAGAACATAACACGAATGACCTTTATTCCAATTACGAATAGGGTCCTCCTTTTCCTCTAAACCCTCTTGAGCCCTGTCTTCATGTTCACAGTTCTATTGGCACTCTGTTCTTCTGAGCTCCCACCAGAATTGGCCATTAAGCTCTACTTACAACAATCTAAAGCATTTCCAGCTTGCATTGCTAAACATCTCAAAATTCCTCCAATAAATTCCAAAAACTTCCAAAAGCTTCTGAACTACATGGTCAGGTTTGTCACAGCAAGAACTCCACTTCCTGATTTCTGTTTTTGTCAGCATTTTTGCTGACTAAAAAATCAACCAGAACAATAGTAGAGGAGAAAAAGTTTATTTGAGGATTCATGGCTTTAGAGGTCTCAGTCTATTGACAGCTGGCTCCATTCCTTAGGGTATGAGGTGAGGCTGAACAACATGACGGAAGAGTGTGGTGCACTGAAGCAGTTCACATGGTGATCAGAAAGCAGAGAGAGCTCCGCTTGCCAGATACAAATATATACCCCAAAACCATGCCCCCAATGCCCCACCTCATCCAGCCACACCCCACCTGCCTTCAGTTACCACTCAATTAATCCCATCAGTGATTAACTCACTGATTGAATTAAGGCTCTCACAATGCAATCATTTCCACTCTGAACCTTCTTGTATTGTCTCACAAATGAGCTTTTGGAGGACACCTCACATCCAAACCACAACAGACTATTACACAAAAATAGATACTGGGACACTCATTAGCAGTCTGTGCACACAAATGTTGTGGAGCTGTTTTCATGTGGAAATATTTTATATTTTTAAAGCATTTCGAAGAGTACATGAAGCTCAAGGGTTGGAAGATCTTTAAGATAAGAATTTTATGGTCTTAACTACCTGATAGTCTTTAACTAAATGATAGGAACAGACATTAAAGAAAAACTCCCCATGGAAACTATTAGGAAAGGTCTGAGTGAAACTATCTATTCATTAATTCATACAAGAAATATTTCCTGAGGCCTGCTGTGTGCAAGGTACTGGGAGAAACCTGGGGAGAAAGCAGTAAACAAAATAGTCAAGGATTCCTATCCTTATACTGATCCATATTTTCTCTCTTAAAAAAAAAAAAACCTTTCCTCAGGTATGAGCTGCCTGTTGACTAACAACAGCTCAAAATCCTCCCATTGTTTTGTTCATTTGTTCTTGCATCCAAGCATCCATTCCTTCAAAAAATATATTGCCAGGCATAGTGGCATGTACCTATAATCCCAGTGGCTCAGGAGGCTGAGGAAGGATTGTAAGTTCAAAGCCAGCTTCAGCAATTTAGTGAGATCCTGTCTCAAAATAAAAAATAAAAAGACTGGGGATGTGGCTCAGGGGTTATGTGCCCCAGAGTTCAATTCCTGGTACCAAATATATATATATGAGCTAGATCTAGGGCAATCCAAAATGAGTATGGTTCAATCCTTGCCATCAAGCTCCGAGTTAAGGGACAACAAAATAAATACTAGTATGCTATAATGTATCAAGTTTCAGAGTAAAAACTTGCATAAAAGTATTTTAGCTAGGGTGGGGTAGGGCATGCTAAGTAAATAGTAGTGCTTAGGGAGAGGTTCACAGAAGAAATAACATTTGAACTAAGTGTCCAGGGATAAATAGGAGTGTGGTGGGGATAAGGAACTAAGAATAGTCTAGGCAGAGAAAACAGTGCATCAGTGATGGAAAGGTGTGGAAGAGTAGATAGTATGGAAACAATGATTACTTACTGAGTTAAACTCACCTCATTTCACAAAGACTTTGAGATGGCTTAAAACAAAGATTGTACTATAAGAAAAACTATAAATAAAATAAATCAACATCTAGGAAAATATAAATGAGAATAGGAGGTGAAGACCAGGTAGGGAAGTTAATTAAAAATCAGATGTGTAGGTCATAGTATCCCACCCAGTTTCTAAAGTGGAGCTGCACTTGTGACCAAGCAGCCAAAATAAAAATAGGGAAAACTGATAAGTTATAAAATTTACATTTTCCATGAAGAGAAAATGTGTGAGTCCTTATGGGAAGAGAAACTTTGTATGGCTCTTGATAATTGCATAGGCATATGATATTCTAGTTCTGAAAGAAATTTTTCACATGGAGTTTCATATATGGGCATTTACACTAAATGAAATAGTTGAGCAATCTCGAAAGTTCAAACATTGATAAGTAGCCCAGAACTAGTCAATATCACTTTTCTTAGTCTGGTGCAAAATGTCAAAACTAAAAATATGAAACTAAATTTGCATTTGAAAGGCCTGCCCTTTATTCTGAGATTATAAATTTCCTGTATTTGGGGTTTGAAAATGTTCTTTAATGAACTGCATGAATGGTACATTGGTTAGTTCCTCTGTTATTTTTTCCACATATCTTTTCTTAGCAAATTCAGAGGTTAGCAATCTTAAATGTATGTATACACATAATTTTATTTTATTCACCTCTAAAATCCAGAAATCTAGGAATCACATGTTTAATGGGAAATACCCTCAATTAGTGCCCCCTGCAAAAGGTGTTTGCAGTATACCTGGATGAGAGTTGGGGATATGATCCAAAAGCTGTCAAATGTTCTGATGAGGCAAGAACACAGTGTAAGTGAGCAGGAAGGAATAGGGGGAAGTAGAAGGATAAGATATTTGCAAAACCTTGAACTATAGGTATTTTACATAGCTATTTTGCCCGTGTGACTAAAAGACCTGATCAGAATAACTTTAGAGGAGGAAAAGTTTATTTGGCACTCACAGTTTCAGAAGTCTCAGTCCATAGACAATTGGCTCCATTGGTCTGGGCCCTCAGTGAGCAGAATGTCATGGTGGAATAGTGTGGTGAAGGAAAGCAATGTGGGACGTGGCCACCAGGAAGCAGAGCCAAAGTTTCTTCACTTACCAAGGACAAAATATAAACCTGAAAGCTCATGCCCTCAGCAACATACCTCTTCCATCTATAACCTACGTGCCTATAGTTACCAACCAGTTAATTCCTATCAGGGGATTAATGCACTAATCAGGCTAAGGCTTTTAAAACTCAATAATTTCACCTCTAAACTTTCTTATATTTTGTCACACATGAGCTTTTTGGGGGGACACCTCACATCTAAACATAACCATAAGAATGAAGTTTCATTGGTGAAAATTTGGAGATCACAGTTATCTCTTGGGAAGATACTTTGTAAACTGAAACTGTGCCACATAACCCACCCAAGCCCATTGTTTGCCATGGCCATTGTTTGCCATCATATGTAAGCCAGGCCCTGCCTCAACTTTCCAGATGGACTGAAACGAGTGTTCAGATGATCTCCTGGGGAAGCCAGAGAGATGTTGTTAGATTAAGAGAAATTGTGCAAAACTGTGGGTACATGTGCTTCCAAGAGGGCTAGTGATAAGTCCAGTATCATTTTACAGCTTGGCCAGACTGTCTGTAATCAGTTCTCACTTTAATTTAGATTTCTCAAAAGTCTCTAAAAGGATCTGTGTAGGCAATCAGGGCTGTAATGTGTTAAATTTTTCAATACCCAGGCATAATTCTTAATTTTCCAATGAATTTTATAAGAACTCTATAGAGATAACAATAATGTCGCAGAAATGTGTAGCTGAATTGGAGTCATAATTTTCTATAAAATAGCTTAATTGTGCATATATAATTAGATCATATTTGGAACACTTATTTTGAAGTAATCTATGGTTGAATTTCAGTGGTTTTTCTGAGTACAAATTACTTCCTTGGGCTCACATGTCTCTGGAACACCTAAAAATTCAATATTCCTTTATGGAGCCTGGGGGACTTGGATGGGAAGAATTTGCTAAGTGGAAGCAGAGACTTTCTGAGGGTTTCAAGGGTCTTCCAGCCATCTAGAACCAGGGTTTGGTTCTGAAAATAGTTGATGTTATATCCCAACTTTGCCTAACTCCAGTTCATATATTGCCACAAATCTAGCTTCTCATGTGACCCAAGTTTGAGACATTGGATTTTAAAAAGAGGTCCCTTACACTTACCTTACACTCTGGTAATATATGTATTAAACATTTAAATAGAAGATTCTGGATGAATAAATAAGCATCTCTAAAGTAGTTTCCTAAACAGGAATATTTATAGACCCACTACAGAGATGAGTAGGTAAATACTAAGCTTAATATGACCAAGAACATCTTTTGTTTTCCTCTGAGCCCATGGACTTTGTGAGGAACAATGTAGACTAATGTTTAGGAATATGTTACTAAGAGCCACATACTATGTGGCCTTATTATCTTAAGTCTGTGAGCTTCAATTTTCTCATCTGTAAAATAGGGAATAATAATTTTGACCCTCCCTTAGGATTGTTATGGAGATTAAGGTAGATGATTTATATAAAAGCTGGAAATGCATAAGTAGTCAATTAATGGTTAGCTAATATTATGGATATCATCCCTCTTTCCTACCATAAAAATGGAGTTTGCATTTTACAGGACAAAAACCAGTGTGAACTGGCCTGCCAGAAAATATCAAGGATTGAACCATAAAATGGGCATATGTAATCTCTTTGCCAGACATCAAAGATGAGAAGCCTCTAAGGTTTCTGGAGTGTTGTAGAAAACTATAGTCTTAATACATCTACCATAGTGTCTGTTACTTGACATTGTTCCAACTAGTCCTTACATACAGCAACAGTACAGTGACAGTTTTTCAAGACAGTAGTATTGGGGGCTCTACAGGATCCCAAAACACCCTTTTCAATAATCTCAGAAAAATCATTTTCAATCTAGTTTGAGTGCTTAGTGTCTTTCTATTTCTGTTCTTTAAAAATAAATATTAACCAATGACACCCCATCCTAGTCATACTGGATCTTCTCCTCATCCATTGCTGTATAAAAAGCTATCTTAAAACTGAACTTGTTTATTATATTTTAAGATTTTCTGGATGAGGAATTTGGGTAGAACTGAAATGGGCAATTATTCTATTCCATTTGGTATCTACTGAGATACTTCAATTGTGGCAAGCTGATATGGTTGTTCCAAGATTCCACTCATATGCAGGGCACCTTGGTAAGGACAGATGAAAGACTGGGTTCAGCTGAATCCCTCCCTTTCATACTTCAAGGCCCTCTCTACATGATTGGTCCATCGTGGTAATCAGATGAATTATATGGCAACTCAAAGCTTTCCTAGCACACTCCCAGAGATAATGGAAATCGCATCTCTCTTAGGGCTTGGACCCGAAAAAAAGATACAACATCCTTTCTGCCATATTCTATTAGTCAAAGCAGGTCTAGAGTCCTTCCAGATTCAAAGTGACCGGGGGAGGGAACTAGGAAGATGGTAGAACAGAGGAAGTCACTTTCATGGCTCTTCTGTGGCAGGAAACTGAGAAAGCAGGAAGCTTCACAGAAAGGTAGGTGAAAAAAAAGGGCCTTCACTGGGAATTAATACTGGACATTCATAGCATATCAGGGACTCAAGAGGTTGGATATAATAAAATAAGGAAGAAATCTCCAGCTTCACGGCCACTGTGCCAGCATCAGCCAGCGTGGTTCACCTACCACAGGGTGGGGAAGCAGAGGGAAAAGGAAATTAAAGAACCCACATTTTTGGAAGACCTGTGGCATGTCTGGGCATTGCCAGACTAATCTGAAAGGCATGTTGCACAATATTCTCAAGAAGGAAAGAAGCAACATCTCTTCTGCTGCCATGGACAGAAGAAGAAGCCATTTTGTACCCACGGCATGGGGGGGCTCCAGCTGAGGGAGCAAACCTGACAAACCCAAGCTTGGCCCAAAATACAGGCCCTTCAAACCTGCACCTCCTGACATAGAGAATGCCAAAGTGACCAGGAGAAAATCAGATGCTGAGAGGGGTTTACAAAGGGGATTACTGATCATGGACACCCACCCAGCTTCCTGCTCTTCCTTGAGTCTAGTCACTTGCAGGACTGGCTGGGAGAGACAAAGCTGACTGGGAATTCAAAAGCATGGGTATACGAGTGATTGAGTTTGGAGACTGAACCCAAGAGACTAGGAAATGCGGGATCCATAGATGATAGAGGGAACAAAAAATTGGCTCCTCCACCACACAATTGGAGCCAGGATAGATTGCTGGGGTGCAGTCCCCCAGCATGGACTGGCCACTGTTGTGCCCTGGAGGTGTGATGATTTAAAATCTTCAGACCAATCACCATTCAGTGAAGAACCTCCAAGAGCTCCATCAAAACCACCTAACACTGCTGAGAAGGGAAGTCAAGAATCTCTTGAACTCCAACAAAACAAATTTTTTTTTTGGTTTGAACTTGCTTTTTTTTTATTTTTTAATTTATTTGTATTGTAAACAAATGGGATACATCTTGTTTCTCTGTTTGTACATGAAGTAGAGGCATACCATTTGTGTAATCATAAATTTACATAGGGTAATAGTTTTTGATTCATTCTGTTAATTTTTTTCCTTCCCTCCCACCCCTCTTTTCCCTCTATACAGTCCCTCCTTCCTCCATTAGAATAATTTTTCTCTTTTCTCTGTTTAATTGTGAGCTGAATGGTTCATGGACACTTATAAAGATTTGTCTCTTCTCATTTCTAGCATTTCTTAAGGGTAGTTATTTTTTGTTGCTAGGATGTTTGATTAGTATATTTTAGTTTTGTTTTCTATTCTTTTTATGTATTTTTAATTTTTATTTTATACACATTTTTTTCTGTCACTTATCTGTTCACCTTGATTCTTTTTCTCTCTCTTCTTCTAACAGCCAAACTACACTGTTCTTTCTTTTACTTTTCCTTTAAGTTTTTACTTTTATTTTCTCTCCTCCTCATAATCATCACATCCCACCTCTCTTCTGTTCTCTCCCTGTTCATCATTCAAAATTTTAACCTCCTTTGCAAACTTACTGTTTTTACTGGGGGCAGTAACTGATCACATTATTTCTTTTTATTGTGACAATTAACATGTAGATATCATAGCAGGAAATATGTGGTTTAATGCTGCATATTGTTTGCATTGGTAATTTTTATCATTTGTCTCCCCCTAAACTGTGAGGTACTGGAATCCTTCAGGGACACTATAAGTCCACAGGGTAGAAACTCTACTGCCTCAGGTCCATACTATTAGACAGGTAGACACAAAAACAATATGAAAAAGCAAGGTAACAAGCCACCACAAACAAACCAAAATACTTCAATAGCAATCTGTCTACACCAAAGTGGAAGAATGTCAGAGAAGGAATTTAGAAAGTTCGTAATTAAAATGATCTATGAAGGTAAACTATGATGTAAGGAGTGAAATAAGAGAAAACACAGGAAATGAAAGATCAATAAAGAGAGATTGTGAAAAAAATCAAGTGGAAATCCTCAAAATTAAGGAATCAATAACTCAAATTAAAAATTTAATGTAAAGTATCACCAGCAAACTAGAACACTTGGAAGAGCAAGTTTCAGGCAAAGAAGATAAAATATATGATCATGAAAATAAAGTTGACCATGGAGGAAAGATGTTAAGAGACCATGAACAGAACATCCAAGAAATATGGGATAACATGAAAAGATCAAACTGAAGATTTATCAGAAGAGATGAAGGCTTGGAGATACAAACCAAAGGAATGTACAGTCTTTTTAATGAAATAATATCAGAAAATTTCCAAAAACCTTAAAAATGAAATGGAAAATCAAATACAGGAGACTTACAGGACTCCAAGTATACAAAATTACAATAGACCCACACAAGGCACATTATTATAAAAATGCCTAACATACAGAATAAGTTTAGAATTTCAAAGGCTATAATAAAAAAAAAATAACAGGTCACATTCAGAGGGAAACCAATCTGGATATCAGCTGATTTCTCAAACCAGACACTCAAAGCTAGGAGGTCTTGGAATAATATATACCAAGATCTGAAAGAAAATGAATGCCAGTCAAGAATACTATACCCAAGGGCTGGGGATATAGCTCATTTGGTAGAGTGCTTGCCTTGAAAGCACAGGGCCCTGGGTTTGATCCCCAGCACTACAAAAAGAAAAAAAAGAATACTATATCCAGCAAAATTAGGCTTAAGAATTGATGATGAAGTTAAAACCTTCTATGATACATAAAAGTTAAAAGAATTCATAATTAGAAAACATGTACTACAAAACATATTTATTAAAATATTTCATGAATGGGTTGGGATGTAACTCAGTAGCAAAACCCTGGGTTCAATCCCCATTCAAAAAAAAAAAACAGAAAAGAAAACAGAAAAATAGAAAAGAAAGATAAAATATTTCATGAAGAAGAAAGAAAAACTAAAAGTGAAAACTAGCAAAGGGAGGAACTATACTAGAAGGATAGTAAATCAAAGGAGAAACTAATTGAAATTAAAAACCAGAAATAAGTCAAAACAACAGAAAATAAAAATTATTTCTCAATAATAACATTGAATATTAATCACCTAAGCTCATCAATCAAAAGACATAGGCTGGTAGATTAGATTAAAAATAAGACCCAACCATATGGTGTCCAAGAGACTCATCTCATAGGCAAAGACATTCACAGGCTGAAGATAAAAGACGGGAAAAAACTTATTCACATGAATCTCATAAACAAGCAGGGGTTTCTATCCTCATATCAAATGAAGTGGAATTCAAGCCAAAGTTAATCAGAAGGGACTAAGAAAGTCATTTCGTACAACTTAAGGGAATTATCCGTCAACAAGATATAACAATAATAAATATCTATGCTCCAAACAATGGAGCATCTGTGTACATCAAACAGACCCTTCTCAATTTCAAAAATCGAATAGACCACAACACAACAATATTGGGTGACTGCAACACACCTCTCTCACAATTGGATAGATCTTGCAAACAAAAACTAAATAAGAATCTATAGTACTAAACTATACAATTAATAATTTAAACTTCCCAGACATATATAAAATATTTCATCCATTAATGACTGAATAACTTTCTTCTCAGCAGAACATGGATCATTTTCTAAAATACATCATATCCTAGGGAACAAAGCAACTCAGCAAATATAAAAAATAGAGATAATACTTTGCATTCTATCAGCCCATAATGGAATGAAATTAGAAATCAATGATAAAACAAAAAAGTAGAAACTACTCTAATACCTAGTGACTGAATAATATGCTATTGAATGACCAATGGATAACAGAAGAAATCAGGGTTGAAATAAAAAAAAATACTTAGAGGTAAATGAGAATAGTGATACAACATATCAAAATATCTGGGACACATGAAGACAGTGCTAAGAGGAAAGTTTTTTTGCATTAAGCTCACTCATGAAAAGAATAGAAAGTCACCAAATAAATAACCCAACATTTCATCTCAAGGCCTTAGAAAAAGAACAAATCAATGCAGTAGAAGACAGGAAATAATTAAAATCAGAGCCAAAATCAATGAAATTTAAACCAAAAAATTTGCAAAATATCAACTAAACAAAATGTTGGTTCATTCAAAAAATAAATTAAATTAATAATCTCTTAGCCAAGCTAAAAGGGGGATAAGTGCAAATTACTAAAATCCATGATGAAAAAGGAAATATCACCACATACCCTCCTGAAATACAGATGGCAATCAGAAACTATTTTGAAAATTTATATTCCAATAATATAGAAAATCTTGAACACATTGACAAATTTCTAGAGAAATACAACCTACCCACATTGAGTCAGGAGGACATAGAAATTTAAACAGATCAGTTTCAAGCAATGAAGTTGAAGATGCCATCAAAATCCTCCTAACATAAGAGCCCATGGCCAGGCATATTCTCTACTGAGTTCTACCAGACTTTCAGAAAAGAAGTAATACCAATCCTCCTCAAATTACTCCATGAAATAGAAAAGGAGGGAACCCCTTCAAACTCATTCTGTGAAGCTAGTATCAGCCTGATACCAAAACCAGACAGAGACACATCAGGGAAAGAAAACTTCAGTTCAATATCCCTGATGAACATACATGCAAAAATTCTTAATAAAATACTGACAAACTCATACAAAAACATATTATAAAGATAGTGTGCCATGATCAAGTGGGGTTCAGCCCAGGGATGCAAAGTTGGTTCAACATATGGAAATCAGTAAATGTCATTCACTACATCAGTAGATTTAAAGACAAGAATCATAATTATCTCAATAAATGCAAAAATATTTGATAAAATACAACACCCCTTATGTTCAAAACACTAGAATAAATAGGGATAGCAGGAACGTACCTTAACATTTTAAAAGCCACATATGCTAAACCCAAGGCCAACATCATTCTAAAAGAAGGAAAATTCAATGCATTCCCTCTGAGAACTGGAACAAGACAAAGATGCCCTCTTTCACCACTTTTATTCAACATCATTCTTGAAAGTAGCTGGAGCAATTAGACAAAAGAAAGAAATTAAGGAAATATGAATAGAAAACGAAGAATTCAAACTATCACTATTTGCCAATGACATGATTCTATATTTAGAAGATCCAAAAAATTCCACCAGAAACTTCTGGAAGTAATGAACAAATTCAGCCAATTAGCAGGATATAAAATTAACACCCATAAATCAATTATGTTCCTAAAGCCAATGATGAATTAGCTGAAAGTGAAATCAGGAAATCTATCCCATTCACAGTATTCTCAAACAAAATTAAATACTTGGGAATTAATCTAACAAAAGAGATGAAATACCTCTACAATGAAAACTACAGAACACTAAAGAAAAATATTGAAGAAGACCTTAGAAGATGGAAAAATCTCCCATGCTCTTGGATAGGTAGAATTAATATTGTCAAAATTGCCATACTACCAAAATCTCAGATTATTGCAATTCTTATTAAAATTCTAATGATGTTCTTCATAGAAATAGAAAAATCAGTCATGAAATTCATTTGAAAAAATAAGAGGCCCAGCATATCCAAATGAATCCTTAGTGAGAAAAGAGAAGCAGGAGGCATCACAATACCAGAACATAAATTATACCACAGAGCTATAGTAACAAAAACAGCATGATATTGGTACCAAAATAGGCAAGAAGACCAGTGGAACAGAATAAAAGACACAGAGACAAACCCTCATAAATACAATTATCTCCTATTAGACAAAGGCACCATAAACATACATTGGAAAAAAGATAGCCTTTTCAACAAATGGTGCTGGGAACACTGAAAATCCATATGTAGTAGATGAAATTGAACCCCTATCTCTCACCCTGCTCAAAAGTCAACTCAAAGTGGATCAAGGACCTAGGCATTAGACCAGAGACCCTGTGTCTAGTAGAAGAAAATATCTCCATCTTGTCAGCTTAGGAACTGACTTCCTCAACAAGATTCCTAATGTGTAAGAAGTAAAATCAAGAATCAATAAATGGGATGGCATCAAACTGAACAGCTTCACATCAAAGGAATCAATAACGTGAAGAGAACCTATAGAATGGGAGAAAATCTTTGCCACCTGCACCTCAGATAGAGCATTAATCTCCAGGATATATAAAGAACTCAAAAAACATAACACCAATAAAACCCCACAAATAACCAAATCAATAAATGGGCAAAGGAACTGAACAGGAACTTCACAGAAGAAGAAATATGAATGGTCAACAAATATATGAAAAAATGTTCAACATCTCTAGCACTTAGAGAGATGCAAATTAAAACTGCACTGCAGTTTCTTCTCACTCCAGGCAGAATGGCAACAATCAAGAATATAAGCAGCCACAATTTGACCCAGTTTTAGCCATATCAATGTATATATCAGGTTAACACAATAGCTGAGCAATAAAATCAACCTAGGTGCCCTTCAGCAGATGAATGAATAAAAAAGATGTGGTCTATGTACACAATGTAATATTACTCAGCCATAAGAAAGAATGATCTCGTGGCTTTTACTGGTAAATGGATGGATTTGGAGACCATCATGCTGAGTGTAATAAGCCAATTTCAATAAAACAAAGGTCAGAGGTTTGCTCTGATATGTGGTTGCTAACACACAACAAGGTCAGGGGAAGCTTGAAGTTCAGTAGATTTGATAAAGGTGAATGAAGGGGAGGGAGAAGGATAGGAATACGAAAGACAATGGAACGAATCAGACTGTACTTTCCTAAGTTCATAATGAATATACCACCAGTGAAACGCCACATCATGTACAACCACAAGATTGCAATCATAATTAGAGTAAGTTATACTCCATATATCAAAATATACTGTACTGTCCTATATCTCTAAAAAAATAAATTTTTAAATAGAAAAAGAAAAGAAAAGTGACTGGGGGAACATAGACCTCATCTTTTGATGGGAAGATCATCAAAGAATTGTGATCCACCACAATAGGAAAAAAAATATAGACGCATTTGTTGTTCACATGCCATGTTTTTCAATATACCTGCTTTGCTTGATACCTGCAATTAAATAATTCCTTAAAACAATTGTCATACTACATTGAGAAACATCATTAGTGGATAAGAGCATTAGAGTTAGACCAAGCTGGATTTGAATCCTAGTTCTCTTACTGACTGTGTTAACTTGATCAATTAACTAAACTCCCTAAGGCCCTTTTCTCCCTGTCTACAATATGAAGGGTAATAGCAGTACCTAGTCACAGGTCAAATGGAATTAGATTATATAAAATTATTATCAGAGTACCTAGCACATTGTAAGCATTTAGTACTTATCATGGTGATAATATTGATGATAAAGAATTTTTTTATTCTCTCTTTATTGTACACAAATGGGGTGCAACTTTTCATTTCTGTGGTTGTACACAATGTAGATTCACACAATTCTTGTAATCATACAAGTACATAGGTAATAATGTCCATCTCAGTGTACTATCTTTCCTTCCCCCATCCCTTCCTGCCCCGTGTTCCTCTGCACCATTCAAAGTTCCTTCATTCTTCTGTCCCCCTCACCCACCCTCATTATGTATCATCATCCACTTACCAGAGAAAACATTCGACCTTTAGTTCTTTGGGCTTAGCCTATTTCACTTAGCATGATATTTTCTAACTTCATCCACTTGTCAGCAAATGTCATAATTTTATTCTTCTTTATGGCTGAGTAATATTCCATTGTGTATACATACCATAGTTTCTTTATCCATTCATCAACTGAAGGGCATCTAGGTTGGTTCCACAATCTGGCTATTGTGAATTGAGCAGCTATGAACATTGATGTGGCTGCATCACTCTAGTATGCTGATTTTAAGTTCTTTGGGTATAGGCCAAGGAGTGGGCTAGCTGGATCAAATGGTAGTTCCATTCCAAGCTTTCTGAGGAATCTCCATACTGCTTTCCAGAGTGGCTGCACCAATTTGCAACTCCATCAGCAAAGTATGAGTGTGCCTTTTTCCCCACATCCACACGGACTTTTATTATTGTTTATGTTCTTGATAATACCCATTCTAATTAGAGTTAGATGAAATCTTAGGGTAGTTTTAATTTGCATTTCTCTAATTACTAGAGATGATGAGCACTTTTTCATATATTTGTTGATCATCTGTGAAGTGTCTGCTCAGTTCCTTAGCCCATTTATTGTTTGGGTTCTTTGTATTTGGGGTATAAAGTTTTTTATGTTCTTTATAAATTTTGGAGATTAGTACTCTTTCTGAAGTGTGTGTGGAGAAGATTTTCTCCCACTCTGTAGGCTCTCTTTTCACATCAGTGTTTCCTTTGCTGAGAAAAAACTTTTTAACTGTTTGCTTGAATGTTTCCAAACTGGAATATGATGTCAAGAATTTTGTCTTATTCATTTCTTCAAACCCAATAACTCACACAGGTCCTGGCATCAAAATATTGCATACATGAATATTTGGATGAATGAATAGCACCTTAGAAATGACATTTTTCTCCACTGCAACTCACTGTCTCAGATATGTACAGAAAATGGAGGATAATATTGCCAGGTTAAATAAGCATGAGTTGCTAGGTAGCAGGAAAGCTTGAGACTGCACTGAAACTTTACTTAAAATCACAAGGTAAAATTGCAACTCTAAGGAGATAGCTGACCAAACTAATACACAGTATTTGCAGCATTTCCAATAGGCTGGAACTTTGGGAAATATATAAACCTGAAATGTATGAATACAAACCAATACCTCATGGCCAGGTCCAAAGTCAAGAAGGAAGTGGGAAAGAATGTTAAAAGAAGATATAATAAAAGCAAAACAGGACAGAGTATTGTGAAAATGACTTTGGAGGAATTCTTTGGTGTTTTGCACGACTCTTTTATACACTTTCCAATCTCCTTGAGAAGTTTGAATCCTAATATAAGTGGCAATAGTACCTATTTGTTGACAGTAGTCCTCAAGCCAGGCCTGGGTCCAAGAAAAGGGAGAAAATCTCTTGTGTTGTATACTCAATGTGTTTTAAGTTGAACTCGGATTCTTTAGATTCTGAAATACTTATATAAGGCCCATGATGAGCTGGGTTGTAACTCAGTGGTAGAGCACTTGCCTAGCATTGAGAGACACTGGTTTCCATCCTCATCACCACATAAAAAGTAAATAAATAAAATAAAGGTATTGTGTCCATCTACAACTAAAACTATTTTTTAATGGCCCATGATTTCGAATATTTTTTATTTGATTGGCATTGGAAATTCACATCCACTTTGGTACCTAGTAGTTAAAGACAAACAAAAGAAGCAATCCATGTAATAGAAGCCTTTGAAATGTCATGTACAACCTTCCCTCTAGCAAACCCTGGGCAGTGTAGCCTATGGAATTCTTGGCATACAGAACAAAAGAAAGGGAGTTTATCTACTCTGGCTTTAGCCATATGTCATGAATACATTTGCTTTTAAATGAATTTATAAAATATTAATGTAATCATAACCAACAGCAGAGTGGTGAGTACATCGAGCAGGAGTTATATTTATCCTATATATTTGAGGTTTTTTGTTTTTCTCCATTTATTAGTAGACAGTACATAGAGATAGGTATTTCTCGGTCGAAGTGGCAGAACTTGTTTAATGAAGTGATGTTTCTGTAATCTGTGGTAGGGTAGTGTTGTGAGTGACAGAACTATATGAATAACAATGAAGAAGCAAGCAGAACAATAAAAGGAAGATAAACATTTCAGTAGGAAGAGAAAAATAGATGGAATTGTTTAGTTGGCACAATCTAATATGATCTTTTCCCAATGAAAATTAACAGTTTGTAAATGGGTAAGATAATGTTAACAATTTCTCCAAAATCTTCTGCACAAGGAATCAGATTTTCCAACAATGTGAATGGCATTCTGAACCAGTGCATTCTGTAGCACAGCAAGATAGGGTATCAAGGGCCTTATGTTCTCCAAGACCAAATGAAAACCTACACACCCTCCCCTATCCCTAGTATAGAGCTTGGCATATAGAAGTCTGTGTTAGTCAACTTTAGTCCCTGTGATAAATCACTTGACATAAACAATTTCAGGGAGGAAAGGTTTATTTGGGCTCACAGTTTCAGAGCTTTCAGTCCATGGTTGACTGGCTCCATTGTTTTGGACCTGTGGTGAGACAGAATAGCATGGTGGAAGTGTGTAGTGGAGGACAGCTGTTCAGTTGATGGCAGCTAGAAAGCAGGGTAGAGGGAGGAAGGGGTCAGAGAGACAAGATGTAGTTCCCGAGGACATGCCACCAGTGACCTGCTTCCTCCAACCATGCCCTACCTGCATGTAGTTTCTACCAGTTCTCCATGATGCCATCAATTTATTAATCCCTCAGTGACATAATCCAATGATGATGTCAGAGCCCTGAAGATACAATCACTTCTCCAAAGCCCTACCTCTGAACATTGTTACTTCAGGGATCAGGCTTTCAATGCATGAACCTTTGGGCGATACTTCATATCCATACCATAACAGCGGCCTATCACAAATGTTTGTGAAATGTGAGAATGAGAGTCTAAATCAGTGAATTTATAACATTTTGCACATTTTGAATGGAAGGAAGCAAACTCACCTATCAGAACTGTCTTGCCAAGGTCTTATCTATACTGTCCTTTCATCCTTTGAGCTAAATGTCATTATTTATCCCCACTTTTACTAAAAAGGAATGGAATCACATAAATATTAGTAAATTTTCCTCAATGTAACATAACTACTCTTTGGAGGGGAGTAGAGATATGAGAGGTACAGGAGAAAGTGGAAGTGTGTGTGTATGTGTGTGTGTGGTGTACACATGTAAGCATGTTGGGTGAAATGACATATGAGGGCTAAAAGTAAATGTTTTCATGAAAATTAAAATTTCTCTTGGGAGATACATTGTTTCTTCCAAAACCTTTCTACAGTCTTGACCTCTCAGGATGTCAGACATATGAGGATGAGAGATGCTTTAGCTTGTTTGGACTGACTGCAATAGGGAATGCCCATGTGCCACCTACTCATCCATCTTCCCAGACATAGGACCCCTCTTATTAGGCTTGTTAGACTTGAAGTTCTGCTTCTGTGGGAACCACAGTTCTTCCTGCTATTTTGGTTCACATCTTCTAGTATATTAAGGGTCCTCCAGGGTCTCCAGGACCACCTTGAGGACATCCTTATAGGCATTTCCTCTCTGACTTGTGTTGTGAGCATGGTAAAATCTTTAAGAGCAGAACCTGCCACTGTTACTGCAACTGCTGCTGCATTACCAGAACTGCTTCTGCAATGCTTTGTTTGCCATAGACTTGCAAGGTTCTATAGTGAGGACAAGAGTGGGAGATGGGAAAACAAAGAAGTAGAATTACTCCCTTCTCTCAAAGAAATGACATTTTTATATAGAAACAAGAGTTAAACAATGAAATCAATACTGCCCTTAGTCCTAGGCAAGTGAGGCCCCACAATGGGCCCATACCTCTGGGAGGTCCCATGCTTTGGAAGATTTACCTCAATTATCTCAATATTTTACAAGCCCACCCTACAGTGCTGACCACTGGCTAGGCAGCAATGTCAGTAGGGCAGGTGCCCAAATCCAGAATAGGTCCTATCTTTGTTCTGTCCATAAGAAACACCTTTTTTGAAATTTTCTAAGTTCCCCTTCAGTGTCTGTTACTGACCAGGGCTGGCAGTGTCATCTGAGTGAGGAGCCCCAGTCTCCATCTAGACCCCTATGGATCCCTCCATCCATTTTTCCCCTTTAGGCCACTTTCCACTCCTGTGCCCCACAGGTAGAGTCAACTAGATGCTCCTAAGAAGCCTCAGGACTCATGACTGTAGAATCTTCCCAGAGTCTTGGTTCCAGGAGAATGGACTGGCAAGTAAATCACTCCAGATGGATGAAATGGCATTTCTTTCATGGTATCACATGTAACTGTGCCAACAGAATGCTGTCAATGCTGATGTGAGGTGAATCAAATTGTATATATTTATGAGCCCCATAGAAAGATCTTTTTGTCTGCTCACCCTCATACTTTCTAGAGGCATCCTGGAATGAAACAAAAGACAATGTAAAATAAAATAAAATACAGTGGAAACAGTTGTAGAACAGCTTTTAGACCCAGGGTTGAGAATAAACCAGAATAATCTGTAAAGGCCTTTTCAAGGAGACTTAAGCCAGCCATTGGAGCATGGGAGGGAGGAGGGGATTCTGGTAGACATGACTGATTCTAGGCAGGCAAAACAACATGAACAAAGGCAGAGAGGATAGTTCTTATTTTGTGCTATGCACTGTGCTAAAGCACATTACATTCGTCATTTCATTTACTCCTCACAACTCCCTGTAAGGTAGGAGGTATGACCCCTATTTTGCAGCTAGGAAAATGGTAGAGCAAGAACCCAAGTCTGTCTCATACCCAAAACTGTGTGCTTTTAATACCATGCTGTAGTTTAAGAAGAAAGTATATACAATGGACAGTAAGAATCTTTGCCATGATGGAGCCGAGTATGTGTGTTGGAAACTAGTAGAATCAAGATCAGTAAACAAGATGCAATCATTTTATGAAAGATGTTGGGTATCAAAATAAGATGTAGAGACTTCAACCAGCCCTGGTTTAAGAAAACAACAGCCCTACCCTGAAAGGAAAATGTACAAATATAATAAAATATTTGAGAACTGAGAATACTAAGCATATGGTTTTTAAAAAATATTTTGCCTGTGTCTTAGAAAGACTTTTGATTTGAAACTTATGAGGTAAGCTTGTTCCTCTACTTGACCTTGCCTGGTGTCACTTATTGTTCTTTCTTTCCTCTCCTATTTTAGATTTTGATCCTGCTCTTGGAATGATGACTGGAATTCCGCCAATAACTCCAATGATGCCTGGTTTGGGAATAGTACCTCCACCAATTCCTCCTGATATGCCAGTAGTAAAAGAAATCATACACTGCAAAAGCTGCACGCTCTTCCCTCCCAACCCAAGTACTATTCTTTTTCCCATATAAGTCAGTTTTGGTACATAAGAAAGCTTTCTTCTTTTTCAAAAGAATACCCAAGGCCTTCATAGATGTATATACAGAAGATTCACCTAGAAAACAGAAAGCAGGAAAAATTTCTCTTGCTAGTCGAGGTTGATATTATATGGTAGATTTTTGTGTGCTGCTTGCAGTACAAGTGATATAACATTTTTCTAATGCCATATGGTATGAAATTCAAGTGTGCTTGTAGAGAATGAGGCACATGACTCAAATTGCTCAACACTATCACTTGTAGTCTTTGTGTTTCATAGCTGACCTGCATGCTGGTAGTGGCAGAGATTGAGAGTGGTCTGAACCTACCTGAGGCACATGAGAATACGTGCTTGGTGCTAAAACTCTTCCACTGCTACTGGCTAGTCACATATCACTCCAACTACTACTATTCATCTTCTGGGCTACAATGCACAGTGAGATGCAATTCAACTTATTTTATTTTTTACACTTTTTTATTGGTGCATTATTGTTGTATATAATGATGGGATTTGTTCTTACATATTCATACATGCATAAAATATAACAATATAATTTGACCAATATCACACCACAGTTCAACTTATTGGAAGGGCTAAGATGAATGTTTGGACTAAGATTACCTGTAGCCATCTGGGTCAATACAGTTCATGCAGATCTAGAAATCTGTCTTGTCTGCAAAGAATAGGCTTCTTCTTAGAATCACTTTAAAATATCTCTAATAGTAGAGTGGCCATGTTCCAGTTCAAATGTACCAGCAATAATAATTGACTTTAATTATTTTTCCAGATCCACTGGGATTTTATATACTTTAAATGGTTAGAAGCTACTTCTGCACATGACTCAAGCCTCTTAATGCTTTGTCCACAGTTGTAGTGGTGCTGCTATAATGCAAACACTAGAACTGTTTGTCAAGGGACTCATTCAGGGGTTTAAACCACAGATCAAATTATTGCTTTATAAAAATAAATATGAACCTTTTATGTGTGACCTCAGACAAATACTTCATCTCCTACCTTAAACAGGAATCAGTTAATCATGAATCAGGCCCTGATAGGGACCCAGATTCTACTTAGAATAATCTACTTACAACTGAGAGGGTTTTAGAATCAGTCAGGGTTGGTTGCATGGATCTCCATGGCTACTTTTGTGAGTGAAAAATGATCTTAATGCTCTCTGGTTTTGGAAACTGATTGTCAACATGGTACATCCTTCCAGACCAGTAAGAAACCTAGGAGACCAGCATCTCAGAAGACTGTATTAGGAGAAGAGCTAGTATGTCACAAGGAAAGTTAAGGAATGAAGAATGAGATGTCCTTTGTAGCCTTATTTACCAGTTCAAATGAATTTTTGCTTAGTACCTACGTGGATAAGTAATACTGTTTTTTGATCTTCATTCCACTGTCCTCTACGTATGTGCAAGCTGTTTTTCTTTTTCTTCCAATGTGTTGCTTTTGGCTTAGAGAAAGCTTTGCACCCCTGATAATACCGTTTTTGTGTTAAATGCCATGAATTTAGTTATTTCCAGTGTTAAAACCTCATGCTCATGAAAAGGTAGAATTCTGTTGATTTAATAATTCATGTATCACACAAATGGCTTGCACTAAGCTTTCACTGTCTCAGTGAAGTCTAAGCTAACAGAATGACTCACAACCTAAAATGCCCTGGTTGGGTGCAATAGATGACTTTAAGGATGTACTGTTTCTAAATTGCCAAAGAATAGCACTCATGCCTTGTTTTTATAACACAAATCACATTATTGAGCAGTCTTTGAATGCATGTCAAAATATATAACTTAAAGAGACTAACTTCATAGTCTTTAGTAAAAGAAATAGTCAGAAATCTCTCAAATACACTTATTATCTTTCTCTACCTGCAGCCATGCCTTCTCAGTTCTGAGTCAGAAGGGCCACAGAGTAAGAGGGAAACATCATATCCTCACAACTGAATTCTTCAGTTCTTCATCCTTTGTACTAAGAATGCTAGCAGGGCAATTAGTGCCAGTAAAAGAGTGGCTTCGGGAAGGAACCTGTCTTTGGAACTGAATTATAAAATAACATTCCTGACAAAGCTTAAAGTAGACTGGTATTCTATTTGCTTTTTAGAGTCTGAATTTTTTTAAAGGGGGCTCTGTTTAATTGTGTGGGGAAAAACTAAACTGAGGCACCTCATTTAGTTCTTTGCTTGAAAGCATGGTAAAAGTGCCATTTTTGTTAACAGTGCTAAGACTAGTCTTTGTGAAGGTGAAACAAGAACAGGGAGCTGGTGTGACTGAACTCCTTATCTCCACCATCCCTGCCTTATAAGTCCTTCGTTATAAACTCCACTACTTAATCCTGCCTGTCTCTGGTATAGTATCTTGCACTCAGTGGCCTCCAACTCTAAAGTTCCTCTTAGCAATAAGGTCCTATGGTTTAGAGACTCTTACAGTCTCTTTATTTACCATTCAGGCTGCTTCTAAGTCTGTTGCTTTATTAAAAAGTATCATTGCCATCAATTCCTTCCCCTTCATCCAAATGTTAGTCACATGAGGTTCTCATTGCACACAGTTTCATAGTCCCGTTCCTGACCTTAAAAAGCTTTCACTGTTTGGTTTCATGTGTGACTGTCTTCAACCCATCATTTCTATTTGCCACATACCCATCCTTTTATTCAGGTTCAACTGCTTCTGACCTCATACTCCTTGCACTCCCGTCCAGCCCAACTCCAAGTATACACTCTCCTGGAACACTTCTGCATGAATGGTACTGAAAGTAAATCTGTGGTGAATTACTCTAGTGCATTGTCATTAAAATAGTGGATGCTAAATCCAGTGGGTACATCTTAGTCCTTAAATTGTTTTATTTATCTGTATTTTTTGAATGACAGAGGGAGGGATGGGTGGATGGATGATAGATGGTGACAGAAAGAGTGGTCATAGGTATAGAAGCAAACCAAGAGAATGGGGGGTGGTAATTACTACTACATTTGATGACTTCTAAATCTGTATTTCCAGTCTATATCTCTCTTCAGAGATTCAGACCCTACCTACTGGACTTTTTTAGGTGAATCCTCATCAAATGAACCAAAATTGTATGATAATATGGTACAAGATTTTAAGTCAAGAGAATTATGTTCTCCTCCCTTCTAATTAGCTGTGTGATCTTGATAAGTCATATAACCTCCTTGGATCTCATTTTCCTCATCTGTAAAACAAGGCTATTTGGTTAGATTAGCTTAGATACCTCCAAGGCTTCACCCATTTATAGTTATGATTATACACACTAAAAATATAGCACTATTATAACTATATACCTGGGTAAAACCCTTCAGTGTTTATTAGGAAAAGCAGGAGCAATTTGGTTGGTGGTACTTAGAGCTTTGTACCTTCACTGGAACAGGCAGGATAGTGAGTGCTAAAACTCTAAAGTAACACAGGCCCAATTCTCCACCAATGAATAACCATAAAAATTTTGGTAAGTAACTTAACCTGTCTGATCCAAACTAGGTAAAATCAGACCTGGTCTAAAAATTCAGTGGGTCATATTCAACAGGAGTAGAACAAGCCTAGTCTTATAAAGATAAATGGTGAGCGAGTATCCCATTGTTCTGATTCCCAGGATTTGGAGGTATAGCAAAAACAAACTCTCTGAAACACACTTTATTTTTCATAGGGTGGGTATCAGAGATATACTGAGTTCCCAATTAGCAATTCTTTGCAATGTGACAGGAGGACAACACCATCTCTATAGAAAACTCAATTTTGCCAAGATCTTTTCACTTCAGCTGCTAGACCTTCTGTAAGTAGAGGTTACACTTTGAGTCTACTGGAAATAACAGTAAATGGGGAATAAATTATGGAATATCATCTGTTATCTTTTTCCAGGTATGTTGGAAAACACCCAGGAGCCAGGAAAATAATTTTGTTTTGATTTTCATTTTACTATATCAAAATATACAGATCCCATTTTGGCTCTCAGAGCTGAGTTCTATAAAGAGAATTAGAGAAAATGGGTAAATTGAGCTTTAATAACAATTTTCCAGCCTTCAGATTATAGCCAGTCAGTTTAGATTACATTAAAATGCATCCGACCCCTGTTGATTGTCTTGGGGGCCTTCAATCTTGGGCTGTCTAATAAAATCAACTCAGAGACTTTGCATCATATAAATTCCAGCAAATCAGCTGAGTGATCTGTGATGCTCCCTTGAAAAGTAAGATACAAGTAGTTTATAAATCCTCTATACTCTGCTCTCCCTCACTTCTCAGAGATCAGCAGTGACTCTGATCCTAATGTTGATTGCCCCAACACAGCTCCCCAGAGGGGATTCTTGGATGTAATTAGAATTGCTGGAAGTGTCTCTCTTTTTCCATTACCAGAGATTAGTATTTTATACTCTGAGTTATCTTGAATCTTTTTACATGGACGTTTTCTTGGTCTCTATACTGAGTGGTGACTTAGATGCTACAAAGCTTAGTACCTAACGTGATGAATGGGTGGAGATTAAATTTGCTTTCCAATGGGGTTATCATTGCTGTGCCCTGATCACTGTATTTCAGTGGGATTAGAAAAATCAGGTCCAGATAACAAAGTGCTTTGAGCTGTTAATTAAGGAACTTGTACTATCCATTAAAGAAGATAATACAGCCATTTCCTTGCTTGGTGGCATACACCTAAATCTCAGCAAATGCTATCAAAGAGACTTTCTACATTTACCCAAGGAAAATAAATAAATCCCTGGCATTCTTGACATTGCCCCTTTACTTAGCAGTTACCACCGAAGAATCACAGCATCTAAATAGGGTTATAACTTCATCACAGAATTTTAAACCCACAAATGTAGTCAGGAAAAGGAGCCTTTGCATTTTCAGTGTTACACACAACTACAGCAGTAATCACACTTCCCTTAGAGTCTCTCAATGGACCAAAAGTAAGACTTGAATAAACTCAAACAACATAAAAAGGTGATTTTTGCTTCACCAATGATTTTTTTTACCATCCAGTCCTTTAAGAGTAAACATCAAAAGGGTTCTTATTCTAAAATAGGACTTTATTCTAAAGCCTTTGGTTTGAAAACACAAATCTAACTATACAGATGCTCTTGAAATTTCTTTACCTATATATGCAGTGACTGGGTTTTATTACATAGGCAAAGCCATGTGTGTCTTCATAGCTGTAGATTTCTCTCTCCATATGAATGATTCCTTCTCAAACTGAACCTCCTCTCAAGGTCTGAGTAAAGCAAAGGGTCTGGGAGAGTGGAAGTCCAGGTCTTACCTACCACTACACTCCAGACATGTGTGGAGTCTTAGCCCCAGATTGGAAATTAGGAAGCCTGGGTTCTATAATACTAAATGATAACACCATAATGACTACTATTTATTGGGAAACTCTTAAATACTAGGCATTGTACCACATGCAATATGCATAGTATAATATCAATTATCCTATAAAAGCTCTTGGGAGGTAGAAAACAATATCCCTATTTTAAAGATAAGAAAAGACTTTTTTCAGAGGCTGTGTAATTTTCTGGAAATACAGATGGTGAGTTTACCTGCTCTAAGTTCATGGTCTTTCCCTTTCTATCTAATGTGGTGCCCTTAAATGAAATATAACTTGGTTCAGCCAAGGTTTTTCTCTGTAATATTAGAAATTTAGACTATGTCAGTATTTTTCAACCACAGTTACAGAATAGAACTGCCTGAGAACTCAAAAACTAAAAAACAACAACAAAATAATCCTAATGCATACTCTGTATCCTGGACTAATCAATTCGTACTCATTGGGGTGAGACCAGGCATTGTTTAACTACCAAGTAGATTCTGTTGTGCTGCTTGAGCTAACAATAACCAGAACCATGGTGGCTAGAATTCTTTCCAACACTTTAAAATTCGAAAACATAACTCTCAAACAATTCTGGTCCTCATTGTCCCCCTTTTGACTAAAAGCACAGTATCACATAGTGACCATACTAAGTCATTTCAGATTCCTGCTCACTAATTTTCTCATTCCCTCCAAACCTTTCAGATAGAAAAACAACAACAAAATGAGCTCTTGAAATTATATATATTTTTAAAATTAACAATTTATAAGTTCCCTAAATTTCATTATCCCCTTTGTAGAGAGAAAGAGGACATCAGTAGAAACTAAATATTCTTAACCACAAGTAGAACAGAGAGCCATAACAAACTGAGAAAGCTAGAGATGCTGATACCCAAAGAAGCTCCCAAATCAACTGCTTACTAACTTGGGTAAGAGTCAGGTGGGGGCCTTGACTTAATCTATAAGCAAGACTCATTTATTTTTGCATGTAAGCTCTAAATCACTGGTTGTTGAGCTCTCCAAATCTTGAACTGGCAGAATTGTTGTTAAGGGCTGAATGGAAAGAATGGATTACACAAAATAAATCCTTGCAGATACAAAACCAACATCAGAAAAACCCATGACCAAAAAAAAAAAAAAAAAACCCATGACCATCATGCTTTGTTTTGTTGGACTATGAACTGTGGGATTTTGCTTAGAAAATGCTTTGATACATATAAATACTAACAAGGAACTGGCAGAAACAAGAGGCTTTATGTATGAGTGAGTAGAAACATGTTTTTTTAAGCAGAGGGAAATCATCTCATTAAGTAGGTTTTTAATGGCTCTCTATGGCCAAATTTATCTCACTTTAGTTAATGATTTCCCACATGAGCTTACTCTCTCTGCTGTCTTTCATACTTCCCTCTAAATGCTGCAAGATTGGATCTGGACCTCGCTTCTCCAGCAAAGAATTGGAAGAAAGGCTCACTGATAAATATATAAAAACTAAGAATATAAAAGGGATAACTTTTACTTTTTACTGACTTGTTTAATGACATTATTCTGACAGTTGCAAACACTTTTATAAATATTAACCTCATCATTGTCAAACCAATCCTGAAACAGTTTATAATCAGCTTCTCATCACTGTGACCAAAATACCTGAGAACAAAAAATCAGAGGAGGAATAGTTTTGGCTCAGGGTTTCAGAGATTCAGTCTGTGGTCGACTCACTCCATCACCACTTTGGGCCTAAGGTGAAGCAGAAATCATGGCAGTTAAGAAGCAGAGAGAGAAGGGATAGGGCCACAGAGAAGATGAACTCTTCCAGAACATGCCTCTAATGTCCCACTTCCTCCAGCCACAACCCACCTTCCTACAGTTACCACCCAGTCAGTGGACTGTCCAGTCCAGTCAGTGGACTGACTAGGTTACAACTCTCACATTTCAATCATTTCACCTTCTTACATTAATACAAGAGCTTTGGGAGGACAGCTTATATCCAAATCATAACACAGTTCTTTCAGTAAGCATAAACAGAATATAGTAACTTTAATCTAAATTAAACCCTTTCCCAGAGACCTTGGTTCTGAGAACTTCTGAAAGTAAGAATTGAAACTGAGATTTCCCCCACTATTTTCTTAATAAAAATGACTGAAAATTTGGCATAGCTGGCTTATCACAGCAAAAGTAATGAACAAAACTAAACAGCTGTGGATGGAACGGATCCCTGGATGGGATCTGAGTATTTATCCTCTAGACACAAAATCATTGAATAAAACTATTTTCAGGGTCATGCAATCAATTTTCTGTGGGGCAGAAATGAGCATTTGGAGACCACATACTTCTGGTACTCCTAGGCAAAACTTTGTTGGGGACAGTAGGGCTATCTGTGAGAAATGTTAAATTTTTAAGAGGTCTATCTCAGGCAAACATTTTAATTTCAAATTCTTTTGCCCTTACACTTAGATCTCCCACCTCCTGCAACCCGAGAAAGACCACCAGGATGCAAAACAGTATTTGTGGGTGGCCTGCCTGAAAATGGGACAGAGCAGATCATTGTGGAAGTGTTTGAACAGTGTGGAGAGATCATTGCTATCCGGAAGAGCAAAAAGAACTTCTGTCACATTCGCTTTGCTGAGGAATACATGGTGGACAAAGCCCTTTATCTATCTGGTAGGTGTATAGGTGTGAAGATTGTTCCTACTAAGCACAATGCAGAAATTGGGGATCAATTTGCATCTGTAGCAGCTAAAATACAGTCTTGATGTTACCCACTTTAGACTTCAGAAATGGAAAATGCATGTTACTTCCTACCTTCCCCCTTAAATGCTCCTTAGTAGCCCCCGATTGTCGGTTAGATAACTCCAGGCTCATTACATGTGGCATCTAAAGGCCTTGATTATATGTTCCACCTCTCAGCATCAACTCCTAAGTTTTCCTGCACACACCGTGTCCTAACTACACTAAATAAATTCTAGCTCCCAGAATGTGCCATGGTATTTTATGCCTTTTCCTCTGACTAGAATTACCTTTTCCACCCTCACTCTCCACATACATCTTCATATCCTAATGCTGCAACTGGAGCACAACCTTTCTTGAAAGCTATCTCTGACTCATCTGTCCCTTCTGCACCAAGATGATTTAGGCACTCCTTCCTGAGTGCTTCCATAGTACCTGGTGCTTCTCCTAACATGACACCTATAATATCAGTGATAGAACTCACTCTTTCCACATTCATCTCCCTGACCAAAGTGTGAACCCCTTAAAGGTGAGAACTGTGTCTGATTTAACATTGAATCCCAATGACTAGTGTATAGCCTAGCACTATAATAAATGCTCAAAAATGGTTATAGAAATGTCTTAGTCCATTTTCTGTCATGAGAACAAAAAACCTGAGACTGGGTAGTTTATGAAGAATAGAAGTTTATTTGACTTGTGTTTCTGGAGGCTAGGAAGACCAAGAGCATGGCATTGGCATCTGCTCACTGATGAGAACCTTCTCACTGCATCATAACATGACAGAGGGCATCACATTGTGAGACAGAACAAGTATGCTAGCCTGGGACTCTCTTCCCCTTCTTATGAAGGAACTAATGCCATCTTGGGGACCTCACCCTTATGATCTCATCTAGTCCTAATTACTCCCCGACAGTCCCCACTTTCAAACACCATTAACATATTAATTTGGAGATTACATTTCCAACATATGAACTTTTGGGAGACATTTGAGCCATCACAGGAAGTTAGTTATTAAATATTTATTGCCTGATAGGCAATAAATATTTTGCTATATCTTTGGAATATAGCAAAGATTGTGACAGATTTTTTGCCATCAGGGATGTTACATTCTGGCAATGGAAAGATGTTATATATGAACAAATAAATATATTAATATCAGGTACTTATAAATGCCCTGAAAAAGAAAAAATGATTAATTTACCTAGGGTTATTAGGAAATAAAATTTTCCTTAACATTTGAACTGAAACCTGAACAATGTGAAAGGAGATTGCCTTGTGAACATCTCAGAGAGGAGTACTCTCAGCCATGACCTATGTGGGGAGGGAATAGGTAACTGTTGGAGGTGTGGGCCAGCTGGAAATAAAAAGCTAGAAAAGTAATATTAAGAAATAAACACAAAAGACAAGAAGTATATTTTTTCAAAGTGGGTCTGGTCCTAACTAAAGGAAAACGTCCACAATTGCTTTATTTATGTGAAACACACCGAAGGAATTTATTGTGAGGAAGGGTTCTTCAAGGTAAGCAAGAAGCGAGAGGCTACAGGGAATTGGCCTTGTTGAAGACTTACTTGCATGGTAATTCTTCCTCCTCCAGGGCGCTGGTGCCACAAGGCTAGTTAGGCATTACTGGTATCTCTTTCACCCCAGGGTAGCAGGCATTTAAATTCAAAGCTATGGAACCCATAAATTCCTTGCCAGGCATAGAATCTGCCCCATTAACAGCGGCTTCCTGCAAATGGGCGTGTCTTTCTACACACCTAAACACTGGGAAAGATTCCCAGATGTGGCAGTCAAGCTGTCCAGGGCTATGGAGTTCAGAGCAATGATTCATTTGTCCCTCCCAACAGAGTAATCCAAAGTAAGGAACAGCCAACCACAGTCCCTGAGATGAAAATGGACTTGGCATGTTCAACCAGAGGATAGAAGTTTAGCATGGACCTTGTAAACTATGGTAACGAGTTTTATTCTGGAGTCCGTGGAGGCTTTTAAGAAATAAAGTGATGTGAGCTGATTTACATTCTAGAAATATTACTTCTAAGTAGAAGGTGGACTGAGGGGTTTGAGAGAAGGTAATGTTTTAGTCAGCTTTGTGTTGCTGTGCCCAGAATACCCAGCAAGAACAACTTAGAGGAGGAAAATTTATTTGGGGCTTTTGGTTTTATAGGTCTCAGTTCATAGATGGGTGAGTCCATTGCTCTTGGCCCCAAGTGAGGCAGCACATCTTTTAAGAGCATAACAGAGGAGCAATGCTCCATTCATGGCAGCCAGGAAGCAGAGAAAGGGGAGGAAGAGGACACAGGGAAAATGAACCCTTCCAGGATACATCCCCAGTATTCCACTTCCTCCAACCACATCCTACCTTGTTACAGTTACTACCCAGCTAATCCATTCAAATTAGGATAGACTGGTGAGGTTACAGCTCTCACAGTCCAATCATTTTACCTCTGAACATTCCCGCATTAACATGGAGCTTTTAGGAGATACCTCATATCCAAACCATAACAGGAAGTAATTAGGACATAGTTTAACTATCATTAGTCTAATCCCAAAGTGATAGTGGCTCATGTAGTACAGCTGGAGTGGAGTTAGTAAAAACTGCTTTCCATAAAGTCTTCTGTTCATGGTAAAAATTCAGATCTGGGGCAATTGAGGGAAGAAATTCTAATAGGAATGATTTCTGTAAAGTATTTTAAAGTGAAGCCCCTTGCCTTTTGGGTTAGTTTGAAGATACAGTTTTATGATTGATCTTTTCCTTATTTTGAATTGATATTGTTCTTTATGGGGCAGTGGTCAAATTTGCTAGAAGGAAGAAGACAGGGTAACTGGAAAGGGCGTAAAACAATTAACTATTTCTTCTTTGCCTAAGAGTAATGTTTTGGAAGAATTGAGTTCAAGTACTAGGCATTTTTTATGACAACATCTTCATTCATGTAACAGATGCTTACTGAACATCTGCTTTGTATAAAGTATTATGCTAGATGTTGTGCAAAATAGAAAATGAGTAAAACCTAATTCTTCCCCTTAATGAACTTAAGGTTAGTGTATAGCCGTATATTCATTCATTAAAGAAACATTTATTCAGTACTAGACATTGTTCCAACACTGATAAGACACATCACTACTACTACTGATAATAATAATTGACAGCTATGAATACCATTGTGGAAAGAGGGAGGGTGAGGAAGAGAGAGAAAATATGAATATTTCTGATTCCTAACTGAGGTTATCAAGAAAGGTCTCATTTGCACCAAGTCTTTGACAAAGAGAAAACATTTGTTTGTGGATAGTGGAATATGGAAGAAACAGCATGAGCACTGTTGCAAAGGTGGAAAGCTATGGCAAACATTCAGAAAACAGTTGGTGGTGGTTTGTGTGCTTAGTAGACATAAGAAGAGGAGGGAAAACATCAGTTGTTACCCACTTTGAAAGGTTTAACAGTTGGGCCTTTACTCCTCATGTAATAGGAAATGGTTGAAGAAATTTTTGAACATGGGAAATGATTGCTTCTGAAAGATTAATCTGACAGCTCTGTGTATAAATGGGTTAGAGAAGAGAATAGTAAAGAGGAGAGGAGAAGTTTGTTGTAATAGGTCAGGGAAGAGGTGGAGGGCATTTGAAAAAGTAGGCTAGATACGTGGGGGAGGAGAGAAGGAGATAGATGTAGCATACTCTTGATGCAGTTGCTTTAAGTGCTATGGAAGCTAACACAATCTAATCTGGCTGCTATTAGATAGCAGTCAGCAACATAACAGAGCATTCCACAGTAGACTATTTTAATAAGAACGTAAATATCTCAAAAAGCGCTGAGTAGTCATGCATTAAAGGCAACATACTGCTCAGGAGGCACCATCTAAACATCACTGAAATCAGCTCTGTTAACAACCATCACCTAGAAACATTTTCAGGGTGCCAAAGGAAAGGAATAGCAGTCAGTGTTGTGAAAATAATTATTTTTTTCCCTTTAAATTTGAACCTACTCCCTGGAAGTTCAAAAATGCTAGAAATCTCCTGAAAGGGATGTATGCTATCTTGCCTTATAAAACACAGTGATTAAAACAAACAAGCAAATAAAAATTTCTTAGAAAAGAGACCAGAAAACATAGAAAGGAATGAAGAAAGGATCTTTATTACTAGATTTAAGCACCTTTGGGAGCTGTACCCACCCATAGCATCATAGCATCTTAATATGGTTTATATAGAACTTTGATTTCATCCTCTCTTTTGATTCTTTCCACAATCCTGGGTGAATTGGCAAGGTAATCATTTATAGCCCTGTCTTTTTGATGGCTTGGATGATCAAGTAAGATACATAGGTGTAAGGGTACATTACAAACTGCAAAGGGGTCTAGAAAAGTTTGCTTATGAAATGTGATTTTTCTTCTTTATCAAATGAGTGTATGACCATTTTAGTGTTCCTTGGCATCGTTCTTTAAAACAACTATATTGAGGTATAATAATTGACATATAATGACCTTCACATAGTTCAAAAATATAATTGTATTATATTTAATATATGTATATACAGCTGTTAAACTATCACCAACAGTCATAAAATAAATATGCCTGCCTGCCATCCCCAAAAGCTTCCTTCATGTCCTTTTTGTAATCTCTTCCTCCTACCCTCCCTACTGCCTTCTCAGGCAACCACTTATCTGTTCCCTATCAGATTAGTATGCATTTTCTAGAAATTCATATAAATGGAATCATACATTATGTATGCTCTTCCTTCCTTTGTATAGATCCATATTTCCATTTGGTATCATTTTCTCTACGCTTGAATTTCCTTTAACAGTTTTTTGTAGTACAGGTCTGCTCCTGATGAACTCTGTCAGCATTTGTGTGTTTTGAAAAAAAATCATTTCGCTTTCTTTTTGAAAGATCTTTTTTTTGCACATAGATTTCTAGGTTGACAGGTTTTTCCCACCCCTCTCTCAGATGTTGTTCCACTAACTTCTTGCTTGCATTGTTTCTAACAATAAATACGATGCTGTCCTTATGTTTATTTCTCTGCACATAATGTATATTTTATCTATGGTTGCTTTAAAAATATTCTCTTTATTGGTATGTTGAGCAATTCAGTTATGATGTACATTGGTGTACTTTTCTTCATGTTTCTTCTACTTGGAGTCCACTGAACTTGTTCAATCTGTGAGTTGTCATCAAAATTGGAAAATTTCCTCCCTTTATTTCTTCAAATATTGTTTCTTTTCCTTTCTCTCTATCTTCTCTATCAGGGCTGCATTAGGCATATAGTTGGCCTTTTAAAGTTGTCTTACAGCTCACTGGTATTCAATTTACTTTTTCACAGTATTTTTATCTCTGTATTTCATTTTGGATAGTTTGTATTATTATGTGTTTAAGTTCTTTTCTTTCGCAATGTCTAATTTGCCATTAGTCCTATTCAGTGATTTTTTTCCAACTTAGACATTGTATTTTGAATCTCTAGAAGTTTGGCTCTTTTTTATATCTTTTGTGTTTCTGCTTAATATGTTCAATATTTTCTCTAGCTGCTTGAACATATGAAATCCAAATTTGATAGTTGTTTTTATATCCTTAGCTATTAGTTACATTATCTGTATCACTGCTGGTTCTGTTTCAGTTGGCTAATTTTTAAAAAATATTTTTTAGTTGTCAATGGACCTTTATTTTACTTATTTATATGTGGGGCTGAGAATTGAACCCAGTGCACCACACATGCCAGGCAAGCACTCTACCACTGAGATACATCCCCAACCCAGTTGGCAATTTTTTAATCTTAATTATGGGCAGTATTTTCCTGCTTATTTGCACATTGGATAATTTTTATTAGATACCATGCATTGTGGATTTTACCTTACTTGGCAACAGATAATTTTATTCCTATAAAAACCCTTGAGCTTTGTTCTGAGATGAGGGAACATTTTTGTCCATTTGGGTCTTGCTTTTTAAGCATTGTTCAGCAGGATCAAAGTAGTTTAGTCTAGTGCTATTTTTTTACCACTGTAGAGACAAAACCCTTCTGACTTCATGTTACTCAGTGAAGTATGAGTTTTTCTTCTCAAATAGCCCTGGGTGAGCTCCAGAGATTGTTACCTTTAAGATTCAGGTGGTTTCCACTTATTCTTATGGATGATATTAATACTCAGCTAAATAATCAGGGAGGACCTTCTGCAGATCTCCAAAATGCTTTGTACAGATTTCTTCCTTCTGGCACTCTGCCTTCTGAACTCTATTTGTCATAGTCTCCCTGGAATCCCAGTTTATCCTTCTAACCTTTGTAAGAACATCATGCTCTTCCTAAGTTCCCCTCCCTGTACTAAAGCCTCCAAACCCTCTCTAAAGAATAAACTGGAGCAATCATAGGGATTACTTCATTTGGTTCTTGTCTTTCAGTGATCACTGTCTTCATTTTCTGATGTCCAGTGTCTTTAAAAACATTGTTTCATACATTTTGTCCATATTTTTAGTTATTTAAAGAGAAGGACATATCTAATCCATACTACTCTATCTTATCAAGGAACAAAAATCTATGGTGTGCATTATTCCCAAGAATAGAGGAAAGCCCAATAGACTTGGTGTCTGTAGTCCTGGATTCAAATTTTTGCTCTGCCATTTGCTAGTTGTTTGGTCAAGGGTAAGCTGTTTAACCTCTATGATGCTCAGTTTTCTCTTTGGTAAAATGTTTACCCAGTAAATTTGTGCTAAGAATGAAATGAAATAAATGTATTTATAAATATATACCTCTACTTAACATTTTTCTTCACTTTTTGTTAAGAGACTTGACTTGGGTGGTGTAGCTGGCACAAAATTTGAGGTAGGGAGCTAGATGCTGGTTTTTACCACTATTACAAATGCACCAAATTTATTTGAGTATCACAAATTATGTGTCACCTGGGTTATATACCACTCCCCATCATATCTAATTTTTCTCCCAGAAAAAAAAGACAAATATTGCCTAATGAATCTAGGAACTAATTTTTAGAGATTAAAATGCCAATTAATATATTTAAATTTTACCAAATTTCTGTGTGATGGTTTTACTGACACTCTTGAAATTATCCAAAGACACCATAGTTTGGGGCCACTATTTCCATTCTTCCCAGCCCTTGGTGCCATATAAGGCTTATTCCACAAGCCATTACCCACAGAGCCACTCTTCTTCAGAGGTAAGTGGCAGATGAAAGAATGGAACTCCTGAAAACAACACTAACCCAACAGAATAGTAAGCAGTTATTGGAGATGAGATTAAAATCTTTTGATGATTCACTTCAGTAGCATATGTAGGGAATTGGGGATTTTGTGATCACTTGGAAGTGCTCTAACCACAACTGAAACACTGAACTTGTCCTTACTAGGCTGCTGTTCTCTCTCCTTCCCACTCAAACTTAGGTTACCGAATTCGTCTGGGCTCTAGTACTGACAAAAAGGACACAGGCCGGCTGCATGTTGATTTTGCACAGGCTCGAGATGACCTGTATGAGTGGGAGTGTAAACAGCGCATGTTGGCCAGAGAGGAGCGCCACCGGAGACGGATGGAAGAAGAGAGACTGCGCCCTCCATCCCCACCCCCAGTGGTCCACTATTCAGATCACGAATGCAGCATTGTTGCTGAAAAACTAAAAGGTATAGAGGCATTCAAGTTTCATGATTAAAAGAACTCTTTTCTTTAGGGAAATGTAGTAAATATCTTTGTATTGTTGGTGGTTACCCTTTGAATATCCCAGTCATGGATTCTGAGTATTTCTTGTGTTGGAGCCTTGCTGATAGAGAGCTATACCTAGTAATTCAAGATCCAGGAAATTTGTCCATGCCACCTATGTCTCTGCTCCTTCATTGTCTCAAGGGATGGTATTTTTCCCTGTAGGCATTAGATGACTAAGAAGAAATAGGTTTTCCTACTTTCCACATGAGAGGAAATTAGGAGTGATTCATCACTGGGAACCTGTACATGCCCTCTTTTATAGTAGATACAAGGTTTGAATTCTAAATCAAATGAGTGAATCAGCATGACAGAGCTTGATATGACCCTGAAAAACCCTGGTAAAAATCCTCATTTTAAAGATGAAAAAGTGAAGGCCCAGAAAGTAGTCACAGTGTACATTTTTCTTAGATTACTCAAAGACTTAGCCACAAATGACTAAAGGATGACTTTCTTAACCACTTAAAAAAGCCAATTTATTTCACACAGAGACTATGGAGACTTCTAGACATTACTAAGTCAGATTGTTTTTCCTTTAGTTTTGATTCGTGTTCCTCTTGCTTGATTCTCAAAGCCATTTTGCTAATTTAACATTAATTACCCTGCCTGCTCTCTTACCTTAGTAGCTTAAACCAGTCTCTCATTTTCTGAGTATAGTTGATTTTATTGAACGAATGCTGGTGTCCCATTGATCTTATCAGTGACTCCGACCCAGCTCTAATAGTATGAGTTTGCTTTCCTTCTTGTGCTCTCAGCTCAGCAAGATCCTCCTAATTCTGCTCTCCAAATAGGTCTCACTCACCAAACTTGTTTACATGGCATAATCTAAGGGACTCACACTTTTAAGAAGTCAAACAGTTCTCTTTGGGTTGATTTCAACTTCTTGCAAAGGAAAAGTAGAAAATACAGAGTCTAGAATTGGGACACAGAAATAATGGTACATTTTAAAAAACTGAAAAGGCTAAAGACATTGATAAGATACCACCTCCAAGACTTGCCTATTCGCATGATACCAAACAAGTCAGTTTCAGCGAAAAACAAACATACAAAAAGAAAGAATTTTCTGGTAGTGTGGCCCTCAAGAGAAACAAAAAATTGAGCATCAACATCAAGACTGTATCCAAGTAATGAAATGAAAAGCTTCTATAAAGGGAAGGCTCACCTCCTATTATATGTCTGCAATGAATAAAAGAGCAAGAGGCAAGAAGTTCAAATTGCAGTGAGAGATACTTAACAGAAGGATTTCTGGTCAGAGAGGGATGTGAAACCCTAGAATGGGCTTCAGTGGGATGCTAATGTACTTTCCCTCTCAGGAGTCTGTAACAGCAGAATGCATAAGTGGCTTTCAGGGAACTGAACCAGAAGCTTTGGAGGAGTGTGCTAATATCTTAACGTCAGAGAATAACTCCTAACTAGCTGCAGACATGTCCTAGAAGGATTCCTCCAGCAAGAGAAAAAGGATGTGAAGAACTTCAGAAATAAAATGAACTGCATCAAAATACATTGTGACTAGGACTGAGTGGAAGGCCTACAGCTGTGGATTGCATGCAGGAGTGATGTTATAAAAGGTCAAAGATGTGTTTATACCTAAAGAATTACCCATTTAACTCTTTCCTAAGGCTCTTTCAACACTGTAATTCCATGGATCCTGGGCAAAGTTAATGTCAAAATCAAGTTAAACTTAGGACTCAAGTTTATTTTTCCTTGTTAAAACACAGGATTGTAGAATTCTGAAGATGCCTCACTGCTAACTCATCACTCATTCTCATTCCCCTCCTCTCTAATGCAAGCATGCAGACATAACACACACACACACACACACACACACACACACACACACACTATCTGAAAGGTTAAGAAATTTACAATATATTGGTGTAGAAAATGTTATGTGCTGGGGATCAAACCCAGGGCCTCAAGCATGCTTGCACTTTGCCACTGAGCTACACCCCCAGTGTGGAAAAATTTTGTTAAGAAAACAACAAACGATTATGTTTCTGAAATAAACTACAATCAATCTAACAGGCTATTATTACTTCTGCATGCCCTTTGTATGCAGTGCACATGTGTGTATGCATGGCTCCTCATATTCAGCAATTTACTAAACCATAACTGCCCAAAAGCCATGATGACCTCCTTGCCAGCATGTTGGGAAAATATTTTGACAGATATTTGGTTGCATTTGGTAGTTCTAAAATAAAACTCATTTTTCCAGATGATTCCAAATTCTCAGAAGCTGTGCAGACCTTGCTCACCTGGATAGAGCGAGGAGAGGTGAACCGCCGCAGTGCCAACAACTTCTACTCCATGATCCAGTCAGCCAACAGCCATGTCCGCCGCCTGGTGAACGAGAAAGCTGCCCATGAGAAAGATATGGAAGAAGCAAAGGAGAAGTTCAAGCAGGCCCTTTCTGGAATTCTCATTCAATGTGAGTGGAAGTTAAGAATTCTTTTGAAAGGGTGAGAGGGTGCTTCACTTAGTTACCACTTGCTCTCATGGGAGCCCAGACCTACAGAGCCATCCTGTGTTAAGGAGCAAGGCTACTTTCCTCATTGCCTCATGCTCTCTTTGTATTGCCAAATGCCAAAGCTCTAGTTTCACAGGATACATGTGAGCATCTCCTATTTTCATTTCCTCTGGTGTATCTACTTCAGATCCTTAGAAATACTGATACTTAGGACACTTTCTGTACTTTATAGTACCAAGCCTCAGTGAAGGGGGATATTTTATTGCTGAAATTAGGATATAGCATCAGCATTTTTCAGGGGGTATTCTGGGGATTAAACTCAGGGGCACTTTACCACTGAGCTACATCCCCAGCCCTTTTTAAAATTTTTATTTCGAGACTTGGTCTCACTAAGTTCCTGAGGTTAGCTGAGAACTTGTGATCTTCCTTCGTCAGTCTCCTGAGTAGTAGTCATGTGTCAGCATTTTGAAACTGTTTTTCTTAAGATTTGCATCATTATCATTGTTTTAATAAGCTTATTAGGACCTTTTAGTGCTAAACATAATTCTTAAGATGTGATTGAATAAAAACCAAATTTGCTACTTCTGTGTTTTGTATTTAGTTTCCTTTCTTCCATTACCTTTTCTGAATATGATAGACACTATGACAGATTGAAAAGTCATTGAAATGGCCATTTTCAAAAAGAAGTGCCTCTTTAAACCTATTTATTCCTAAATGAGATAAAACAGATCAATTCTCAAGTCACTTTTTGTTCATAATATTATAACATTATACATTCATAAATTTTCAGTAAGAAACTATACTCATCTTAAGAATAAGGGTGCAGTTTTATACTTTGAGTTTAAAACAGTTATGGCCACTCTTCCTATACTTTACTTGCTATACTTGCTTCATAGGTAATCTGGATTAAGGAGGCATTGTTCTATTTTCCACTTGTATTCTGGAAGTATATGTGGGCATAAAATCCAGAAAGTGAAAGCATATGTCTTCAGGACTTCAGAATAAGTAGAAGAAAAGAGCAGCAAGCATCATAGGAGTATAAATTCTTAACTCATTAGATGACAGTGCAAACTGGGCTGTTTTAAAAAACAGTACCTCTGGATTTTCTTTAGTACCTCTGAATTTCCTTACTGTGACTGAACACTCCAGCCTGGCAGGGACTCTTGTCCTGATTTTCTTTTCCCAAAATAGTCATATCATATCTAAGCTTCCCCTCTCTTGAACTGATTAAGATAAAGTCCCAGAATATTTGTACATATTTCCTCATTTAACATTTTAAGAGACCCTGAAAAATATTCTCTGGGACTGCACTTACACAATATTCTTCCATAAAACATTTCTCCAGTCGACAAGTCTGTCTAGGTAGACTTAAAATAGACAATCCATCTTAGGTTTTGATTTGATGATTCTGGTTAAACATGCCTCAGAATAGTGAAAGGAAAAAATCTGTTGAAGTGAAGCATACCAGATTATTTAAAAGGGCTCTTAATGAAAGAACCCAATAGTAGAAGTTGCTGGTAGTTTGTTTCTATGGTATGCAGGGTCAGTATACTAAACTAAAGCATGTTTACTGTCTCTCTTACCTCTCCTGTCTGAATAAATACACACTGCTTATATTAAAACTTTAGCCCCAAATCTTGTGGGGTTCCCTTTTTTCTTTCATCTATTGATGTCTCTTCCTTTGAGCCCACTTTAAAATTATAGTACTCTAGCCAGCACACATAACCTGTTCCAAGTTCAGCCATGGCCTGGTATAATGTTATAACAAAAAGACACAAAAAACCTTATGCTTCTCTTTTATTTCTCTCCTCCTCTCTTTTGCCATCCCTGGATGATACTCTGGCCTGATCCAAATGCTGATTTGATGCTGCAGTTGAGCAGATAGTGGCTGTGTACCATTCCGCCTCCAAACAGAAGGCATGGGACCACTTCACAAAAGCCCAGCGTAAAAACATCAGCGTTTGGTGCAAACAAGCTGAGGTTGGTAACTTTTTACTTTGGTAGTTCCTCAGGGAGACAGTTTCTTTCTTTAACAAGTTATTGATTTGGAATTTAGCCAGAATTAAATAGTGCCAAGCTCCCACGGACACAACAAGGCCCTAATGAAACACTAAGACGTGTCCTGTAGCCTGTCACTGTGTCCAGACCACCTGCTGTCAAAAGGGGAATAAATGTGCATGTGTTGTCTTGAATGCATTCTGCTGGCTGGAAATCTTAGTAGTGAAAATGTAGCTGGATAATTATAAGTTTACTTCTCTAAACTAGCTATCCTTGAGCACAACAATAATTACTGACCTGTGCTTCTACTGTTAGTAATATTAGGACTGTGTTACATTTATTGGAGTGTCTTGACAGTTGAGGCTAGAAGTTACCTGATATTACATTAGAAAAAAATTTTGAGCTTCTCTTATCAAACCTGTTCGGCCATCTTTAGAGGTAGCAGATATAAAGGTAAGAGAGGACTCTCATTAAGATTAAGGGTGACACAAACCTCTCTGCTAATTCTCAGTTAACACTTTTAGCTTAACACTAGACTATGTCTGATATGATTAGGTGGCTATTCTGAATTCCAAGATTAAAAACCAAGATGGGAGTTTGATTTCACTGATCTACCTTTGGAAATGGTGTTATATATGCCTCAAATTCCTATGGACAGCTTCCTTACCCAGTCCTATTATTTTTAATCTATATATGCAGCAACTTCATTTCTGGGTATTCTTTGCCAGTGTGGTAAATTTCATTGCATCTATCAATGCAGATTGTCATATTTTTTAACAATTAAATAACATTTACAAAACAGTTACTTTTTTGTGGTACTGGGGATGAAATTCAGGGCCTTGCTCATGCTAGCCAGGTGCTCCACCACTGAGTGACATCCCCTACCCCCAACATCTGCATTATATGGCACATTCATATTGATTGTCTGACCTAAGTGAGGCTCACATTAGACATGGTATAGTGGAAAGAGTATTAGATTTAAAGTCACCATGAATTAATATCTCAGCTCTGATATATTTGTAGCTGTGCATATTGAACAAGTTATTCAGTCTTTCTCACTCTCTATTTTTCCACTTATAAATTGGAGATAATGAAATCACTCTTATAAAATTAAGTGAGTTAAGAAATATATAAATGGTTTGAAAATGTAAATAGCATTTCACCTTATTATTAACAACTTGATAAGGGATAATGAGTAGGTATAGAATCCATGTTATACATGAAGGAAATTGAAATGGAGAAATGTTAAGTGATTCACATGAAAGTACACAACAAGCAAGTGGACTAGAAATTATTCTCACTCTGAGCTCTGGTGCAAAGTGATTTAACCTAGGTGAGCCCTTGATTCCTAATTGTAAAATGAAGGTAATAATCTCTTCACTATGTCCTTCATGAGAATACATGAGACATTTTTTGTGGGAACAGTTCAAAAACCATGAAGAACCTTTAGAAGAAGATGAGCCAAACTCCATTCATAAACTGATCAACTCTGAGTCATCAGTTTGGGCACAGCAAAGGGATATAGGAGTCACTCAAAAGAGAAATCCCTGAAGACATCTGTCCAATGACTTGGTAGAGTCATAAAAAGCCAATAGTATCTTATTAAAAAAGAATTAGGAGCAAAAAAAGGAAACAATCTCCTACTATAACACAAAGTGATTTTAGAATTTCAGGGCTAACTCAGGTTGTTGACCCTCTACAAACAAAACTCAACATTGTGATTCAAAGGTGTACTGATACTTTCTCTGTCTCAGGCATTGTAACAAGTAACACTTTGCCCTCAGGGAGCTAAAAGGGTAATGAAAATGGTCAAGAGGAGAAGTGGAGTTTTGTATACTAAATTTCAAATACCAGAACTCTTTAACTCAGAAGAATAAAGGTTGAATGAAAAATGCTCAGTGTCTTAATTATAGAAAAGTGGTACAAGTTGAGTATCCCTTATCCAAAGTGCTTGGAGTCAGAAGTGTTTCATATTTTGAGTTTTTTTTCAGATTTGAGGATATTTGTGAGTACATGAGATATCCTGGGGATGGGACCCAAATCTAAATAGAAAATTCATTTATACTTCATATGCACTTTATACACATAGCCTGAAGGTAATTTTATATAATAGTTTACCTGCATTTTGATTGCAACCTGTCACATGAGGTCAGGTGTGGAATTTTCTACTATGGCATCATGACAGCCCTCAAAACATTTTATACGTTAGAACATTTTGGTTTTCAGATTTTGAGATTAAATCAATTTATATTAAGTCTCTTCTTTCCCTTCAACACACATACACTTGTATGCCTCCTAGATGTTAGAAGAAGCTATCTGACCAGCTCCACCCTTTAAGGCAAGCCCGGCCAGTACAATATTGCCATTTTATAGAAGGAAGGGAGCCTCTTTTAGAGCACTGGCCTCTAGGCCATGACCCTTTTGTAAACTACATTGTAATAAAATATTCTCCATCAATATTATTTGTCAGGGATCTATTAGTTGCATCAATTCTACCTACGTGGTAGGAATGTACTTGAGTTTAATGAGGTTCACAGTATAGATAGCTGTGCCAGTGAGATGGGCACTTCTCTGGGCCTGAAGAAGACTGAGAGCTGTGCACACTGTTAGCCTATATTGTTGTAGAGCTTCCTTGGCAGAGCGATGAGGATAAAGTACACAGACAATATGACTTGCCAAGAGCTACAAGTTTCATGCTGTGTCTTGTAGACTTTGTAGAAATATTTCCTATCTATTAAATTGGATTTAATTAAGGCCCACCATGAATATCTCAATCTCAGTAAGAAAACTACTACTGAAATTGGGACATAGTTGGTGAGCTTCCACTGATTACATTCCGTAAACACAAAGATCTCTTCCACTTTATATCAGTGCCTTTAAATTGTTGTTTGTGTTATTATTTTTGTTTTTGTTTTTTACCTGTGAAAACTTTCACTTGATAGCAGGCCACTGTGAGGATTGAAAGGAGGTAGCCTGGGAAAAGTCAAGAACTTGTCCTGTTAAATTGTGGCCACATCTCAGCACCCCACTGGAAAACCAGAGCCTTTCAAAGACATAATCAACTTGACTGCCTTTTTGTTGACCTTGGCATTAATGCTACAACTTATATGTCAGGCATTTCATTATGTTAGAAATTTCTGATGCTTAACTGTTTTACCAGTTACCTTTGGGAACAAGTCAGTCAGTCACCTCCTCATGTCATAAAGTACCTGTTATTTGTTTCATTGTCATCCTTCTACCAGCAGCCAACACTGTCTTACTCTCAGAGACGGGTATGTCTTACTACTCAGCGACAGGGTATGGAGGAAGAAGGAAAAGGCCCAACCCTTGGGGAGTTCAAGAACTAACTTTGACAGCATATGTCAGGCAAACTAATTTGCTAATAAGTCTTTACTTTCCTGATTTATATATGTGTGGGACTCCTGCCAATACAATTGTAAAGGGTAGTAAGAAAAGACTGAAGTCCCACCCCCTAAAGAAAGTTAGTGCCCACATGACTTTACTTTTCTCACTGTTATTGAAACTCTTTTTTCCTACAGAATCTTTAAAAAATTTGTTTCTCTGAAGCATGCCTACACTAAAAGCTAGACCTCGGATGATATATATAAAACTACAGCCACGGCAGTAGAAACTGAAGAGAGATAGTCTCTTGCATCCTCCCTAATATCAGATTTTACACCACTGGGCCAGACAAAAAGGGACCTAATGATTGCTAGTGTTCTTGTAAAATTAAATACTATGATTGATAAAATAACTTTCTCTCCAGATTTACAGGCCTACCATTCCAAACTCTGCAGAACTGTTTGCAGAAAGACATTCCAGTCTTCCGCATACCCTTGTTTTAGGACCCATTTACACTAACACTGGCTGTTAGCTTCCAGTCACCAAAAGAAATACTAACCCAATTTGGATCAGCCTAATTTGTATTTTCATTATGTATCATATAATAGACATTAATCAAGAACCTGTGTTTGTGCTTTGCTTCATTGAATTAAATGATATCTCAGAATCAAATTGCTACATAAGTATAGAAAACCATCTCCCTATCCTCTGCTGCTTTTCATTCCCTCATGACCCCTTCCCTGCCAAGTTTCCTGTTAATGTCGAAAGTCCAGGTAAGTAGAATCTTGTTACAAATTGAATAAGGAATGTTGATTTTTCTGGTAATCATGTTAGTATTATATAATACAAATAAGATGAATTTAAGTCCACATACTTTTTTGTAAAACTATTGTTAGATAATTGATGTGTAATTATTTATGATTTGCTTATTTTATAAGAAATCATAAAACACCAGTTGGTGCAAAAGTAATTCTTTTCAAACATTTCCCTCTGTCTTAGGTTTCAATTTAATTTCATCCAGAAGTATTTTTTGTTGTCCATTGCAGAGCAATATGAATTTCTGAGCTTCTGAAAAATAACTATTAGAACAGATGCAAAAATATCATGATGTCATTTCAGAAATAACTAACAGTTCACTGTTAAATGATAGCAAAGATCTACTGTGGGCAGTAGAGTAGCATAAAAACTTTAGGAGGGCTATCTTACTTTATTTGATGTACTCTATCAGTGTTGTGACTTGGTCGATTTCTGGTAGAGATTTGCATATTCAAATAGTCAAAAAATGTTATTACATGGCATTGCTACTCTGTTGGTTTCATCTCTAGATCCAAATTTCAGGATGAGTAATGGGGCAAAACTGGGAGGTAGCAATTTCCTTTGCTGTCTTAGAATCCTTCCCCTCCCTATACCTATGTCCTATCTAGGTAGAGCACCTTTTCCAGACACATGCCACCATATAACTCCTCACTCTGAAGGTATTGGTTAGGGTTTGCTTCCCAAAGCAGATCTTTTCTTATTTAACCAGAGAGTGCAGAAAATGGGTATCTCAGCTATAAATACTGTAAAGGTAAGGTTTTCAAAGAATTAAAATCTCACTCACTTTTCCTGGAGGTACAGTCTCCCTATAACTTTACTTTAGTATGGTACCCCATAACCTCTGCTGTTCTCTTTGCTCTTATATCATTTGTATGACTTAGTATTGGTTATTTATAGAAGAATAATGCTATGAGCCTTTCTTTCTTTATAGCTAGGAACAGTTGTCTAGTAGGTAGAGGACTCTGAGCTCTGCTAATTTGCTTCACTGAACAACTTAGAGCAAACTTCCTCTTATTTTTTCTTACCCTAATTTCATTGTCTGCTAAAGCAACTGGTAATTCTTCTTTCTAGAGTATTTTGTGGCATTTATGTAAAATTTGCCTATATTTCTAGGGGAGTTTTATTTCTAGGGAGTTTTGAAGTTGTGAAAGGCATCTAGATAAGCCATATCACATAGTTACTGAACTTTTTATATTTCTAAGAAGAAATTATGGTTTCTTGTCTAGCTAGAAGCAAAAAGATGCTTTGTGGATGCTGAGCAGCTACAGAAAGTATCTTAGCTCTCAGATTTTCCTGCCCTGGGATATTTCCCTAGAAGGAACCTAATTTATTCTTCTGAGAAACACTAACATTCCCAAGATTGTGTGACATCTGTGTATTGAGAGTTGATCTCTGTCTATACCCTCTGACAATCTACATTTTGTTAGGCATCTAGAAAGCCACAACTTTTCCTCATGCAGTAAACTGTACAATATTTTAATTTGCCAATGTCAAACCTCATTATAATCACCTTTCCAGCAACAGCTTTGATGATAACTGAAATCTAGTCTCCTGAGATAGAATGAGATAGAATGAATTCACAGCAATAAGAAGTTCCTTTATTTTTTCTGTGCAATGAGTTGGAATAAGACATAGTAAATCTCTCTTATGACACAAATGTTTAAAGTTCATTTTCCTCAAGCTGGTCATTATTTTATTCTATTTAAAATAATGTCTCTGCAGTACATGGGAGATGCTATGTTAGCATCTGATTTTTGTATTACTTCTTAACTAGTGATGTTACTGAATTGCTCACTTTTTAAAGGGCCTCTTATTTATTTTTAATGAAAACTTTACTTGAAATAGAAATCATTATTTTTCCTGATCAGAGGAATAAAAAGGAAGGAACTTAGTTGGAATAATGACTAACTGCAGCATTAATTATTAAGAAATCCATCTTAAATACACATAATCCCCACAAATGGTGGCAATTTTTACCAGACTGCTTTGAATTCTTTCTGTATGAGGCCTAGTAGGGGTTAACCTAGGCAAGGGATTCTCAGCTCAGTGCTAAGGGGCCTCTGACAGGAATTAAGTAGCCTTAAATGATTTTAAGCTGCTCCAAAATGCAGTTATCATCTTTACTTTTCCTAACATGACTTTTCCAGTGTGATCTTTGATAACTTCCAACATTCCTCATGCTTTCCTGAAGAGTGGTATTTATATCAGGTAGCACTTCCCTAAAGCATGAGAAACTTTCTGCAGCATTTCCTATAGTACAGGTCTCTTGGTGACACGTTCTTACATTTAATTTTGTCTGAAAAATATATTTATCTCATTTTCATTCTTGAAAAAACTTTGAATACAGAATTCTGAACAAATGAATATTTTTATTTTTATTTAAACTTTAAGATAATGTTCCACTGAGTTCTAGGTTTTATCATTTCTGAAAGGAATCGAAATTGTTGTTCCCCTCTATATAATGTTGTGTTTTCCTTTGACTGCTTTCAAGAATTTCTCTTTTCTTTAGTTTTCTGCAGTTTGACTATGATGTTCCTAGACATGCTTTTCTCCACGTTTGTCCTTCTTGGAATTAACTGATCTCTTTGAATATGTAGATTGATGTCTTTCCTCAGATTTGAGAAGTTGCTAACCATTATTTCTTCAAATATTTTAAAATCATTTTCTCACTTCTCTCTGGAATTCGGTTTACATGTAGATTAGACATTTGAGTAATCAGTGCAAGCAGACAACTCTCTGACGGTCTGTTATTTAAAAATTATATATATACATCATAAAGTTATATATCTACATCTATCTTTCTAGCTATATATATTTCTCCTGTTCCTAAAATTGAACGTATGAGTATCATTCTATGTTTAAATTCTCTATTCTGCCATCTCTATTCTACTTTTAGGCTCATCCAATTATTTTTATTTTGGGTATTATATTTTTTCAGTTTTAGAATTACCCAGATGTGATCATTGGCAGACAAGGAGTTAAAGCAGCTAGTTTATCTATACTCAATGATGTAAAGGAAACATGGAAAATATAAGACATATCAGAAAAGGAAGAGAAACTTTTTTTAAGGATTTTTTTTTTCCAGGGATTGAAATCAGGGTCACGCAACCACTGAGCCACATCCCCAGCCCTATTTTGTATTTTATTTAGAGACAGGGTCTCACCGAGTTGCTTAGCACCTCACTTTTCCCGAAGCTGGCTTTGAACTCGGGATCCTCCTGCCTCCACCTCCCAAGCCACTGGGATTACAAGTATGCACCACCATGCCCGGAAGAATTTTTTTTTTTTAATTTCCACCCAAATAACTCCTGGCTTTTTTATTTTCAGATGAGAATCTTTGATCCAGAACCTTTGACTCATTTTTAAGATTTCTGACTTTTTGCCAAGATTGCCTGTTTTTATTTATTGTGAGCATATTTCCTCTATACTGTGAACATAGTTATAATGGCTGCTTTAATTCAATTTTTTGTCTGTTTACTACCACATCTGCATCATTTCAAAGTTGGTCTCTGCTGATTATTTTCCCTCTTGGAAATGGACCATCTCATCATGGTTCTTCGTATGTCAAGTATTTTGGACATTGTCCTGGATAAGTATGAATATTAGGTTTTAAAGATTCTGGATTCTGTTATGTCCTTCTAAAAATGTTGATCTTGTTTTGTCTTTATGGTCAATTTGTTTGGTTCACTCAAGCTGGAAATTCTTTTGGGTGGCAACTCAGATATCATTTTAGAGATTTTATCCTTAGCTATGCTGCGTGGAATATTCCTATGCTTTCACGGATGAGGGGGCCATGCAGAAATTTGAACAGACCTCATATACAGAATTTGAAGTGCTCAATATCTTTCATTCTCCTTCTTTCTCTCTCTTTCTCTCTCTCTCTCTCTCTCTCTCTCTCTCTCTCTCTCTCCTCTCTCTCTCTCTTTCTCTTTCTCTCTCTCTCATTGTCTCCTTTTTGAAATACCCTCACATTTTAGTGCCTGTTGTTGCCCTGACCTCTCTCCTTGAGTTATTTAGATCACAAAGACTAAGTTGTCTATTACAAATATAGCCATCCTGTGAGTAGCTAACTCTGGTCTGCTGTCAGACTAAAAGGCCCTTTAAAAACTGAGACTCATCCTATGATATTCCCTTCCTCCAAGTGTCAACTCCTCTTCAAAGTATGCCTGCTTTTATTGACTCTCCAATGACATCAAGGAGTTACAGGTTTTGTTTTTGTTTTGTGTTTTGTTCAAAGATTATAGTTATCATCTACGAGAGGGTTGGTCTGGGAGGAGTTTAATCCTGACAGCTCATTTTTGCTATAACTTCTAAAACTTCAAAATTTCAATTAAGAATTCTGTCAAGTAAAACTGTAAGAGGAGAGGGAAAAGGATGGCAAGCAGCAAAATTAAAGTGTCCAACATGGGAAGGTGAAAATGGCAGAACCCTTAAGAAAAAGTTCAGAAATCCACATGAGTAAGAGGTGAGGAATCTTTCATGGCCAAAAGCACTTTCTAATATGGGAGTTAAATAAGAATCAGACTGTCAGAGCTCTGAGCCTGCAAAGATAGTTCAATGCAAGACACAGTATACCCAAGTATGCTTTCTCTAGTGAGACTGTTTAACCTCAACATGATCTTTTGCCTTTGCATAAAAGAATATTGAGATTTCTAAAAATATGTCAAAAAAGCCTGCTTTATATTATTTTTTAACTCTGCTCACTTCCTCAACATTATTAAGCCTTTCCCACCTTAAAAACATACTTTTTAACCTTAGGAAATTCGCAACATTCACAATGATGAATTAATGGGAATCAGGCGAGAAGAAGAAATGGAAATGTCTGATGATGAAATAGAGGAAACAACAGAAACCAAAGAAACTGAGGAATCAGGTAAAAAGATTTTGTTTTATTTAGCAAACATCTTTCAGGGGCAATATTTTAAAACCTTTAACACAAAGTAAGATATGGGCATCAACCCACCAGACTGGACACCAGCTAGAAATAATTGATGGAACCTTTAGTTAAATATCACCATTGTGTCTACAGAATTTTCTATGGTTTTCATTTATCCCCATCTTCTATTGAAATGCCTAATTAAAAGTGGTCTTTTCCAAGAAGCACCGAGTATTTAGCCAGCAGTGTTCTATATTTGGTTTGGATTTATTAATAACATGTTCTAAAATAGAATGCATGAGAGAGCCCATGCATTAATACTACATCACTTTTACTTTACACTTAAATTAATAACAGATATAGATTTAAATGTTAGCAAAATACATACACCAAAAGAAATTATGAAAAGAAGTTGGTTTTATAATTTGAGGTGAAGTCTCCAAAAAAGAAATAATAAATAATTTTTAATAAATGTGTCTGCTAAAAATTAAATATTTCTGTTAAAGAAGCCACAAAATTAAAAGTAAATCTATAAATTCAAGAGAAATATCTGTAACCTATGATAATCTACATATCTACTGCCTTCCATTATGGTCACTGGGTGGTATACTAGGAACCAATGAGAAGTCCACAATTGTCAGAGTAATGGCTTTGCTTTAATCTAATATAGTCAGGACCTTACTATGAGACAGAGGCCATGGTGTGAGTCCACAGTGAGACCCATAGGGCAAACTTTTTGAACAATATGATAATACTCTGCATTTCAGTTTCATAATGAACCTTTCTAGATGGAAGATTATCATGGGGGAATATAAAATACCCACCAGAAAACCAGTCTTTTCAGACAATCTTAGGAGTTACACCGTAGGAATATACAGTGGAAAATGCATTAGTTAGAACACTTCAGTTCTAGTTCGAGTTCTGTTCTCTTGACAGGAAAGGGACTTCTCCCCCACTGAGCCTTGGCTTCAACACTGTAATCAGTACATTTTAAAAACCATCTAACAGGGATTTTGTGATGGTTAAGTGAGTTCATTCATCTAATAACTGTTACACGTGAATCTCTCTGATAGACATTGGATATTCAGCGATATACTGCCCCTGATGTGTGTGAGAGAGCAGAGAGAGGAGAGATTGGTTGATTATAATTCAAATCTGAGTTTTCTGGTTCCAGCACTTGTATATTGAAGTCAGAAGCACTATATCCACTTGAGTGGTCTTAGAATCTTTACTCTGTGAATAGAAATTCTTAAAGAAAGAAAAACAGCAAGTCCTACTTTTAAAGAGGTATTCATTTGCTATTACATCTGAATTTCCTCTATTTTTGCCATCTCCTAGATTCCTGAATGTACAAACTACTATCTAAAATAAACTTTTTATGATCAGTGGTTAGTTGGCATTTCAGAAGAGTGAAGTTATTACTGCAAATAAGTACTATAAGTCTATATCCAAAATAAACAGAAGACTTTAATGGTAATTGAACTATTCAAATTATTTAAGTGCATAGCTTGGGTGTTTTATAGTTAGTTAATCTTTAACTTATAGAATCTTCTTTACCTCAGTATCCACAATATTGAATACAGTGTTTAACCAGTGTTTCTATGAAATAAATGCAACCATAAGTTTGAACATCCACTTGATAAATTGCAGTGTTTGAGGAGTTATTGGGGGAGGGGAGGGTGTGTGGGAGATTCAGATTGAATGCACTTACTAGGGTTATATAATTGCATTTTGCTTCTGTATCTCTTTTGAGTTAAAAGCTGTATTGGCTACTGCACAGAATCTTATTCGTTTAGAGACTGGAAACTCCCCGACAGATCATCTTATAGCTATTTTCTTTCCTGTTCCACATGCCAGGATGCTGCTTTGTCAAATAAAGCTATCTACAATAGACTTAATGGAGCTTACCAAATAGCTTTTCTCCCAGAAGGTTTCAATTCATTTTAATTCAAGGACTTTTGTGCATTTTTCTTCCCCTCGATCGTATCTAATTCTGTTATCTCACTTCTATAGTATTCAACTGCAGAAATCCTGCTCAATGTGAGCCAGTGAGAGTATTCTCCATTTTTATCTAAATCAGCTACATGTTTGGTTCCAATTAAAAGCTTAAGCAAGTAGATCTCAGAGTTGTTGTTTTCCCTTTCTATGCTACTAAATTTGAATTCCAGGAACCTATAGTGTGTCCCTGGTTATATTTTACTTCTCCCAAAAAAGTAAAATCAGTTATATTTCCTTGGAGTGCCACAAAAATTTCTCTTCTCCAGACATTTTCTTGCCCATTTTTGTGATGTAGTACTTGAAATACTTTTTCCATGGAAGAAAGAACTCTTTTGCTCAAAGCAAAGCTTGAAGACGGACAATCACATCAAAGCAAATCATGATATTGTGAAATTATTTTATTCTATTGTTAACCATGATGGAAAGTACATATACTCAGTAAAGCCTAAGAACAGCTGTTCCCTTTCAGCATCTATCGTCTGCTTTCTTCAATTAAACTAATGGTTCTCAGAATTGGTATGTGTAAGAATCATTTGAATTACCCTTGAAATTTTAGATTTCTGGGCTGCAGAGTCTGATCCAGTAGGTCTTTATTGGTGTCTGGGAATCAGTGTCTTATTAGGCATCCTAAATGATTTAAATGCTGATGGTCCAGAAAGTATATTTGGAAAATGTTGATTTGGACTAATTTGCCTTTATTGTTCTAGTCAAAGTTTTTTTTTCCCCTTGGTATCTGATCTCATTCTTCCTCCCCAATCCTCCACCTCCCATTATTTTCACTTTAAGAGTTTGGCTAATAAGTACTATGTCCTGTAAACCAATGGAAATATAGATGTGAATATGTGTAAATCCACTAAAAATAGAAATACCACTTGGTTTTAACCTAAAAGTACTGATTATCATGCAACAAGGGCAAGAGATATCACTGTGGGCCAGAGCAGTCACGGACAGTGAAAATCAATCAAGGACTTAAAAGCAAACAGGTTTGGATGAAAGGAACAAAGGTAAGAAAGCATCTGATGGGGGATGGCTAATAGAGCAGGGTTCAAAGGCAGAAATAAGCATGATGTGTATAAGGGGATAAAAGATTGAGTGGACAATAAGGGCCCACATTCTGGGGAACCATGAATGGCAAGTTTAGATTTAGCAAAGTAAGCAATATGAAACTGTTGATTTGGACTAATTCGCCTTCATTGTTCTAGTCAAAGTTCTTTTTCCTCTTGGTATCTGATCTCATTCTTCTCCCCAATCCTCCATCTCCCATTTTTACTCCATACTTTACTTTAGAAAAGTAAGCAATATGAAACTATGCACATCTTGAGCATAGCACTAACATGATGAAAGTAACATGAATCATACATTTTAGGAGACTATTTTACATGGAGCAAGACCAGCCAGAAGCTTTTATAGGAATTGAGATGTGAAATGATAAAGTTTGTTACTAGAGCAATGGTTATAGGAACTGGGAAAAAAAAGGTAAAAGAAAAGGAAGCAATGGAGAATATGAGATTAAAGATGCCAGGAGTCATTTTTATAAGAATGTACTAAAATCTTTAGCTTAAGATTATGATATAAATGATGAAGAAGAGGAAAGAGCCTGGAATGGGTAGGTTTTCTTCTTTGGGAAACTGAGGAATTTTTGGTATATTGGTTCACTAAAGCTCCCATGAGAAAGTACCACAAACTGGAAGATATAAACAACAGATATTTATTGTCTCACAGTTTCGAAGGCTACAAGTTCAAGATCAAGGTGTCAGCAGAGTTGGTTCCTTCTGAGAGCTGCAAGAGAGAATCTGTTCTGTGCCTCTCCCCTAGCTTCTGATTATTTTCCAGCAATCCTTGGCATTCTTTGACATATAGATGTAATAATACCCCAATCTCTGCTTTCGTGTTCACATGACATTTTCCCTGTGTGCATCTCTGTCTCTGCAAAAATTTCTCTTTTCCATAAGAACATCAATCATATTGAATTAGGACCCACCTTAATGACTTCATTGTAACTTCATTAACTCTATAAATACCCTGTTCCCAAATAAAATCACATTCTTAGAGCTTCAATATATCTTTTTAGTGGAGGGGACATAATTCAATCCATAGCAGTAGAACTGACATAATGGACTGATGGATGGGACTGATTTGTACTATATAATGACATAAACTTCATATAGAAAATAGGAAAAGGGAAGGATTTGTATTCAAGTCAGAATTGAAGAAAGTAGAAAGAAGAGAAAAAGGTGGTGTTGAGATTTTGACTGAAGCTCTGAGAATATGAATAAATGATTATGAATGGCAAGAGAAAGAAAGAAGATCAAAGGGGTGAATATAGAACTTTGCAGGGAGAGGAAAGAGAGGAAGAATAGTGAACATAGGAATTAGAGGATTTAAAAGATAACAGAGCAGATCTAGGCAGGAACTCTTGGCCCTATCACAGCCCAGAAATGAAGCAGACCAGAGAGGTGGGTGATAGAGTGAATACCCTAAAACTCAATGTTGGACAACTTGAGATTTGAAGGGACTTGAAATTTGGTTACTGTTTCGGTTTGGACATGAGGTGTCCCCAAAAGTTTACATGTGAGAAAATGCAATAAGTTTCAGGGAAGAAATAATTGGCATATGAAAGCCTTAAACCAATCCATGAATTAATCACCTGATGGGATTAATTGAGTGGTAACTGAAGGCAGGTGTGGTGTGGCCAGAGGAGGTGTGGCATTGGGGGCATGACTTTGGGGTGTATATTTGTGTCTGGCAGGCGGAGATCTCTTTCTCTCTGCTCCTGATCACCACATGAGCTGCCTCCCTCTGCCACACTCTTCCTCCATGATGTTCAGCCTCACTTCAAGCCCCAAGGAATGGATTCTGCTTCCTATGGACTGAGACCTCTGAAACCATGAGCCCCCAAATAAACTTTTTCTCACCTAAAATTGTTGTGGTTAGTTCTTTTAGTCACAGCAGCAAAACAACTGACCAGATCAGAAAATGATACCAGGAGTGAGGTCATTGCTGTGACTAACCTGACTATGCAGTTCAGAAGCTTTATGAGCTCTTTGGAATTGGTGGGAGGAATTTTTAGATGTTTAGCAGTGCAAGCTAGAAATTCTTTAGATTATCGTAAATGGAGCTTAATAGATGATTCTGGTGGGAGCTAAGAAGAGAAGAATGCCATTAAGACTGTGAACACTGAAGACAGGGCTCAAGAGGAAAAGGAGGACTTTATTGAAATTTGAAGTAGAGGCCATTCATGTTATGTTCTGACTGAGAAGTTGTCTGCATTTTGCCCATGTACTCACATTTTCTGTGAGGCTGATTTTAAAAGTGATGGACTTCTTGATCTGGTGGAAGAAATTTCTAGACAGCATAGCATTCAGGAAGTGGCATGGGTATAACTGGTGGCTCTTCACCAAGTTTATTGTGATGTTCAGGAGCAGAAAGCAGAGCAGAAAATTTGAAAAACTGGACTTGAAAGGCAGGAGTAGAACTTTGATGAAGGAAGTTGCAGTTTTTAAAGACATTACTGCCACTAAAGAAATGCTAAAGACTTTGCCCAGACATAATAAGAAAGATGGCTTGAGGGTATCGCAGGAGCTGGCAAGACCACACCCATCTAGACTCAATGGAGTAAAAGTAAAAATTCTCTTGAGAAGAGACCAGTGGGGAATCCTTCTTGCACAAGGGGGCCTAGGAAGTTTCTCAATGTTCTCAGCCACCAGAAACTTAGAGGCTGCTACAGCCTGAGTCCCTGGAGGTTTGGCTGTTGCTCAAGATGGCTGCAGACCTTGTTGTCAACCACATGGTGTTGGTTTTGCAGTATTGCAGGAGGCTGGAGTTAGGGGGTCATGGAGGCTTCCACCAAGATTTCAAAGGAAGGCCTTAGAAGCCAGGCAAAGTGTGGGAGGCTCAGAGTCCCTATGGGCACTCCCTGAGAAGGCAAGGTTCTGGAGATTTGAGCGAGAAGCCAAAGCTGTAGAGGAGACCCCAAATAGAAAATGCCAGTAATGTGGGACATCATCCTAGGAAAGCTGCAGGAATTGAGTAGAGACATGCCAACAGTAGGGCCACTTGAGATGCAACAAATAAGGCCACAGGGATGGAGCTACTCAAGCCCTTTGGACAGACTATTACCATGCCACGTGCCCCAGACGCCAGAAGTGGAGCTATAGGACTGTTTGTAGGCAGATAGCTGCCATGCAGGGTAGCCATTTTGTGTAGTCCACAACTAGCCAGCTTCTCTAGAAGAAAACTAGCCAACTTCTCTAGAAGAAATTAAATCAGCACAACTTCTCCCCACCAATAGGGAGTAACAAATAAAACTAGGAGAACATCTCTGAAACAGGTTCTCTCAGTAATCCACCTAGAAGGAACTTGTAGAGGGATTGCTGCTAGCTGAAGGCAACCAAAATCCCCATCTCACCCTGGACAAGAGGAGTGTAGTGGAACTGACCACAAAGCAAATCTTTGCTGGGGCATTCCCTCATAATTTCCACAGGAACTCAGGAGAAGACTGTCCAACTCACATTCTACCCCTATCATTCTATCCCTATTGAGTAAAACCCCAATGATCTTCAGCAAGTAATATGGAGGCTTCTCTACCACAGAGTGTCCACAGAGAGCCTACACCCACAGGCCCCACAGTTGCAGACAACCACCAAGTGCTTGGATAGTGCAGCTACAAAGAAGTCCCCATGGAGGGGAGTATGCCCTCACTAATTTATGGCAGTCAGTGACAGCCCTGAGCCCTACACCCTACACCTCCACAACTAAGAGAAACAACCACCAGATGTAGCAACCTTCAAGCATCGAGACTTGGGCCTCTGGACTGTCTAACAAACACTGGTTGCAAAAAACAAACCAAAAATTCAGCAAACAGGGTAGTAGTTCCTGTGCCCCAGCACCTCTAGGTCTGGAGCTATGAGTTTCAGAGTTGCCAGATACCTCAATTTTTATTCAGACACACACCCACAGAAGGCATTTCCTGAGGATAACCTGAAGCAGCCAGTAAAGAATCTCAGTACATGCACAATAGCAGTATACCAAACAAAGGATCTTACAGAGGAGCATCATGCAGACACCAGCCACTACCCAGTGTGCCAAGATACAAGCTCACCAGTTTTCAACCTGTGTACTCGGCTTAGGACCAGACTTCCTCAACAGAACTCCCATAGCACAAGAAATAAAAGCAAGAATCAATAACTGGGATAGATTCAAAGTAAAAAGCTTTCTCTCAGCAAAGGAGACTATCAGCAATGCAAAGAAAGAGCCTACAGAGTGGGAGAAAATCTTTGCCAATCATACTTCAGATAGAGCACTAATCTCCAGAATCTATAGAGAACTCAAAAAACTCTACACCAAGAATGCAAATAATCCAATCGACAAATGGGCTAAGGAAATGAATAGACACTTCACAGAAGAAGATCTACAAGCAATCAACAAACATATGGAAAAATGTTCAACATCTCTAGTAATAAGAGAAATGCAAATCAAAACCACCCTAAGATTCCATCTCACCCCAATTAGAATGGCAATTATCAAGAATACAAGCAACAACAGGTGTTGGCGAGGATGTGGGGAGAAAGGTACACTCATACATTGCTGGTGGGGCTGCAAATTAGTGCAGCCACTCTGGAAAGCGGTGTGGAGACTCCTTAGAAAACTTGGAATGGAACCACCATTTGACCCAGCTATCCCACTCCTTGGCCTATACCCAAAGGACTTAAAATCAGCATATTACAGAGATACAGTCACATCAATGCTCATAGCTGCTCAGTTCACAATAGCCAGATTGTGGAACCAACCTAGATGTCCTTCAATTGATGAATGGATAAAGAAACTGTGGTATATATATACAATGGAATATTACTCAGCCATAAAGAATGATAAGATTATGGCATTTGCAGGCAAATGGATGAAATTGGAAAATATCCTGCTAAGTGAGATAAGCCAATCTCAAAAAAACAAAGGACAAATGATATCGCTAATAAGTTGATGATGACACATAATGGAGGGTGGGAGGGGTTAGTGTTAGGGTTAGAGTTAGGGTTAGGGAGTGGGGCAAGAATGGAGGAAGGAAGGACTGTATAGAGGGAAAAGAGGGGTGGGAGGGGTGCGGGGAAGGGAAAAAAATAACAAAATGAATCAAACAGCATTACCCTATATAAATTTATGATTACACAAATGGTATGCCTTTACTCCATGTACAAACAGAGAAACAACATGTATCCCATTTGTTTACAATAAAATAATTTAAAAAATTACAGCATAAAAAAAAAACAAAAAAAAAAACCAAAAACACCTGTGTACTTCCAGAGTAGGCAGCAGCCCTACATTCTCCCACAAGCCACCCAATGCTACATCAACCAGACTCCAGTACCTCAACCTTATATTGGCATACCCTGTATGCTCTGAAATATACAGCAGGAAGCCACCCTGGATCTGAGAGCACTGGACTCACAGGGCTTTTCTTCAGGAGGGCACACAAGACTGCATCCCCTAACAAGGAGTAACCTAGTTGCTAAGTAACAGACCCTCCTCTGACCCACCAGAAAGTTAGTAGGAACCTGAACACACCAAAGACCATAGGGGACCTCTTAGAATTGTATCTGAGATGGCCTAGTATGATCATTATCCCCATACTCAGGGAAACTTAGAGTTAAAGCCAAGGAGTAGTGTGTATCTTCTAAAGGTCCCAAATCCTAATGAAATCCAAATCAGGAAGACTCAGTAAGAAATCTCCCTACCTCAGCATAGAATATCATAAATAACTCCAATGTCATTTTTGATCTTATGGATATTATTTTTCATATTCAATCAATAGATGTGCACTTATTATTCAGTGTTACGTACCCTCAACCCAATTGATTGTATTTATTGAATGTTTTAAAGCATTAACAGGAATCACTCTATCTTTGATTTCCTAGCTCAGGTGTATACTTGCTCCTCTTAGTCTTTGTTTTCCCTCTTGCATTACATGCTCCTACCTCAAGTTCCCCCCACCACCATTTTTCTTTTTTTATCTTAGTTTGTATTATTTTTCTGTGTATTCTTTTCTCTTTTTATCTATCATTGCCCTTTTTTTCTTTTGTCTCCTTTTCAACCCCTATATAATGTAATACTAATTTTAGTATCTTTAATAACTAAATTCTCAACATATTCAAGAATATTACTACAATTTTATATTTGTGTTAGAGAAATTAGAGAACATTTTCAATAAGTTTTTTTCTATGGCTTATTAGTACATGACCTTACTCTGAAGTGATTGCAGTTAATGGGGTTTAGTATCTTCTCTCAACTGATGCTGCATATTGGGCATAGCAGAGTATACATGTTAAGTGGGAATATCAATACTTGGATATCTCCCCAGCCTGGGGTACTTAAGAGAAAGAATCTCACTAAATAGTCCCTTTCAAAAAAGTAGAAGATGTAATCATCCCAGCAGATGTTAGACATAAAAATAATATAAAAATCAAGGGAACAAAACACCTGAAACTGCCCATAACACTTCAACAACTGATGTCATTGACCCCACAGTGGAAGAAATGTTGGATAAAGAACTTAGAAAGTTCATAGTTAAAATATGAAATGATCTAAAAGATGATATAACAAATGAACTAAGAGAGAAAATATGGTAAATGAAAGATCATTTCAATAAAGACATAGAGATTCTTGATAAAATTATGGCATTTGCAGGCAAATGGATGAAACTGGAGAATATCATGCTAAGTGAGATAAGCCAATCTCAAAAAACCAAAGGAAGAATGATATCGCTAATAAGTGGATGATGACACATAATGGGGGGTGGGAAGGGTTAGTGTTGGGGTTGGAGTTGGGTTTAGGGAGGGGGGCAGGAATGGAGGAAGGAAGGACTGTATAGATGGAGGGGAAGGGTGGGAGGGGAGGGGGGGAAGGGAAAAAATGGAAGAATGAATCAAACAACATTACCCTATGTAGATTTATGATTACACAAATGGTATGCCTTTACGCCATGTACAGACAGAGAAACAACATGTATCCCATTTGTTTACAATTTTATAATAAAAAAAAAGAGTTTGATACTGCAGGTTTAAATACATTGGGATTCCAGTGACTTCGGAGGTCCATTCCTCATTATGGCCTCTGAGATGAAATGCCCTTACGTGTACTGATGCTGCAATAGGCTTCTTCTGACCTCCCTTTCCAAACTTATGTGGAAATGTGATGAAACTCCAATGAGATGGCAATTATTTCACCTCACAGGGTGTGAATATTGAGAATCATACAAATTAATTCTAAAAAGTCAAATGGGAGAATAAATGTGGGAGATTTGCTAAAAATATTTTTAAAAATCTAGTTGGAGAAGTCTTTCTTAAATCTGTAGTTAGTAAGGGATTGGATGCAAACATTTTGACCCTAGAAAATGCAAATAAACTGGTGTAATGGAACAAAGTCTAAAAACAGATCTAAAAGTATATGGGAAATTCATATGTGATAATATGTGTCTCTTAAAATGACTGGAAATATATATTTATATTAAATAATGTTGGAAAAGTTGGTTATAAACATAGGATACTATAATTAAGTTTCTGATTGCAATGCTACATGCACAAATAAATTTCAGATGGCTTAATATTTAAATGGAAAAATCCATAAACAAAAAGAAAAATGCAGGATATTATTTTATTACTTTGGACAGAAAATAAAAGAGGAAGATTTTTTGCTAAAAAAAAAAAAAAAAAAAGACATAGAGATTCTAAAAAAGAATCAAACAGAAATCCTGAAAATGAAAGACTCAATAAATCATATAAAAAATTCAAGTTGAAAGCATCACCAGTAGATTATACAACTAAGAAGACAGATTATCAGGCCTCAGAGATAAAGTACACAATCTTAAAAATAGAGTCAACAACTAAGAAAGATGTCAAGTGATTGTGACCAGAATATTTAGGAAATCTAGAATAACATGAAGAGACCAAATCCAAGAATCATAGACATAGAGGAAGGCACTGAAATACAAACTAATGGAATGCATAGCATTTTCAAGGAGATAATATCAGAAAGGTTTTACAAACCTTAGGAAATCCAAATACAAGAGGAATTTAGAACCTGAAATAGACAAGGTCAAAAAAGATCCCCTTCAAGACACATTAAAATTAAAATGACTGATATATAGATTAAGGACAGAACCTTAAAAGTTACAAGAGAGAAATGGCAGGTCACATTTAGACGTAAGTCAATTAGAATTTCTACTAATTTCTCAGAACAGAACCTGAAAGGAAAGAGGACTTGGAATAATATATACTAGATAACAACTGCCACCCAAGATGGCTATATCTAGCACAACTATCCTTCAGAATTGAAGATGAAATAAAAACTTTCCATGATAAGCAGTAACCAACAAAATTCGTACCTACTAAGTCAGCAGTACACAATATCCTCAGTGAAGTATTTCACACAAAAGAAATGAAAAATAAATATCAATGAATCAGTTAATGAATGAATCTCACTAAAATAAAGTCAAAGGAGAATCAATTCTGAATTAAGCATTAGAAAAAAATCAAAATGTCAAAAAATTATGTCTCTAGATCCTACAGAATGAGAGAACATCTTGGCCCCCTGCTCCTCAGGTAAGGCATTAATATACAGACAATAAAGAACTCAAAAAACTTAAAACATCCCAAATACAGATAATGCAATTAAAAAATGGACAAAAGAACTGAACAGACATTTCTCAAAAGAAGAAATATAAATGGCCAATAAATTTATTTTAAAATGCTGAACATCTGTAGCAATCAGAAATAAAATATCAAACTACATTGATATTTCATCTCACTCCAGTCAGAACAGCAAATATCAAGTATATGAATAATAATAAGTGTTGATGAAGATGTAGGCAGAAAGAAGTATTCATACATTGTTGCTGGGACTGCAAATCAGTACAACCACTCTGGAAAGCAGTATGGAGATTTCTTAAAATACTAGGAATGGAACCACCATATGACCCAGCTATCCCATTCCTTAACATATACCCAAAAGATCTAAAATCAGCTTTCCATAGGAATGCAGCCACATCAATGTTTATAGCAGCAACATTCACAATAGGCAAGCTATGGAACCACCTAGTTGCCCATCAACAGAAAATGGATGAATAAAATATATGTATACACAGTAGGGTATTACTCAGTCATAAGGAAGAATGAAATAATAGCGTTTGCCAGTAAATGGATAACAGGTTGGCCATCATGCTAAGTGAAATAAGCCAGACCCAGAAAGTCAAAGATTTCATGTTTTCTCTTATATGTGTTTGTTAGTTCAAAATAAAAGGGGAAAAAAGAGAGAATTCCTTCAAAACAGAAGAAATATCATGGAATAGAGGAAGGGTATTGATTGGGAGGGAGGAGGGATGCAATAAGAGAAGAACAGTAAGATGAATCTGACCTCATTTTCCTGCATACTTAATGATATACCACAGTGCATCTTATCTTTATATATATTCACAAGGTACTAATTTAAAAAATACTATAAGTACATGGAAATATTAGTAAGGTAGAGGGAAGGAAATGGGGGAGTGAGGGGAGAAAAGAAAGGGGCAGTACTGAGGACTGAATTAGAGCAAATTGTATTCTATGTTTTTATAATTATGTCAAAATGAATTCTAAAAAATTATCATCTCTCTATAACAGTGAATATAAATAGTCTTAAAACTCTCCAGCAAAAGACAGATTGGCAAAATTAATTTGGAAAACAAGTCCCAACCATATGTTGCTTATAAGAGACTCTCCTTACAGACCAAGATATCCACAGGCTGAAGGTGAAAGGATAGATGCAAAAAGATACTCCATGCAAACAGAGACCAAAAACAAGCAGGAGTAGATACTCCCATAACTGACAAATTAGACTTTAGGCCAGTATTAATTAGAAGACAAAGAAGGTCACATTATGCTGGTTAAGGGAATTATCCAACAAGAAGAAATAATGATTGTAAATATTTATGGCCCAAATGTCAATGCACTTAAGAATGTAAAAAAATAAACTGTACTCAATATAAAGAATCCAATAGATCCTGATATAATAATGCTGGATGATTTCAACACACCTCCCTCACCAGGGACACAAACTAAACAAAGACTCTTCAGAACTAAAAATTTCCATTAATCAAATTGGCCTAACATATCTATAGAATATTTCAACCATCAAGAATCTAATTTCCTTTCTTCTCAGACACACATGGAATCTTCTGTAAAATAGACTATATTTTGGGATATAAAGCAAGTCTTAGCAAATACAAAAGAAGAGAATTCCATGCATTCCATGCAATGAAATTAGAAATCAATAACAAAATAAACAGAAACTATTTTAACATCTGGAGATTAAATAATATACTTTCAAATAATGAATGAGTCAGAATAAATCAGGGGAGAAATTGAAAAATTAGAAAAAAATGAAAACAGAGATACAACATACCAAAATCTCTGGGACAGCGTGAAGGAAGTTCTAAGAGGAAAGTTATAGCATTGAGTGCCTACATAAAAATGGAAAGAATCTAAATAAATAATCTAATGTTACACCTCAAGGCCCTAGAAAAGCAAAAACAAACTAATTCCAAAATCGGGAGAAGACAGGAAATAATTAAGATCATAGATGAAATTGACAATATGTAAACAATACAAAGGTTCAATGCAACATATTTAGTTTTTTGAAAAGATAAGCAAGATAAACCCTAAGCCAAACTAACCAAAGAAAAAGAAGACCGAAATCAACAAAATTAGAGAAGAAAAATGCATCACCACAGACACATCTGAAATCCAGAGAATTATTAGAAATAATTTTGAAAATGTATACTCCAATAAATTGGAAAATCGAAAAGGCATTGACAGACATTAAAAATGGCAACTAGAATTGGTAACATAAAGTTAAATTGTTGTTGTTGTTGTATAAATGAGGAGACCATGAAGAGTGCAAGAATAAAAATGCTAGAGAATGAAAACTTATATGAAATTATAGAAGTGAAATCCTGGACAAGAAGAATGCAAAGTGATCCAAATCCAGATGGAATTTGCTTATGAGGGGAATAACCTTTCTTCTTTGAGATAAGAGATGGGAAACAACATCATAAGAGATTGGTCATCCATTCATTACACAAATATTTAAGAAATGAGACCATGAAGAGAAAGGAACAGATCTGGAGTAAATTACTGTGGAAAGTATGGAAGGAAGAAATCAGTGTGAGTTGAGACCCATCAGTATGGACCAACACAAGTCTGTATTGATCTAGCTTGCTTAGTCTACAACTTCTGGTAGGAGTTCTCTGAGGCTCAGGATAAGGAGCAGAGAAAGTGAAATCAGTGTCCATGTGTTGGGGGTTACTATGGTAAGCATGACCAGAGTTTTCCATGAGACTGAAGCAATAGAGGGTTTTGGGGAGTTTGGAGTTGAATCTGTTTAGTCAGAAAACAATTAGTGGTGGGGCACAGTGGTGCTCACCTGTAATCCCAGCAGCTCCAGAACTTGAGGCAGGATCAAAGGATCGAAGCCAACCTCAACAACTTAGCAAGGCCCTGAGAAACTTATTGAGACCCTGTCTCAAAATAAAAATAAAAAATAGAAAATGTAGAAAATGGGCTGAGGATGTGGCTCAGTGCTTAAGCACCCTTAACACCCTTAGGTTAACTGGTACAAATAAGAGAGAGAGAGAGAACGAGAGAGAGAGAGAGAGAGAGAGAGAGAGAGAGAGAGAGAGAGAGAGAGAAGGAGAGAAGGGAAGAGAGAAAGAACATAAAGGAGGAAAGAAAGAGAAGAGGAGAGGAAGGAAAGCAAGCAATTAGTAAACTGTGTGAAGTTTGCCCAAATCAATAGATTAGAGATTCCAGCAAAGAAAGAGAACAGAGCATTCTGGTGATAAAGAAATTGGGATAACTGGCATATGAAGATTCTGTGTTTGAGAGGGCAATGTAGAGATCTGAGGGGAAACAACAAGGTCTCAGGTGCATCCATGCTGGCAGAAGCCTGATTGTAGTGGAGATAATAACATATAGAGGCAAAGAAAGCAAGGCATTATGAGGTCAGAGAACCATTTGAGATTTCACCTTAACCAGCTTGCAACTGCCCCAGTGGATTGTATACATATCATCTCCTTCTCTTTCTTCCTTCTCTTTGTTCTTTTTGGCTTTTTCTCTTTGTGAATTGCTGAGGCTCAAACTTTTTTCTGAACCTTGAGAGGAATGTTGCACATTCTTCCTTCTATAATTTTTAAATATTTCGAGCACTTCGTATAATGAAACTTTGTAAGAGCAACTGACTCCCTGATTTTACTTGTTATTTATTGTTTCCTTCCTTTACACCATTGAAGAAACCTAGGCATTAATTTTTTAATAACAAAAATTCCTTTTTGATCTTTTGTTGTATAGAAACATGTCTGCACTTTTGCTCTTGGCAGCTTCTCTAGAAGGAGGTTTTCACAGCTGCCTTCACACTTTCATATTGCCACGATGAACTGGCAGCCTTCAAATCTAATAAGCACCAAACCCCATAAAGAGAAATGTTTTGTCCCACAGAGGAAATAGTCAAAAAGGAGAAGCTGAGAACTAATGATGTCAGGATATGAATACATTCACTGTACTATGCTCTTTAGTACCACATACTCAAGCATGTTATTAAAAGGTAATATTGAACTTTTCAATGTTCTGGCACTGTACAAAGAACTGCAACTTCAGTTATGGGTCCAATTAATATTAAATCTGTGAAAGGAAAGACTTGGTGTCCTCATTAAAATGACAAAAACCTTCACTTCAGAGAGTGTGAAATACATTTTGTAGGAAAGGTCCCCTCAGTAACATTATAGGTGATAATTTTTTTTTAGTGACAGGTCCAAACTGAGAAGATTATTATCTGTTCCCACTTAGCTACAGGTATGCTTTGCTGCTCACTTGCATGCCCTTTCCCCCAGGTAGCACAAAAACAGTTTCTCCTCAATTTCTCAGAGGAAAAATGTTTTTGCATTTAAACTACAGAAAGTCCCTCTAACCCATTCTCCTAAAGCTCTGCACTTTTCTTCTCCATGTATCTCCATGTGACACATAGAGTATGAGTATAATCACTGACCTGTAGTAGAAAGGAAATGAAAGGAGGAAAGCAAATTGTAACATTTTGTATTAAGCCATGTGGACTGCCAGAGGACAAACATGCAAACCAAAGCAGAAATAAATAACTGTCTGTCTGTAGGAGTCACTTGATTTACAGAGTAACCTATTCAGCCAGACTGCAACTCAAGATGCTGTCCTTGTTACTGACCCAACAAGCAAACCAACTCTTTCTTCCTCTGGCAGATACTTGTCCTCTTTTCTATACAGCTTTGTATATACAATCATTTTAACTTGTGACATCTTCCTTTTAGTATCATGATAGGAAAACTGCCTGTCTGATGGAAAGTATCCCAGAAACTGGGAGAAAGCAAGTATAGATAGTATTTGGATTGCTGGGAAATCCAAGTCTGCATATTGTTGACTTTCTGTTCAAAGACATAAAATCTGTGTTTAAAATCTGTAACAAACCCAAATATAAAATGAATGTGTCCAGCCAAAAGTCTTTTGTAATATTTTAAATTAAAATGAGAGATTTAAAACTGCCATATCAGGACAATTGCATGACCATTCACAAAAAACAAATGTAGACACTGAGATTGCTTGAAGATAGTTTTCCTCAGAACCTTTCCAATTACATTTCCTCTCTCTGCTATGAATGGACAGTCTGATCACGGTCACCTACATAAGTACCTAATAGTCTTAGGAAAACCCTTAGGTTCAAGGCACTGAATTAAACCCAGTACCTCCTAAAGGGAGCTTCCTATTAGGAATAGATTATTTTCTTTGCCATCAGAATTTAGTTCTGTTTTATATATTTCATCTTTGTGTATCACAACTTCTTTCCATTCCTTATATAGAGAATAATAAATCTTTATTTGAAATCACTTTAGAAAACACTTCTGAGGGCTGGGTTGGCAGCTCAGTGATGGAACACTTGAATAGCACATGTGAGGCACTGGGTTCGATCCTCAGCACCACATAAAAATTAATTAAATTAATTAAAGGTTAAAAAAAGAAATCACTTCTTTTTTATTATTTGTTCTATTTAGTTATACATGACAGTAGAATGTATTTCAATTTACTGTACACAAATGGAGTACAACTTTTCACTTCTCTGTACATGAGGGAGAGTCACACCATTCATGTAATCATACATGTATATAGAGTAATGATGTTTGTCTCATTCCACCATCTTTCCTTCCCCTGCCCTTCCACCTTCCCTCATTTCTCTCTACACAAGCCAATGTTCCTCCATTCTTCCCTTGCACCTCCCCCCACCATTCTGTCATCAGCATCCACATGTCAGAGAAAACATTCAGCCTTTGGGTTTTGGGGATTGGCTTATTTCATTTAGCATGATATTCTCCAACTCAATTCATTTACCTGCAAATGCTATGATTTTATTCTTCTTTATGGCTGAGTAGTATTCCATTCTATACATACACCATAATTTCTTTATCCATTCATCCATTGAAGGGCATCTTGGTTCCAAAATCTAGCTACTGTGAATTGAGCTGCTACAAATATTGATGTGGCTGTGTCATTGTAGTATGGTAATTTTAAGTCCTTTGGGTATAAACTGGGGAGTGGGATAGCTGGGTCAAATGGTGGGTCCATTCCAAGTTTTCTGAGGAATCTCCATACTGCTTTCCAGGGTGCCTGCACCAATGTGTAAAACTACCAGCAATATATGAGTGTACCTTTTTCTCCACATCCTCACAAACCACTATTGTTGCTTGTTTTCTTGATAATGGCCAATCTAATTGGAATGAGATGAAATCTTATGGTAGTTTTGATTTGCATTTCTCTAATTATTAGAGGTGTGGAACATTTTTAGATATATTTGTTGATTCATTGTATATCTTCATCTGTGAAGTGTCTGCTCAGTTCCTTAGCCCATTTATTGATTGGGTTATTTGTACTTTTGGTGTTAAGTTTTTGAGTTCTTAATAAATTCTGGAGATTAGTGCTCCATCTGAAGTGCATGTGGTAAAGATTTTCTCCCCCCTGTAGGCTCTCTCTTCACATTATTGACTGTTTCCTTTACTAAGAAAAAGCTTTTTAGTTTGAATCCATCCCATTTATTGATCCTTACTTTTATTTCTTGCACTTTGGGAGTCTTGTTAAGGAAGTCTGCTCGTGAGCTGACATGATGAAACTTTGAGCCTACTATTTCTTCTATTTGGTGCAGGGTCTCTGGTCTAATTACTAGGACCTTGATCCATTTTCTGTTGAGTTTTGTGAAGGGTGAGAGATCAAGGTTTAAGTTCATTTTGTTACATGTGGATCTCCAGGTTTCCCAGCACCATTTGTTGAAGAAGCTATCTTTTCTCCATTGTATGTTTCTGGCACCTTTGTCTAGTATGAGATAACTGTATTTAAGTAGGTTTGTCTCTATGTCTTCTATTCTGTACCATTGGCCTACCTGTCTATTTTGGTGCGAATACCATGCCATTTTTTTATTATTACTCTGTAGTATAGTTTAAGGTCTGGTATTGTGATACCTCCTGCTTCGCTCTTCTTGCTATTGATTGCTTTGGCTATTCTGGGTCTCTTATTTTTCCAAATGAATGTCATGAATGCTTGCTCTATTTCTATGAGGTACATCATTGGGATTTTAATTGGAATTGCATTGAATCTGTATAGTGCTTTTGGTAATATGGCCATTTTGACAATATTAATTCTGCCTATCCAAGAACATGGGAGATCTTTCCATCTTCTAAGGTCTTCTTCTATTTCTTTCTTTAATGTTCTGTAGTTTCCATTTTAGAGGTCCTTCACCTCTTTTGTTAGATTGATTCCCAAGTATTTTATTTTTTTGAGGCTATTGTGAATGGAATAGTTTTCCTGATTTCTTTTTCAGAGGATTCATCACTTATGAATATAAATGCATTATAATTATGAGTATTGATTTTATACCCTGTTACTTAGCTCAATTCATTTGTGAGTTCATTTTTCTGGTGGAATATTTTGGATCCTCTAAATATAGAATCATGTCATCAGCAAATAATGATAGTTTGAGTTCTTCTTTTCCTATTCATATCATGTTAATTTCTTTCATCTATCTATCCAGTAGTGAGAGAAGTGTGTTAAAGTCACCCAGTATTATTGTGTTGTGGTCTGTTTGATTCCTGAAATTGAGAAGGATTTGCTTGACATACATGGATGCGCCATTGTTTGGTGCATAAATATTTATGATTGTTATGTCTTGTTGATTTATGGATCCCTTAAGCAGTATGAAATGTCCTTCCTTATCCCTTCTGAGTAATTTTGACTTGAAGTCTGCTTTATCTGATATGAGGATGTAAACCCCTGCTTGCTTTTTTACTGAGTCCGTGTGCATATGTTTTATCCCATCTTTTCACCTTCAATCTGTGGATGTCATTTCCCATGAGATGAGTCTCTTGAAGACAGCATAATTTTGGGACTCTTTTAAAACCCAATCTGCCAGTCTATGTCTTTTGATTAGAGAATTTAGTACATTAACATTCAGGGTTATTATTGAGATATGATTTGTATTCCTGGTCATTTTGGCTTATTTTTGGTTTTTAACTTGACTTGGTTTCTCCTTTGATTGGTTGTACCTTTAGGGTAGTTCCTCCCTTTGCTGACTTTCATTGTTGTTCTCATTTCCTCCTCATGGAATATTTTGCCGAGAATGTTCAGTAGTGCAGGCTTTCTATTTGTAAATTCTTTTAACTTTTGTTTATCATGGAAGAATTTTATTTCATCTTCAAATCTGAAGGTTAGTTTTGCTGGGTATAAGATTCTTGGTTGGCATCCATGTTCTTTCAGAGCATGAAATATGTTGTTCCAGGCCCTCCTAGCTTTTAGGGTGTGGACTGAGAAATCTGCTAATATCCATATTGATTTCCTCCTATATGTGATCTGATACTTTTCTCTCACAGCCTTTACAATTCTTTAATTTGTATGTTGGGCATTTTCATTATAATGTGCCTTATTGTGGATCTGTTGTGATTTTGTACATTTCGTGTCCTGTAAGCCTCTTGTATTTTGTTTTCCATTTCATTCTTCAGATTTGGGAATTTTCTGATATTATTTCATTGAATAGATTGTTCATTTCTTTGGTTTGTATCTCTGTGCCTTCCTCAATCCCAATAATTCTTAAATATGGTCTATTCATGTTGTCCCATTATTCTTGTAGATTCTGTTCATGATTTCTTACCATCTTCTCTGTGTGGTCAACTTTGTTTTCACGATTAAATATTTTGTCCTCATTGCCTGAGGTTCTGTCTTCCAAGTGACCTAGTCTGTTGGTGATGCTTTCTGTTGAGTTTTTATTATTTCCTTCATTTCAAGGATTTCTGTTTAGTGTTTTTCAGAATATCTATCTCTTCATTGAAATAATCTTTTGCTTCCTGCATTTGTTCTTTTAACTGTTTATTGAAGTAATCATTTATTGCCTGCATTTGCTCTCTTATAGCACCCTTTACTTTGGGAACATTTTAATTAAGAACATTTCCAACCACTCCCTGGCTACCAATCTGCCCAGTGCCCAACAAGTGCTTTTCTGACATTTCTTCTATTGTGCTGTCAATGGATTATATTAATATAGCATCTTGGTTTGTTTGGGGCACTTTCTTCCCTTTTTTTCATGTTGTTTATGTCCTTCTAGCAGTGTGGATCTGAGATGTTACAGTTTTCCCCCTATGGGTTTATAATATCCCTGCAGGTTTCCAATACCTCACCTTTAAGGAGAAGATCAATATTAACGACACCCAATAAAAACAGTAAGAGTCTCAAATCAAATAACCTCCATTAAGATGTTAAGAGTATTGTTGTAATAAACAGAGAGAATGAGTTTGATTATGAGTTTGATGAACATAAATAATAGGTTTGCCATAAGGTCTACAATTTCTAATGGTAGACAAAGTGAATGGGGAAAGTTTGTAGGATGTATTGTTAATGAGGTAAGAAGTGAGAATATAGAGGTACTGAATCATAAGAAGAGTTAAAGAGGAATCAAAAGAAGTTGGTTTTTAGCAGGAGAAAGGGACTTTGAGGAAACTTTTACATAGAGGAAAATAGAGTGGGAAAAATAAAAGAAATTTTAAAAATAAAATTTAAAAAAATCTACAATAAAACTATATAATATACTATTCAAAGCTCCCAGTTTTCAGTAGCCTGATGCATGAAACATACTTCATTTCAAAGATGATGGGGATGTGAGAGCAGGAAATGAAAAAAGAAAGGAGAAAAAAATGGGGAAAAGGAAAAAATGAGTCTTGAAGAATATCTTCTCTGCCTCCCTTCTCTTCTGATAGGCGGGGTTGTCTGGAGTTTGCTGATAACTCCACCCTCAGGATGATGACAGTTACTAAGGTGGGAGGATCAGACTTGGAGGCAGGACTCCTGGAGGCAGGGTATAGCAATTTCCAGTCCCTCTGGAAGACTGCACCCCAGGACTCTCCTTTGGGGTGCACTCACCTGACACAGGAGCCTTGTCCTGGCCCCTTCTCTCACTTGTGGACACCAACCTGGTCTATAATTCCTGGTCTATCATTTGGTCTCTAAATTGTGTCTCTCCTGCCCCTGCCCTTTCAACTTCTCAGTCAGGAACCTCTCTCCCTGGAGGTCCTGAGGGCTGAGCACCACCAGGACCTGCATGCTTATCTCAGAAAGTTGTTCTATATTGGGCAAATCAGGACCGGCCATTGGAAGCTGTGTATCATCCCCATAGCTGCAAGTGCTGGGCTGGTTGGTGTTCAGGGAATGGTTGGGAGACTGGGGATTGAGGAGTTGGAGAGCCCTGTTGTTTGCCAAACCAGCAGGACCAGGTACTTGGTGGAGTCATGGACCAGGCTGATTTTGTGTCCCAACAAGTGCTCCTGAGTTGTGTCTGGGATCCCAGTGGGTGCTTGGGCTGGTTGGCTGGATGAGCCAGGATCAAGATGACCTCACACTCTTTTTCCACCTACCTACCACTTGCAAGGCTCTCTCCTTCCTCTGCAACAAGATGGTGGCTATTAGCACACCTAGCAGGGATACTTCAGATGCAGCCAAGCCTGCAGGGCCCTTGGTGATGATCTTTCAGTATCTGACTGATATCCCTGGATGTAAGCAGCCATATCCCAAGTTGGTGGCAGCAGCAGTGGCTAACCTGTTGGTACCTGGATAATAAGCTTCTAGTCTCCAGCAGGTGTCCCAGGATGGAAGCTACCCCAACTAAAGATGGTGGCAGTGCGGGAGAAGGGGGTTATCATCCAAGATGGCATCAGAGGTGTCCCAGTGCATTGGTAGATGGGGAGCCACAGAACAGCAGCATCCACTTGGGTGCAGGGGTTGGGCTGGTGCTGGAGATCTGCACAGGGCTTGGGCCAGTGCTCAAGAAAACACTTCTTATAGAATGAAATTACAGCATTTGCCAGTAAATGGATGTAACTGGAGACTACCATGTTCCCTCTGATAGGTGGCTACTAACCCATAACAAGGGAGACTGGGGAGGGAAGAACAGAAGTGCATTGGATTAGACAAAGGGGAATGTAGGGAAGCGGGGATGGGAATAGGAAAGACAGTGGAATGAATTGGACAGAACTTTCCTATGTTCATATTGAATACATGACCAGTGTAACTCCACCTCATGTACAACCACAAGAATGGGATCCTAATTAGAATAATATATACGCCATGTATGTATGATATATCAAGATACACTCTAGTATCATGTATATCTAAAAAGAATTTTTAAAATTAAAATAAAAACGAAAACCCTTCATATACCATTTATAATTAATAATTTCAATGGTTTGAATTTTATTACTTTTTTTCTTTTTTTTAACCAAGTCCCTCCATATAGGTAGCTGAGAAAATCCATATCTTTATCAAATTGCCTTATAACTTTTTACAAATTTAATATACAGATTTTTAAATTTTGATACATCTTGATAATATCTCTTTTTCTGGGCTTTTTTTTTTCCTGACAGTAATCAAAAAAGTGGACTGAGGGTATAGTAGTGTTTGCCCTAGCATACACAAGGCCCTGGGTTCAATTCCCCACATTACTATAAAAAAGTGACAAAGAAAGAAACTATGAATATTTCCATTAATATAGTGTGTAAATAATAAAGATTTGTGGATCACAATTTTTTTTACATAGTCATAAGCCTGGAACATAGAAGGCACTCAATAAATGTTTGTTGAATTAATGAAAATTCTCTGATTAAATATTTCAAAATAGGTTTTATCATTTTAGACCTTGGAAAATGTACCCAAACACATAAATAATTAAATTTAACCTTGGTTTCCCCCATGTGTCTTCATTTCTTTATTAATAAACTTTATTTTTATAGCAGTTTTCAGTTCAGAGAAAAATTGAGTAGAAAGAGAGTTTTCTATATAATCCTTATCCCTAAAAAGGAAGTTTTCCCCTACTATCTACCTCTCCCATCAGAATGGTACATTTGTTTCAGTCAGTTCATTGACACATCATTAGCATACAAAATCTGTAGTTTACATTAGGATTCACTCTTGGCTTTGTACCTTTGCTGGGTTTAGTCAAATGTATAATAGGATGTATCCTACAAGCGTATATCATATAGAATACTTTCACTGTCCTAAAAATCCTCTGTGCTGTGTCTGTTCATCCTTCCCTTTCTCTTATCCATTAACAACCATTGGTCTTTTCTGTTATCTCCACAGTGTTGTCTTTTTCAGAACACCATATGGTTGGCATCATATGTAGCCTTTAAAGATTGGCAACATTTATTTAATACTATGTATTTAAGTTTCCTTAATATTTTTTCATGGTTTGATGACTCATTTCTTTTTAGTACTGACTAATATCATGTTTTCTGGATATACCACAATTTATCCATTCACTTACTGAAGGGCAACTTTGTTGCATCCAATTTGGGCAATCAATAAAGGTTCTATAAATATACATTTTCAGACTTTTGTGTGGACATTTGTTTTCAGTTAATTTGTGTAAATGCTGGATTTGGCGTAAAAGCATGATTGCTGGATTTTATGATAAGAAATATATATATATGTATATACATATATATATATGATTTTGTAAGAAACTACCAAACTGCTTACTAAAAGTATATTTGATTTGATTAATTTGCTCTTCTTTATCTAATTTTCTAAGGTAGAAGTTCAGATAATTGATTTTTATATTTCTTCATTTCTAATATATGGCTTTAGTGCTACAAATTTCCCTCTAAGTACCATTTTTGCTGCATTCCACAGATTTGGATAAGTTGTATTTTCATTTTCATTTACTTCCAAATTTTTTTTTCCTTTCTCTTGGTATTTCTACTTTGACCCACTTGTTTTAAGTAGGCTGTTTAATGTTCAAATGTTCGGGGATTCTCCAACTATCTTTCTGTTATTGATGGCTGTCTTAATTCCATTGTGGTATAAGTAGCATGATTTCCATTTTTAAAAAGATTTCAAGCTGTATTTTATGGTTTAGCATGTGATCTCTCAGCAAAAATTCCATGTGAGAGCTAGAAAATTTGTAATTTGCTGCTGTTGAATGAAGTAATCTATAGATGTCAATTATGTCTAGTTGATTGATGGTACTGTTGAGTTCAACTGTTATTACTAATTTTATGCTTTCTGGAACTGTCCATTTCTGATAGTGGGATGTTAGTAGGTTAATCTATTTCTCCTTGAAATTCTATAAGTAGTTGCCTCACATATTTTGATGATCTGTTGCTAGCCTCTTGCACATTAAAGATTGTTACATCTTCTTGGATTACTGACACCTTTAACATTATATAAAGCCTCTCTTTATCCATTTTCTTCCTTGCTCTGAAGTCAGCTCTGCCTGAAATTAATATAGATATTCCCACCCTGTTTTAATTAGTATTAGAATGGTATACCTTTATCTAACTCTTCACTTTGAATCTACATATGGTCTTACATTCAAAGTTTTTTATGGATCATATACTTGGTTCTTGTTTTCTGATCCACTCTGACAATCTTTATCTTTTATTTGGTGTATTTTTGTGACATTTAAAGTCACTACTGGTGTAGTTGGATAAATATCAACCATGTTGAAGGCTGTTTTCTTTTGGTTACCCATATTCTTTTTCTTATTTTGTCTTCACACTGTTTCTGTCTTTTCTGGTTTTAATTGAAGCATGCTATATTATTCTGTTTTCTCCTTTTCTTTGCATATAAATTTTACTTCTTTTTACATAATTTTCAGTAGTTGCCCTAAAATTTTTCACTCTACATTTACAAGTAATTCAAGTCCACTTTCAAATAACCTACACCACTTCATGGATAGTACAAGTTCCTTACAATAACAAAATATTCCTAACACTTTTCTCCAATCCTTTGTATCATTGCTTTCATTTATTTCACATATACTAAGTATACATAGTTGAAAACATTTTTTGCTACTGTTATTCTGAACAGTCACATGCTGACTCACTTGAGAATAAGAAAAATAAAAGTTTTTATTTTACCTTCACTTACTCATTTTTTATGTTCTTCCTTTCTTTATGCAGATATAAATTTAGGACCTATATCATTTTTCTCTTCTCTGGAGAACTTCCTTTAGTGTTTCTTACAAGGAAGATTAATGGCAATAAATTCCTTTAGTTTTTGTATTTCTGAGAAAATATTTCTCCTTATTTCACTTTTGAAGAATAATTTCACAAGACACAGAATTCTAGTTTGATAGGTTTTCTCTTAATCATTAAATACTTCACTCCACTTTCCTTGTTTGCATAGTTTCTGAAAAGCCAGATCTAATATTTATATTTGCTCTTCTATAGGTAAGGTGCTGTTTTCCTCTGGCTTATTTCAATATTTTTTTTCTTTATTTTGATTTTCTGAAATCTAAATGTGATATGTATAGGGGTGGTTTGGGGGGAATTTATCCTCCTTGGTGTTCTCTGAGCTTCCTCGATCATGTGACACTAATTTGAGAAAATTCTGTCATTATCGCTTCAAATATTGCTTCTTTCTTTCTTATCCCCTTGTTTCCCCATCATACATGATTATAGCTGCTGTGATTTTCCCATGGTTCTTGGATATTCTGTTATTTTTCCTTTAGTCTTTTTTTCCTCTCTGCTTTTGTTATGGTATAGCTATTTGTATCCCCCAAAATTCACATGCTGAAACCTAATCACCAGTGTTACAATATTAGGAAGTGGGACTTTGGGGAGATGCTGTGCATTCATGAATAGTATTAATACCCTTTATAGAAGAGACTCCAGAGAGCTTCCCTTGCCCCTTTCTGATACGAGGATACAGCTAGAAGGCCAATCTATGAACCAGGAATTGGGCATTCAGCAGACACTGAAACTACTAGTACTTTGATCTTGGACTTCCCAGCTTCCAGAATAGGAAGTAAATTTTTTTTAATCTACCTAGTTTTTGATATTTATGTAACAGCCCAAATGAACAAAGACAAGTTTTCAGTCTTAGAAGTGTTTAATTATCATATCCTGAAGCTCAGAGATTCTTTCCTCAACCATATTCAGTCTACTATTGACCTAACAAAGGCATCCTTCATTCCTATTACAGTTTTTGATCTCTAGTATTTTTAAAGATTCTTTCTTATAATTTCCATCTTTCTGCTTCTACTATTCATGTTTTTTTGCATGCTATCTACTTTTTCCAATAAAGCCCTTTATATATTAATCATAGGGTTTTTTCCTCGTTTTTCTTTATTGGTGCATTATAGTTGTACATAATAGTGGAATTTGTTATAATATATCCATACATGAAAAAAATATAACAGTATAGTTTGATCAATATCTCTCCTCAGCACCTCCTCCCTCTCTCTCCATTTCCCATATCCTATCCCCTTTCTTCTACTGATCCCCTTAACCATAGAGGTTTTTTTTATTAAGTTGCCAGACTGATAACTCCAGCTCCCTTTGCTATATCTGAGTCTGTACTGATATTTCTCTGTAACCTCAAACATATTTTTGCCATTTAGTATGTTAGAATCCAGACATGATATTTTGAGTATAAGGAGCTCCAGCAAATAGGCCTTCATTTGTGTTAAGAGGAGGAGAAACATTTTCTAGTTCTATGATTAAGCCTCCATCTTTTGGTGAGTCTGTGTCCCCAGACTGTGGACTTCATCAGTGTTTCTCAGTTTTATTTCCCTGATCTGTAGGTGGGACAGGATGGCTGGAAGGGATTGGAGTTGAGTATTTCCCTTGCCCCAGGTATGTTAGACTCTTAAAATCCCAGCAGTTTAGGCCCTGGAAAAAAAATAGTTTTTCCTAAGAGCAAGTTGTGTAAATAAGAACAGAATGCTCTGACATTTCAAATTTCAAAATGGTTCTTTTCCTTTCCCCTGCCAGAAGCATAAAGAGATTTTTCTCTGATGTTTGCTGTGAGAACTGGTAGAGCTCCTGGAGATAAAACTTACAAAAGAGTATCCCCCACCCTTTCAGAGTTTTTAACTCAGACTGTCCACACTGAGTCGCCAATAATTTGTCAATTACAGTTTGTTTTTCTAAGTTGACACTGATTCCCATGGAGATTTCTGCTCATGAGTTTCTGGTTCTATAAGTCATGATTCAGTAGGACTGTCTGTCTGTATCTCCAATTTGGGAGGCAGCAGTTTGCCCTTTGACTTCACTCCCCTGAAGGATATAAGAAGAGCTATTGATTTTTCAGTTTGTTCAACTGTTTATTTCCTGTTAAGACAGAGTAGAAACTTTTAAGCTTCTCACATGCTAGACCAGAAACTGGAAATCTTATGTCTTACTTTATGCATTTACTTTTCTTCTGTAAGACTAGTCAATGCTACATTCTTTAAAAACATCTTTCAGTAAAATTACTGTGTAGGCAGTTGTCAGTTTGAGGCAATTAGTCCTATACTTTCTTGTTATAAGACTCTTATAACTTGATACATTTCAAATAAAAGTACCTGATCTTACTTGGAAATATATCTTAGTTATATTTGTGGGTGAAGAATTTGAACTATGATGAGGACTCATGTGTTAGAATTCTTGTTCATTTACAAAAATTAGTCTGTATGGATTTTGTGTCCATCTCTTGTGATTGTGGCCAATTTAGACCTAAAGTTCCTCATCAAGAGGCTTTTTAAAAACTGTTTTTATTAGTACATTATAGTTATGTATAATATTGGGGTTCATTTTGACAAAATCCTAAAGGAATGGAATATAATTTTCTCTAATTTAGTCCTTATTTCTTCTTTCACTCCCCTCATTCCTCCCCCATCCTGCTCTTTTTCCTTTATTCTACTGGTCTTCTTTTTATTCATTTATAGTTTTTTAAAATGGTTCTTTATAGGTATGCATAAAAGTGAAATTCACTGTGTTATATTTGTACATGTATGTAGCATAATTTGGTCAATTTCATTCCATCATCCCTCTTTTTTCCCATCCCTCCTCTCTCACCCTCTATCTCCTTCCCCTACTCCACTGATCTCCTTTCTATTTTTACAAGATTTCTACCTTCCCTCTTTTTTTCCCTTATTTTGGTCTAACTTCTACTTATGAGAGACAACATTTTACCCTTGACTTTCTATGTCTGGCTTGTCTCATTCAGCATGATAATCTTCAGTTCCATCCATTTTTTTTGCAAATGCCATAATTTTGTTCTTCTTTATAACTAGTAAAACTCCATGGTGTATATATACCACATTTTCTTTATCCAGTTATCTGTTGACAGGTACCTGGGCTGGTTCCCTAAATTGGCTCTTGTGAATTATATTGCTATAAACACTGACGTGCCTTTATCACTATAGTATGCTGATTTTAGTTCTTTAGGCTAAATACCAAGGAGTGGGAAAGCTAAGTCATATAGTGGTTCCATTCCTAGTCTTTTGAGGAATCTCTACACTGCTTTTCAAAGTTGTTGTACTAATTTGCCTTTTATGCATATTAATTTATTTTTATTGATTCTTTTTAGTTATACATGATAATAGAATTCATTTTCACATAATTATAAAAGCATGGAATATAATCTGTTCTATTTCAATTCCCAGTACTTCCCCTTCCTCTCCATTCCTCTCCCCAACTGTTCCCTTCTCTATACTCTACTGATCTTTCTGCTGTTTACTTATAGGTTTTCTTTAAAGTAGTGTCTTCTTGATGTACATAATGGTGAGATTCACTATGATATATTCATATATGTGCATAGGAGAGTTAGGTCAGATTCATTCCACTGTCTTTCCCTATCCCATCCCTCCTCCCTTCCTTTCATTCCTCTTTGTCTCCTCCTGTGATCTTTTCTCTATTCTTTTTTTTCCCACCTGTCCTTATTTTGGGTTAGCTTCCATATATCAGAGAAAATATTTGAACTTCAATTTTTGGGGAGTTGCTCGTTTCATTTAGAATGATTGTCTATAGTTCCATCCATCTACCAGCAAATGTCATAAAATCATTCCTCTTTATGGTTGAGTAATACTCCATTCTGTATATATACCACATTTTCTTTACCCATTCTTTTTTTTTTATTGTAAACAAATGGGATACATGTTGTTTCTCTGTTTGTACATGGTGTAAAGGCATACCATTTGTGTAATCATAAATTTACATAGGGTAATGTTGTTTGATTCATTCTGTTATTTTTCCCCTTACCCCCCACCCCTCCCACCCCTCTTTTCCCTCTATACAGTCCTTCCTTCCTCCATTCTTGACCTCCTCCCTAACCCTAACTCTAACCCTAACACTAACCCCTCCCACCCCCCATTATGTGTCATCATCCACTTATTAGTGATATCATTCGTCCTTTGGTTTTTTGAGATTGGCTTATCTCACTTAGCATGATATTCTCCAATTTCATCCATTTGCCTGCAAATGCCATAAATTTATCATTCTTTATGACTGAGTAATATTCCATTGTATATATATATACCACAGTTTCTTTATCCATTCATCAATTGAAGGGCATCTAGGTTGGTTCCACAATCTGGCTATTGTGAACTGAGCAGCTATGAACATTGATGTGGCTGTATCTCTGTAGTATGCTGATTTTAAGTCCTTTGGGTATAGGCCAATTTTCTCATACACAAAGGGGCCAAAAATATGCAATGGAGAAAAGATAGCCTCTTCAACAAATGGTGCTGGGAGAATTGGAAATCCATATGCAACAGAATGAAACTAAACCCATATCTCCCACCATGCATGAAACTAAACTCAAAATGGATTAAGGGCCTTGGAATCAGACCAGAGACCTTGCATCTTATAGAAGAAAAAGTAGGTCCAGAGCTTCAACATGTCGGCTTAGGACCAGAGTTCCTCAACAGGACTCCCATAGCACAAGAAATAAAAGCAAGAATCAATAACTGGGATAGATTCAAACTAAAAAGCTTTCTCTCAGCAAAGGAAACTATCAGCAATGCAAAGAAAGAGCCTACAGAGTGGGAGAAAATCTTTGCCAATCATACTTCAGATAGAGCACTAATCTCCAGAATCTATAAAGAACTCAAAAAACTCTACACCAAGAATGCAAATAATCCAATCGACAAATGGGCTAAGGAAATGAATAGACACTTCACAGAAGAAGATCTACAAGCAATCAACAAACATATGGAAAAATGTTCAACATCTCTAGTAATAAGAGAAATGCAAATCAAAACCACCCTAAGATTCCATCTCACCCCAATTAGAAAGGCGATTATCAAGAATACAAACAACAACAGGTGTTGGCGAGGATGTGGGGAGAAAGGTACACTCATACATTGTTGGTGGGGCTGCAAATTAGTGCAACCACTCTAGAAAGCAGTATGGAGACTCCTTAGAAAACTTGGAATGGAACCACCATTTGACCCAGCTATCCCACTCCTTGGCCTATACCCATTCTGATGAAGGGCACCTAGGTTGGCTCCATAGCTCAACTATTGTGAATTGTGCTGCTATAATAATTGATGTGGCTACATCACTGTTGTATGCTGACTTTAAATGCTTTGGATATATACTGAGAAGTAGGATAGCTGGGTCAAATGGTGGTTCCACTCCTAGATTTTAAGGAATCTCCATACTGCTTTCCAGAGTGGTTGGACCTATTTGCAGTCCCACCAACAATGTATGAATGTATCCTTTCCCCCACATCCTCACCAACATTTATTGTTACTTGTATTATTTTTATTGGTTCTTTTTAGTTATACATGACAGTAGAATCCATTTTTACATAATTATACAAGTATGGAATATATCTTGTTCTATTTCAGATTCCTTCCCTTTCCCTCTCCTCACCCCCTGCTCCCTTCCCTCTATCAATCTTTCTACCATTTACCCATAGTTTTTAAAATTAATTTCTTATTGATGTACTTGTATTCTTGATAATTGCCATTCTAACTGGAATATACGAAATCTCAGTGTCGTTTTGATTTTCATTTCTCTAATTGCTAGGGATGTTGAACATTTTTTTCATTTATTTGTTGACTGTTGGTATTTCTTCTGTAAAGTGTATTTTGAGTTCCTTTGCCCATCGGGTTATTTGTGGGGTTTTTGGTGTTAAGTTTTTTGTGTTCTTTGTATATCCTGTATATTAGTGCCCAAACTGAGGGGTAGATGGCAAAGATTGTCTCCCATTCTTTAGGCTCTCTCTTCACACTCTTGATTGTTTCCTTTGCTGTGAGGAAGCTTTTAATTTTTTAATTTTCCCATCCTATTTATTGATTTTTAATTTTACTTCTTGCACTTTAGGAGTCTCGTTAAGAAAATCAGTCCCTGAATCAACATGTTAGAATGTTGGGCCTACATTTTCTTCTAGCCTGTGCAGCATTTCTAATCTAATTCCTAGGTCTTTGATCCACTTTGAGTTGACTTTTGTGCAGGGTGAGAGATAAGAGTTAAATTTCATTCTTCTACATGTGGATTTCAAATTTTCCCAGCACCATTTGTTTATAAGGCTACCTTTTCTCCAACATATGTTTTTGGCACCTTTATCTAGTATAAGATAACGTATACATTTTAATTTAAAATATCAACCTTTTATAATGTTCAAGTACACCCCAAAAGTAATCTGGACATGTTTTAACATTCTCCATTAATCATTTAGCCTTAGTATCACAGGCAGAGGCTCTGAAGGAAGAAAATGACAGCCTCCGTTGGCAGCTCGATGCCTATCGGAATGAGGTAGAACTGCTCAAGCAAGAACAAGGCAAAGCCCACAGAGAAGATGATCCAAACAAGGAGCAACAACTAAAACTCTTGCAACAAGCCCTACAAGGAATGCAACAGGTACAGTCATATTTGTTTTCTGCACTTTTTGGAACAATACCATTAACTCCTTGCTTGTAAAAGGGCCCCTTGCAAGTAAATAGGATATCAAACCTCTTACTCCTGTTGATGTTATAGTTTCTGCATGACTGAGGAAGCAAGTACATGTGCTGTGTGTTAATGAGGTATTCTAGTTAATACAGACATAGCAGTGAATCACTAGTTTTCAAACAAGAGCATTCAGTGAGAAATGCTTAACATTAAAACTACATTGAACAGAATCTAATCTTTTCTTGATGCTTCAGAAGTACTTAAGTATTTAGATAGGACCTTGGGATGTTTATGAAGAACCTCAATTATTTAGATATGAAAAAGTGCCAATGAATAAGTATGTAGTTGATGGATGACATATAATACAGACTTTTAGAAGAAATTACAAGAATCCTATCTTTGATTTGGTTGGAAGTGGGGACATTATGGTTTTGTAAGTATCAATGCTATGGGTGAATAATAATAATTCATTCTCTGTGGTTTTATTTTGTTTTCACAGTCATTTATTTGAATGAGTTTTCCCGCACATAATCCCAAATATAAAAGTAAAATAATTACATTCAACTCCAGTTGCATTCAGATTTAACATTGTGTAGCAAATGCTCAATATATAGAAGTTTGGTATAACTGTGACCTGAGTGAGCCTACAATTTAAAAGATATCAACATCTGCTTTCACTGTTGTAAAGGAGTATTACTTCTGAGTAAGGGTACTATCCTCTTCTGTTGTGCCAGACCACCAACCATTTTCCTTACAACTTAAATTGACCAAGAAGTTTTTAAACTCTGTGCCTCAGAATTACCTAGGGCAAAGCTAATTTCCTGTTGGAAATCACAGTTGATGAACAGGGAGTCTCTTCTGGCACTAGCAGCCCTGTATTACTACTTAATGCCACTATTGTCTTCTTGTGTGACAAGTAATATCACATTAATATTTCACTTTTCCTATTAACAAAATCTATAAAGTAATGCTTACCATCCTTTCATTGTCATCATGGAGTTTAATTGGAACACATAAATTATGTCAGAGATCATTCTAACAAAAAAATGTGTTCGCTCTGCTCATCTTCAAAGAACTTTGACAGTGTACATTGTACCCTGTGCTTTTGACCTCCCAATGGTCTTTTGCAAGCTTTTGAAAAGTAAGACTTTGGAAACATTTTGCCATTTTTTTATTCCCTCTAATATTGATTTTGAAACCGTTGCACATAAGAACAGTTCTGCCACTTAAATGCAAAATGAAAATGACAAACATTTTCATTTCATCATTTCAAATACTTCAGTGAGTTTTTAAAGCTCTTTCTCCTAAAAAATTAATTTCACTCATTTTGATTACTTTTTATAGAGAAAATAGCCTTCTAAGCAATTATGAAATTTCTCCCAACTTGTCTCAAATGATGTATAATATAATATGGTGGTTAAGAATATGGACTCTGGGGTTGACCTGGTCTGGTTTAAATCTAGCTTTGCCATTTCCTATCTGAATGACCTTAGGGAAGCCACTTAACCTCTCTAAGCCTCAGGCTTAAATTAGTTCACGCAAATGAAACCCTTAGCACAATGCCTAGCATATATTAGGACCTCAATAAATAGTATTTATTGTAATTATTAATAATGATAAATCCAACTCTTTATCTACCAACATAGAAATGAACATATGTGAAATTTGGATTCTTTACTGCTTTCTTCATAAAAATTGAAACTGTTTTGGCAAATGGCTATTTGTAAGAATGATTGACAACATTAAGTTCACATCTATGAAGCAATCAAGCTATTGCCCATACAATATTAACTGTACCAAAGCCTTACCACTGGCCAGAATGAGAAAGAAGTTAAGGGACTAGATCAATTAGTTTCTCAGGGCCAAGTTCAAAGGAAATCATATTAGCCAGATAAAATAACTAAATGAAAAATGTCTTGATTTTCCAAATCTCTGTATGGAAGAAGGATTCTGTGTACTGGAAGAATGTGAGGTTGGCCCCTCCTGATATCTAAGTTCATCCAGGAATTTTAAGTGAAGTGTGGCTTTTTAATTACAGACTTGATTGTCTTTGGTCTTTCTTGTAGCATCTCCTCAAAGTCCAAGAGGAATACAAAAGGAAAGAAGCTGAACTTGAAAAAATCAAAGATGACAAGTTACAGGTGGAGAAAATGTTGGAAAATCTTAAAGAAAAGGTACAAGAGTCCCAGTGAACCCCTTCTCTTGCCCCTTTCCCCCTTTTCTCATAACAATGAATAAGCTCTGTAAGTTTTTGCAATAGAAATCAATATGGAATGTTTGACAGGTTGGGGATTAAAAGTACCTTTCCAGAATAATTATTTTATCAAGGGTTCTGCTCTTAGAGCTGAGTCCTTGCCATTTCTAAAGGTTCTGTATGGTATATTTTACAATGACTAAAAATCAGTCCATCCCTCAAGTTCCTCAGTCTTCCCTTTTGGAGAAGACCAGTGTGCACACCTCTTCTCTGCTTCTTCCTGTAAAGCAAATAGCAATGTGGAGAAAGTTCATATGACACAAAAGTACCTTTAATTGAGCATTTCAGTAAAGGAAGAAACACATGTGCAACTAGAACATGAACATTTCTTTGCATAGAGTCCATCCAATGTAATCATGAACAGCCATAAGTTAAATTAATAGCCAACAGCAAAAGGAAGGAAACCTTGGAAAGGAATGAAGAGACACGGTACCCTACAGCTAGATAATAGCATCATGGAAGGCAAGATGAGACTTTATCAAGAGAGATCCTGCAAGCTGTGATAAGAATCACCACTGAGGACATCTGGATGGATTAGTACATCACAATCATGAGTCAGGTGCCCATTCTATTCAAGGTGTATAAAGTCTATTGATAGGTGCCTCCTTGTCATACCTCTCCAATGCCTTCTGTACTTGAATATTCAGCTGAAGTTATTCTCTGAAAAAGAAGGGTCATTGACCCAATCTGCCTGATTTACTGTCTCAGAAGGAAGGGAATGATTAGGAGCTGGACCATGAATCCAAAACCAACAATAATACAGTTTCTCAAGAACTCCTGCTATTTATCTTCTCTGCTTAGCTCAGGAAGATGCAGTGCATACAGGCCCCTGGTGTGCTTACCAGCACAGTGATGTCCCCCAGAGTGCCATCAGGAACTGGCAACCTTGGTATAGTTGAAGCAAATGATTGAAAGTGTTTTCTTCTGGAGGCCATTTGCAATATGCTTTTAATTCTTCCACATCATAAAACCAACTCACTTTCCAGTTTTGTGAGTGCAATTAAAGAAATGAGCACAATCCCAGAGAAATTCATTTATCAAGCATTTAATTGAAAAGTGCCAAAGCTGTTCTACTTATCAGGACTTCCTCATACTATCAGAGATTCTAAATTGTCCCAGAGCTGCTACATAGCTCACTTTTGCTTTCTGTTTGAACTGGAGTGTGTATCCAGAAAGCCGTAAATAGATCTAAGTTTAAACTAATGACATTATGCTTAGAATCACTCTTGAGGATTGACATCACAAATTGACTTAAGGGCATTTTAAGTATAAGCAGCTTTCTGCTTTGTAAAGAATGTCATTTACAAAAACAATAGGTCAAATGGCATAGAAGAAACTTGCCGTATTATGCCAAGAATAAGTGTTTCCTCTTCTGAAACTGAATACACCATGAAGTGGCAGCTAAAGAGGACATGGAGAGAGATCCAAGTGATAATCAAAAACAGTGAGTCAGAATATGTTTTTCCTGTTATTTTAAGCAAAGCTTCTTTTAGAGAAATTCATGACAGTTCATTATAAACTGATCTTCTCTGGGAAGCTGATTTGTGGCCAAATATTTCAACCTGACACAATTAGGTTAGGAAGCAAAGTACCATCACATTAGACTGCAAAAGTAATTTCAGGTTGAAAGGAAAGCAATAAGTTTTGGTGAGGAGGGATCTTTTTTTGTTGTTTTTGTTTGGGTTTCTTGACGGTAAGCCACAGTGTGAGTTATTGTCAGTGTTTTGCAATATAACAATGAGACTTATGTCTATAGAACTAGCACTTTGAATCTGCTAATAAAATTCAAGGTAATAAGCATCCCTTCAATGTACCTTTAATTATTTTAAACACCAGCTATATTAAAATTGAAATCAGGCTTCAATAAGTCCATGGTTCTATTCAAAATGACTAAAACTTCTCAGGAAATTTCAAATCTTATAAATCAACCTCAATCCATTAAATTCTCACATTTAAGAAATGGCTTACTGGATCATTTTATGTTTTAAGGGGGTTAGAAGCAGATGTGAAGCCTGTGGTTTAAAAGTGAACCAGGGGTTTAAATCAAACTTGGCATAATTGTTACCGCCTGGATTGGATTCTAAAGGCCAAAGATTGAATAGGTCATCAAGAAAGAGTTCCCCTCTGACTGTGGTCAGGAAGCCTGTAAATCCACAAAACAACATGTCTGGCAACATAGACCATTCATTTACTTCAGAGACAGCATCCAGGAAGCTTTGAAGACATCTTTAAAGAAAACAGAAGGAATCCTGTCCTTGCCGAGGGCTTGTAGAAGGGAGGAAGTGACAAAGCATCCGAGTCAGCCATCATTTGCCCCCCAAGGAGCAGTTCCCCAGCATTTTCTTTTACAAAAGTAAAGGACTAAAGCAATGAGACTGAAACAACTATTTCATTTATTCCTTCTTCTCATGCCTCTTCCTTCATATATGTACCACAGAAAAGTTGTTCTCAGTACCCAAAGAAAGATCCATGAACAGTTGGGAGTGATGGATTTCACCTAAAGTTTGTCTCACATAAGCTACCAGCTACACTCAGAGACAGAACAATGTTTCACCAGAGAAGGTCACTGACTGTATTTTTGATGATTTCTTACTGTCAAGTTAGGAGTATTTTAGGTGATAACTTCTTTATCACACAGGAGAGAGGGAGTCACTAGTCAATAGATAGAGGCTCTCATTTTTAGCTCAAAAGCCAATAGTTGGTTTCCTGTGAGTGGATCAGCTACATTACAAAATCTCCATTCATGGATGGAACATACAATTTTTTTTTTAAAAAATGATCCTCTTAACAATGAATGACTGTGAAAGAATGAAATGCTGACTCTACCACTTCCTAGCAATGTGGTCTTAGCCAACTTACGTAATTTATTCCAGACTTACTTTTTTCATTTGTAGAGCAGAGATAATACATATCTAACAGTACCTGGCATCTAGTTAGTACACAATAAATATTAAATCTCATTCCCCAGATTACTTGTATAGTCAAGAATATTGAAAGCAGGGAAAAAGCTGAAGATAATTATTTAACTTTTTCTGTGTTTTGAAGCCATGTAATGATGTTTTGGATATCTCTGGTGCTTTTATAATTTATACTGTTTTCCCTCTCATTCTATAACCCAACATGTGCAGTATTGCTTTTATGGACCTGTGTTAAGATTTTAATCTGTTGGGTAATTAATTGAAACCAACTCCATTGCCAAAGTTGGTGAACTGACCCAGGAATCACATTCTTCCCTCAGGAAAACTGTGCGTCTAGACTGTGTGCATCAAGCCAGGAAAGCGATTACCCTCTTGAGAAGACCATGAATAGCAGTCCTATCAAATCTGAACGGGAAGCACTACTAGTGGGTAAGGAAGCTAACATATACGTACAATCCATAGAATCCAGTGGAGGAGGGGAGGTGTTTACCTAAGATTTATAAGCACATGCCAAGTAAGAACCCAGAGTCCTAAAGACAGTAGAGCAAGAACTAGTACAAATTTCCATAAAAATTGTAAGAGCAGTTCCCAACCTTCTCCAAGCTTCCTGTAGCACAGCCATGTCAAGTTGTGTCAGTATGAGCATTATGTTAAGAGGGGGTCAGCTGGAGAAGCACTTTGTAGATATTTTTTAAATCTCTATGCAAGGATAGCTAAGCCCTCTCATATCCACTCAGGGGGCTAGTGCAGATGCTGCAGGGCAAAGAGCTTTGCCAGATGAGCCTCAGAAGCAAGTGTCTGCCTCTCAAGTTTTCCAGGCTACAGGCTGGGACATTTTATTCATGACACTTCTGACTCCAAATGAGAGGATGTTTTTATACTTCCTGACAGCAAATATTTGATGTCTCATCCAACAGTACTTATCCAACCCTCCAACACCTACTGGGTGTCCTATAATTCAGTTCAGTTCAATTCAATTCAAATATGACACTAGCTAGTTAAAGTTACCACTAGTTTAAAGACTCAGTTCCATAATTCTTCCCTCACTTTAGATAGCAGTCTCAAATATTGGGTCCCCAAAAGTGTTAGGTTTTCTTTACTGTTACAAATGCCTGAGATAATCGACTTTAAAAGAAGATATATTTATTTTGGTTCACTCTTTTGGGGGATTTCAGATCATGATTAGGTGGCTTCATTGATTTTGAACCTGAGATAAGGTAGCACATCATAGCAACAGTATATGGCAACCCCTCACTTCATGGGCAGGATATGAAAAAAAAAAATGGAAAGGAAGGTGCTGAGGTCCCAATATTCCCTTCAAGGATATGCTCCAGTAACTAGAAGACCTCCCACCAGGTCCCACCTCTTAAAGGTTCTACTACCTGCCAATAGTGCAATGGGCTGGGAACTAAGCTTTTAACACATAGGCATTTGGGAGACACTCCAGATCCAAATCGTAGCACTGTTACCCACATTTCTATCTGATCTGGCTAGAAAGTCAAGAGTTCCCATGACCCTGTCCCCCAGGGGCAGGGGGACAACTCACTGAACTTAGGAAAGTGCTTTACTTATTACCAGTTTATCATAAAGGATGCAACTCAGGAACAGCCAAACCTAAGAGATACATATGGCAAGATACTATGAGAGAGTATATGGAACTCCTGTGCCCCTTCTGGGCATGCCACCCTCCCAGCATCTTATGTTCACCAATTGGGAAACTTTCTGAACTCCATAATTGAGGGATCTTTATGGTGGTTTCATTGCATAGGCACAGTGGGGGGGCTGTTGGTGGGGAGGTCCTGAAAGTTCCAACCCTCTAATCATGCCTTGGTCTTCCTGGTACCCTGACCTCGAAGCTATTGAAGGGACCCCAGCCACCAGTCATTCATTAGCATACAAAATGACACTCTACTTCTCTAGAAATTCTAAAAAAGCTGGGGATGTGGTTCAGTGGTTCAGTGCCTCTGGGTTCAATTCCCAATACCAAAAAAGTCAGTTGTGATTATTAAATATGATAATTAGCCTAAATCCCCTTAGCACAGAACTTGGCCCATAGTAAGCCCTTAGTAAATGGAAACCATTTTACACTTATAGTGTATTCACAAATGCTCATTGACTTTCCATTTGGAGAACAATGGCAGATTGAGGTTCTAAAATATTCAGTCATTTAAGAAGGGATAGTTAATCCCAGCCGTCCTCTAAAAAGCTAGTTCACACAGCAGCCCCACCCCAGTCTCCAAATTCTTCCACACTGATTGGCAACTGCATATTTTTAAGATATATTTACCTCCTTTGGTAGTGGATGTTATACTCAGACTTAGCACTTTGATACATTGATAAAGATGCACAAGGGGAGCTGATGTTTATTCTTCAAGAAAAGTGACAACTTTTAATACTTTCCACCTCAGTGTTTTTAACACATTGGCGTGGCAACAGGGAGACCCCAGAGAAGTGCTGGGGTACAAGGAAGCTTCTGTAGATGGATAGCTCTAGAAAAAAAAAGATTCTTAAAAATAAGTGTTTCTTGTTTTGTTTTTAAAGAACATAGTCTTGAGCTGGCAGAGAGAAAGAATCTAGTTTTAAAATTATTTCGGTGGACATGGACTCAAAAACTGCTTAGTGTTTTTGAACCTATACAGTTATTTCTTGACATTTGACAGTCTTTCCTGGCCATGACATCTAGAATTTCTTGGAACACGGACTGTCTTCTTTGGAATTTAAGTTTCTCAACTAGAAGCAGTGATTAGAAATTCAATTTACCTTGTCATTTAAGAATAAAGTAATGTTAGTTAATAATGTCATCTGTTCTGAACAGATTTTGAGCCCCATCATCAGTTTTCCCCAGTCTCCCAGCCCACCCCTTTGCCATCTAATATTTGGAGAAGTTTCGTAAAGAACTGACTGAACTTTGAGGTACAATTTAAACTTATGCCATTCTTTGTAAGTCTCTTAAAGGAACATAAAAAATATAATTTATAAACCAAATCGAATTTCACTTTTATTTCATGGCAGTTTTTAGCAAACCCAATTTTAGGTATTATTGATGTGCCAAAGACCATATAAAAGAAGGCAAATTCAAAATAATTTAAAGAAGTAATAGTATGCTTTTGAACACATTTTTCCACTGTTTGCCAGACAAAGATTAGAATAATAATCTGAAAGCCAAAACAATCAAGGCACTTGGCAGCTGCCAATCACCCCAGAGTTAGTCTGAGTAGAAATCACTTGCATTCCTACAAACTGCTGTAAGAATTTTGCTACATTACCAGGCACAGTGGTGCACACCTGTAATCCCAGCAATTCAGAAGGCTAAGGCAGGAGGATCACAAATTCAAAGCCTTCCTCAGCAACTTAGTGAGATCCTGTCTCAAAATAAAAAATAAAAAGAATTCTGCTGCATTAAGAGATATGGTGCTCTATGCACAAAATGCTTGTGACCACTTAAGTCAGCCACAAAGGAAATGTTTGGATTCTCTTTACAGAGCTACTCACAAAATAAACCCAAATACAATTAATCAGATTCTCTTATAAGAAGCACTAAGTTAAATCAGGCAAAGTACATGATGTGTATGATTTCCACAATAGCAAGACATCATTTACACCAAAAAGCCGAAAGCCTAAAGACCACATGAAGGAACTGCAAAAACTTAGCACGATCTAAATTCATTGTAAAATTCTAGAATTCTAATAGGCCTTAGCCATCACAGATAATGGAAGTGACTCTTTATATGCCAGCTTTTCTATATGTGATGCAGTATAGTAAGAGGTAGTATGTGTAGTGATTAAGAATGACTATCTGAATTCAATGCCAGTTCTGTCATTTAACGGCTATGTGATCTTGAGCAAGTTGCATAAACTTTATGTGCCTCAGTGTCCTCATCTGTGAAATGGGAATGGCATTACCTACCTCACAGGGTGATTATAAAGATTAAATAAGGCCAGGTATGGTGGCACACACCTGTAATCCCAGTGACTCAGGAGGCTGAGGCAGGAGGATTGCAAATTCAAAGTCAGCTTCAGCAATTTAGCAAGGCCCTAAACAACATAGCAAGACACTATCTCAAAATAAAATAAGAAGGGCTGGGGATGTGCTCAGGGGTTAGGCACCCCTGGGTTCAATCCCTGGTACCAAAAAATATAGATATTAATTGAGTAAAATATATATAAACTTAGATTAGTGCTCAGCATATTGATATTGTACATGTTGTTATGTGTAAGAGTTTGCTATCACATCAAATCTTAAGAAATACTATGCTCAAGTGTAACCTCTGGGGTATTGCCTCTATAGGGATTATCTCCACATTCCTTCATGTTCACCCATTTGGAGCAAGCATTGAATACATCTGTTCCTACTTGCATCGTCTTGATAATAAGGTATGTGGGGGCCCAAAGGGAGGTGCCAGGGGATGTAGGGTTCTCTGTGAGCAGGCGACCTTACTTTCCTCAAGCATAAATAAGCTATTCGTTATTGCTCTAAAACTTTTCATCACTTTCTGTCTCACAGAGATTCGGTGTACAGTTTCCTTCTTAGAGCAGGATGACCATCTGTCCCAGTTTACCTAGGACTGAGGGGGCAGATCCTGGGATTTGAGACTTTTCAGTGCTAAATCCATAGAAGTCTCAAGCAGACTTGAACGAGTTGGCCATACTGCTTCCAAGATAAATCTTAGAAAAATTTTCCTCCCTTCTCTTAATTTATACATAAGCTGCAAATTAACCAGAAAATTAACCATGATCAGCTTTCCTGCCCATCCAACTTTTGTTCCAGGCCTCAGGCCATTAGCAAATGTTAATTTTCAAAATTGAAAGTCTTAGTACCATTCCCCTCCCTCCATCACCACTTTCCTTACCTATTATGAAACAATCAAGGCAGGGACCAAGAGAAAAAAAAGATGAAACCATAAGCTGAACATTTGGTCACATCTGGTCTCAGGGGCCATTTCCTTCCCTGGATTCTATCCTTTTGGTGAGTTCACAGAGCATCTGGAGCAAGGGGAAGAGCTAATTTGCTAGGAAGTCAGAGATGCCCCTTAAAGGCAAGAGGAGATTCTTTTTAAAAATTTTTAAATTTGCTCTAATTAGTTATACATGACAGTAAAATGTACTTTGATACAGCATATATAAATGGTGTATAATTTCTCATTCTGATTTTACATGATGTAGAATCCCACCAGTTGTATAGTTACATATGTACACAGGGTAATAATGTCAGATTCATTCTACTATTCTTCCTACCCCCATGCCTCCTCCCCTCCATTCACTCCCCTCTACCTAACCTATAGTAACTCTATTCTTCTCTAGTCCCCCACTTATTCTGAGTTAGCATCTGCATATCGGAGAAAACATTCAGCCTTTGGTTTTTTGGAGTTGGCTTGTTTTGCTTAGCAAGATATTCTCCAGCTCCATCCATTTACCTGCAAATGCCATAATTTCATTCTTATTCATGGCTGAGTAATATTCCAATGTGTGTGTGTGTATATATACTTGTGCATATATATATATATACACACACACACACACACACACACACACACACACACACACATATATATAATCACAATTTTTATCCATTCATCTGTTGAAGGGCACCTAGGTTGGTTCCATAGTTTAGCTATTGTGAGTTGAGCTGCTATAAACATTGATGTGGCTATGTCACTATAGTATGCTGATTTTAAGTCCTTTGGGTATAAACCAAGAAGTGGGATAGCTGGGTCAAATGGTGGTTCCATTCCGAGTCTTCTGAGGAATCTCCATACCACTTTCTGTAATGGTTTCACCAATTTACAGTCCCACCAGCAATGTATGAATGTACCTTTTTCCCCATGTCCTGGCCAACATTTATTGTTGCTTGTACTCTTGATAGCTACCATTCTGACTGGGGTCAGATGGAATCTCAGTGCAGTTTTGATTTACCTTTCTGTAATTGCTAGAGATGATGAACATTTTTTCATATATTTGTTGATTGATTGTATTTCATCTTCTTTGAAGTGTCTGTTCAGTTCCTTAGCTCATTTATTGATTGGGGTCATTTGGTTTTTTTTTTTTTTTTTTGGTGTTAAGTTTTTTGAGTTCTTTGTATATCCTGGAGATTAATGCTCTATATGACATGCATGTGGTAAAGATTTTCTCCCAGTCAGTAGGCTCTCTTTTCACATTATTGATTGTTTTCTTGGCTGAGAAGAAGCTTTTTAGATTGAATCCATCACATTTATTGTTTTTTTAAATTTATTTTTATTGTAAACAAATGGGATACATCTCATTTCTCTGTTTGTACATGAAGTAGAGGCATACCATTTTTGTAATCATACATTCACATAGGTTCTTGATTTCACTTCTTATACTTTAGGAGTCTTGTTAAGGAAGTCAGGTCCTAAGCCAACATGGTGGAGAATTGGGCCTATTTTTTCTTATATTAGGCACAGGGTCTCTGATCTAGTGCCTAAGTTCACTTTGAGTTGAGTTTCATGCAGGGTGAGAAACAGAGGTTTAATTTCATTTTGTTACATGTGGATTTCCAGTTTTTCCTGCACCATTTATTAGACTATCTTTTCTCCAGTGAATGTTTTTGGTGCCTTTGTGTAGTAAGAGATAACTGTATTTATATGGGTTTGTAAGAGGGGTATCTTGACTACAAAAAATGAATAAGTTCTTGATACATTTTTTTCAGAAGCAGCATTCGGTTAAATCTGCTCATGGATTTTACTCACTATTTCACAGGATCTGGGCCTCCTGGGAAGTGACATTTGAATGCAGATTCCTAACACTCTGATGTCTAAAATGTTAAGCCATTTAAGCATATGTCCTCTTAAGGAAGACACAGGCCCATTTGGGAATCTTATTGTTCTAACCATATTGTAACTGTGGTGATATATAGTCCATGATGGCATTTGTTTTAGTTTTAGCTAGCACTTCCCTCTCATTTCCCTCCTCATGCTATTCTGCAATTAAATAGTCCATTGGATAGTAAAGGGGAGAGTGGGATGGGATTACCAAAACCAAGTGGTCAGTTGTAATGGCATGAAATAGAATTGCATGTCAGTAAAAATTATCTCGTTCTTTTTCAACTCACAAAATAATACATAACATTTTCTTTAAAAGCGAAGCAAAAATAGCAATATAGCAGAGGGAAAGTTACCTACAATCCCACCTCTCAAAGATTAACAGTTTATTTTTTGTTTTTTTTGTTTGCTTGTTGTTGTTGTTGTTGCAACGCTGGGGATCAAACCCAGGTCTTTGTGCATGCTAGGCAAGTACTCTACCACTGAACTAGATCAACAGCCCTTCAAGGGCTAACTGTTTGGCATATATTTCAGACCCTTCTCCATTACATACGCTGTATCTCTTTATATGTATCTATCAATAAATATTATCTGCTTATTTTTCTTGAATTGGGATTCTGCTCTCTCTGATACCCTGCAATGTACTTCTTTCACTTAACTGGATCCAGTCTACTCCTGGCACTGGGAAGAAGGCATGACTTCACTCCTAGCCTAGGCACAGTTCCTCATTAGCAGCTTCTTGCCAGTGTAGTGTCAGAGGCCTCCCAATGAGAGCCTGCAGTGGTGTCAAGAGAATTGGGGGTTCCCTCCCTCCATCTCCAGTTGTGCCAGCAACTCTAAGGATCCTTTGGTGCTCTTCAGCCAAGCCCTGGTGCCCAGGTTCACGGTTAGGAAGGTGGCTATTAATGCAATGGTGATCTCCCAAAACAAGCCTGAAAGGAGTCAAAAGTTTAGTTTTTGTGTTGATGGGTATATGTGTGCATATGCAGGCACACATATGTGTTAAGTGGGAAAATAAAGAAAATATGAGGAAGTAGAAACACAGTACATTCCCCATTCCTGTTACTTTTTCAGCTAATGCCTGTGTGAAGAATTCTGCTCTGGTGGCAGCCATGTCAGCCTCCCTCCTCTCCCAAAGACTTGGCCTACACATAGCATCACCAGCACAGAGCACCCATCATTCAGCTGGCTACACATCAAAACCTTTCCGTGCAACTTACACCAGCTCTCTTCAATAGCAAGCTCAGTGGACTGTGTCTGGTGGTCACAGCAGAGGAACAATGCTGCCTGAAATTCACTCTACCAACACTCACAAATACACAAGGAGGGGGAAGAATTTAACCCTCCCACACCCAACACACACATGCACACCAGCATTCTGACGTAGGCAAAACTGGGAAAGAAGAACCATACTGGGAATGTGAAATTGGTTTTGAATAGAGAATATCCTCTCTGTTCCACAGATCTGCACCAGTGATGTGGAATGTCTCATGAGTAGACTCCAGCATACCTTCAAGCAGGAAATGACAGGAGTTGGAGCCAGCCTGGAGAAGAGATGGAAATTCTGTGGCTTTGAAGGCTTGAAACTGACCTGAATTTCTACCTAACAACTTGGGATCCTGAAAATAAATGCGTGTTGGACAAGTATAGAAAGTGATTTGTATTTTCAATGGTTTTCAAGTAGATGTTACTTTAAATTTGTCAATTCATTCCTGGAATATCTTTTGAGTTATAATAAGGATCCTAGAACAGCACCTCGAGCTACAGGCCCTAAAAAGAAATTGCCTCAAACCTCAAGTGCTGTAACTTCCTCCCCCTTCTGGCAATTAGTTGTCTTCTCTTATTAGTTGTATTGAAAAAGTCCTGAGGCTAAAGAGTATTCGGTGTGTTTTCAGTGTCTGTACTACTGTCGTAGACTTTGGTATTTTTTTAAGCACTGTTAACTGAAATGTTTTGATGATTTGTATGTAATTTGTGTTTCCAGACTTTTGTTCACATTGATGTTGCTGCTGGTAAAAGGAATGAAAGGAGCACTAAATACTCTGTGTAACTGCCAATTGTCTTTCCAAGCCCCAGTAGACACATCAGAGTCTTCTAGAAGGTGCCTAACCAGGGTTACCTTTGAAATGACAAAGCATGGTTTGTGGCTTTTTGCAAAATTACTATGAACCAAAAGTTGACAGATGTTCCAAAGTTATTTTCTCTAATAGATTAAAGGTCTTATTTCAGAATTTTAAAAAATAATCCTAGATGTATTCACAGAAAGCAAGTATCCAGTATGACTAGCATGTGTTCATGCTATTCAGAATCACTTGTAAATAGTCTGCTTTTAAAGGAGGGCATGTTTAGTTTTCTATGAATTAAAACACTCTCACACGTGGGCACGTGCACACATGCAAGCATTAGCAGAAGGGATTTATTTTAATATCCTTTCCCCTCTGGCCTTCTTACAGTCTGTTGGTCCCTTTTCTTCTGCTGTCAGTGTGTTGAACTGCAAACTGTGTACTGCTGTAAATACTATATTTACTTCATGCTGAATGTTTGTAAAGAGTTGTTATGAGTATTAATAGTAATGAAATAATTAATAAATAATGGGCCAGGGTGTACTAGGCTTCCTGCAAATGTGTGAGCTCCACATGGAGTGCTGATTGCCAGGGACACCTCCAGGTCTGTGGTGCTCATCAGCAGATTGCAATGGTGGAGTGCAGGTGGACCATTCAGGAAGTTCTGCTTGGCAGAAAAGGAAAGGAAAGGAAGGGGCTTGGGGTTAATATTCTGAGACAGAGATGGTCTTTTATTTATTTACTCTTGTAGTGATGTTGGTGCTTAGACTAGCACAAGCATGCCCTCCCTTGAGCTCCATTGAAGGTAAGAGAATGCACTGAATAAGAGCCAATACAGAGTATTTCACACAAATCCTTTGTAAATGAGTTGCCAGTAGTGTTCAAAGTTGTATTTTTAAAAGATAAATATTCTCTTTTTTTATACCTTTTCTGTGTTCTGTTTTGAATGACTTGCTTTCTAAGTGATCCTTTAGTAGATCTCAGTTTCTCTCTTTCAGTTGCCACAATGTTGGAAGAAGATGCTAAACCGGCTTGACAACTAGAAATAGCATTCCCCCAGCAGCCCATTCATGCTGAAAGTTGGCTTTCCGCTCAAGCACCCCACGGTGGCCCCGGCAGGCAGCTAGGGTTATTTTTACGCTAGCTTCTTTACTAGCATCTCTGTCATCAATGCTGTGGAAGGCTTTGATTCATCAGCTCAGGGCATCTAGGATGCCTAATTTTAATGATATCAATGAAATCGTAGGAAAATTCCAACTTATCAGTTTTTTCTTATTTAAAAAAGTCAGGCAAAATTAAATTTTAAGGCAACAGATGTCACGCCTGAACACCTTGCTGTCCTTCACTTATATTGCAAAGTGTGTTTCTATTACACTTGCCAGTCTAGTCCAGATGTGCTCCTTTCAGCCTGATTCAGTATACTAATTGTAATGGTTTATTTTCTGCATCAATTTAGCCATTTGCTCCATTGTATATGGTGGTGTGAAAGTATTTTTTTAGATATGATGAACATTCAAACCAGTAGACTTTGAGTAAATTATCATGTTGGTGGGCCCCATTTAATCAGTCAAAGGCCTTAAGAAAAAAGACTAAGAAGTCCCCCTGAGGAAGGAATTCTACCTCCAGGCTATTATCGGACAAAACTACAACATCAGCTCCTGCCAGAATTTCTAGCCTGGTAGCCCACAAATTTCAAACCTGCAAGCTTCCACATTTGCATGCGTCAATTCCTTAAAATCTTTGTGTGTGTGTGTGTGTGTGTGTGTGTGTGTGTGTGTGTGTCATGTGTGTGTGTCTGCATATAGTATTCATCCCATTGGTTCTGTTTCTCTGGAGAACCCTAATATAGTAATCTAGAGTTGTTAAAATGTTTAAGAGTAAAGTGTGTTTGCATTATAATACATAATCAAATTGCAGCATGTAGCATCACTCAATCCTTTCCATTCACCATAGAGATCTATTAATGAAGTTATTTTTCCTTAAAAATTCTCAGTACTATTTATTGTTCTGTTGTTCCACCATAATTTTGAAATATTGCTGTTTTGTTATTTTTATGGAAGAGTAGCTGAGTTTTTCCAGATAATAATGAACAGAAGCTTTCTTTTATTTTAAAATGTTTGTTTCATCTCTCTCCCTAGTCCCATGACACCTCTAGTTCTTTTAATATTGCCATGTTACTTTTTAAATAACTTCAATATGAATAAAAAAGTTATTTTTCAGAGAAAATTAGACACATATGTGTATTCAAGTTATATAGAGACTTTTTTATAAATTTGGTCCCCAAATGTTTTATATAGCATAGAATAAATGGTACTATTTGAAAAGACAGTATATATGTGCAAGAACGTTTGACTCACTCAGTAGAACTGTGTGAGCCCTTGAGATTTTTCCACTGCCTAGAATGATCCATCAGATAGATCCAGCTTCATTTATTACCACAATTGCTACCATCTGTTGAGTACCTAGTATATAGCTATGCTGTCCAAAGTCACCTCCTGGCCATGTGTCTTTAGGCAGGTTACTTGGGTATAATGGGAGCTTCAATTTCCTTATAGACAAAATTAAGGAGAATTAGTACCTACCACATAGAGTTGTAGTAAAAGTTCAACAAGACAATGTCTGTAAATTGCCCCTGGTACATGTTGAATTCTCAAAAAGGAGGCATAAATATGATTATGATTCAGCCAAACTTCATGACCTTTACCCACAACTTTAAACACCTAGGACTGTGGGGCTATATCATGTCACTGGACCTCAACAAAGGAAATTCAACTGTTCAAATGTATTCCAAATATTTCCTCTGTCCCAGACACACTGACAGGCACTGGGGAATACAAAAGGAGTGTGGCTGGCCCTTGCTTTCCAGAGGATAGAAGCATAGCTAAACCCAGTGATTAAGGAGGTAGAGGCAAGGAGATGGCATATTCAAGGACAGCCTCAGCAACTTAACAAGGCCCTGCCTCAAAATTTAAAAAAGGACATGGGATGTAGTTCAGTGGTAGAGCACCCCTGGGTTCAATCACTAGTAGGGGGGTTGCTTTTAACAAGCTTTTAACAAATCCTTTATCCTTTAACCAAAGTCACAAAAACTCAGTGTAAATTATTCCGTGTTGAGCAACCATAATGGTGTGGATAAGGTGGTAATGATGTCTTGCTCTTGAGACCTCAGCTATTAATCTCATGCCCCAACATGGCCCCCAGAGTTCAAGTTCCATGAGATCATGGTTCACATTTGTCCTATTAACTGCCACATTCTCAGTCTGGTGCATCTTAGGTGCTCAGCAAATGTTGGTAGATGAGTCTTTGTATAGCATTCTTCATTCCATATAATAATAAAATACTACTACTAATAATAAAAGTTAACATTGAGTATCGAGTTCAAAAAACCAGGACATAGATAGATGATAGATGAGTGATGCATAAAGACAAATATTTATTCATTTATTTTTTTACCACAATGTGAAAAGTATTTTAGTAGTGGCCTCTATTTTAGCTGGGACTTTGAGGTGTAAAGTAACTTACTTAGGTTTTTAAGAAGCAGAGATGACATTTGAATCTTGGATCTTTCCAACTGCAAGCTCAAAATGTTCTGCTCCAGTGATATATTTAACCTTCATATCAACCTAATTGGTAAGTATTATTATAAATCCCAAGTTGTTCATTCAAGTACCACTATACAGTACCTGATAGGTGCAGGTCTTGATTCTAGAAATTCAAAGGCAAACCCAATATGACCCTTCCATCAAGAGCTGATGGGAAGCCTGCTAAACAACAGTCATGTTCCAGGTGCTGTGGGAGGAACACAAATATTAGGAAGCTTGAGAGAAGGAAAAGAGGATAAAACAAAATTTAACAAAAAAGGTTAAATTTCTTTCCCAAGGTGCACAGCAAATATGTGACAAAGTCTAGAAGTTGAATCCAAGTTGGTCTGGCTTCAATTTGTGTTGTTTCTATTATACCATGGTACTCCAGGTCACTTTCTAACACTGTCACTTCTCTAAGCCTTTTTCATTCATCTATATTGGGGAAATCCGTGTATATTTTGCTCAAAGAGTCATTTATGAGATTTTTTTCAGTGGCCACTACTATGCCTGGGAAAGAGCTCAATAAATAGCTGTAACTGATATTCAAGTAATAGTCATATTAACAACACATCAACTACTGCAAGGCTCCCTTTACAGTATGAGAGGGATGTAAAAGAAGAATGAGACCAATTAGCTCAAAAAACTTTGGGTACCAATGCTCCAGCAGAGGTAGATAATGCTGGCCCAAGCCTACCACAGGTAAAAAACTTCCTTCAGCTCACTTCTTATATAATCTCAGTATCCTTCTAATTCTTCCCTCTCTCATCACAGAATAGATCACAACCCATTAAGAAGGAGGCCAAAGGGACCTTCCATCTCCCTTATCCCTAGATCCATAACATCTTCCTGGCCTTTCCATTTGACAATATACTTTGAAGATCTCAGCTTGCCTACATTTCCTATATGAAAGGAAGATCTCAAAGGCATTCTGAAGCAATTAATTACTAGGGTAACAGAAGAAAAGAAAAGAAATTTATTACAGGTATGAGCCCTCCAGGCTATCGAGCCTTATGGAGATGATTTTAGATCTTAGGTGGAAAAATGGTATGCAGGGCAAATTAAGGAGCGTACTGCCCTACTGCATTTGCTCCAAGTATGTTTGAATATTAAAGTGCCCTAAAATGAATAGTCCCCTGTAGCACCAGACCTCTGAAATCTTAACTCATTAATATTCCTCAATAACTACCATATATTGTACTTTAAAGGGTTTTCAAAGCAAGTCAATGCACAGATATTATGTCATATTATCTATACAACCTCCTGTGAGCTAACAGGGGCAGACAGCTTCCTCAGCATTATTGCAGCTAAGGAAATGAGTCTCCGAAGGATAAAGAGCCATATCATAGGTCCCACTGCTAAGTGGATGGTGGAGCTGGGGTAAGAATGCAGGATTCCTGAGTCCTCCCAATGTTCAGCCCACTTCAGCACCAGCCTCTGCCTACTATGGCAGAGAGATGAGTAGGGCTTCTTAACAATATTTGGTACCTGAACCCCTTATCACAGTAATATTTTTAAATGCATGAAGTAAAATACAAAGGATTACAAATGAAATCAACTACGTTGAAATAATGCATTTATCAAAAATTTTTAAATGGGATTAATTTCATTAAATATGCTAATATTTATAAAAGTACCCATCACATGGTAAGCTCTACATAAATGTTTATTTTTTGAAATATTTTAAACAATGAAAACTTATAAATGAACAAAATACTGATTCTGTGCACATTTTGAAATTCTAAGTCAATACATAAATGGCAAGAGGCTCCCTCAAGCTTATAGTTCTGTGTGAAAAAGTGACAGATGAGCTTCAATGTGAGCAAGTATAAAGTATTGCATTTAAGAGAAAATGTGCCAAATGCTATTCACAAGATGTTAGTCTCCAAACCATCAGCTCTGGCACAGATAAGGGATCTGGGAGTTGTTGGAGAGAAGTCCCTGAAGACATCTGCCCAATGTGTGTTTGGAATCATAAAAAGGCAACAAATTCTAAATACAGTAAAAAAAAAAAAAAAGAGAGAGGGGAAAAAAACATAAGGTATTATCTTATCCTCTCCTAAAAAAAATAAATTTTGTACCCACACCAGCAAAACAGTGTTTCATGTGATTGGACCTCAAGACATGAAATTCAATATTGCAATTCACATGGTACTTTTCCTTGAAGAGTTTGAAGAGGTGCTCAAATAATCAAGGCTGTGGGTGAGTTTTAATACATTAGTAAGACCTGTTCTACCCCTTTGAACCACAACCATAGTCTGGGAGAGAAAAATCTGAAATGCTGTATCCTATGTGTTTAACATAATACAAATGCGTCTCAGCTTACATTGGGGTTACATCCTGATAAACCTATTGGGTTAAACACTAATCAGTGCCTAGGAAAGCTTGCAGTGAGATAAGGTCTCTAAAGAATGTGATAACAAAGGAAATGGAGAGGAGAAGCTGGCCACTTCCCTTATCTCTAGTCTTTAGGAGAGGATCAAAACAGTGACCCTGGTTGTAAAGTAAAGGAATGTATTCCCAAAACATCAGAGGAAATGCACCTGCACAGTGTGCCTGCAACCCATCGTATGTATTACCCCTTCTTGTGTCCCAACCTGCTGCTATCAAGGAATGTGCGAGTAATAAATTTCCAAAACCTCTCTATTATAAAGTCCTGCAAATTCTTTCTTTGGGATTGGTAAACAGTATTCTTGGGGCCTTTGCAGCCCTGGGGTTGAATTATTGTCATAGTCCGTAGGATCCAAAGGGGGATGTGTTGAGTTGACTACAGAGTTGGGAAAGGGCACAGAGTCTGAAGGAAATCCTGGACTGACCACAGCTTCCATGTGGTTGGAGGTGGCTTCCCTATTGGAAGGATGGCAATCACCATGTGAGTATGGGAATACCCTGCAAGGAAACCAAAGTTGTTGTGGGAAAGCTAAAGAAGACAAAGAATGCCCCTGCAGTGGTGGCATGGTCTCCTCTGTGTGCTGAAAGTTAGCCATAGACCAGGAGTTAGCTACCCAGGCTCAGTTCCACAGAGTACAGAAAGTTTTAAACTAGAAAGAGATGCACATTTTACACAGGTTTGCAGCAAGGATCTGCTGTCATGGCAAATGAACTTGAAGATGAATGTCTGCAGGTCATGGCATACCTTTATGCTAAACTGAGGGAAACTTGTGGGCCCAAAACCCATATTAGGGCATGGTGATGAGTGAAAACTGGGACCCTCGGTCATGGGATCCACTCAGGGAGTTCATTAGTTCTAGTGACTTAGAAGTTGAGGTGGAAGATGAAGATTTAGTGGAAGCTAGACTGATAATTGTCCAAAAGTTAAAGACCCAGCAGGAGCAGCCCGATGCTGTGGGGGAGTAGATCCAGATCTGCTCCCTGCTCCAGAGAAAGATTTACATTCCACTCCTATGCCTTGTGGAACTGGAGTCCAAGTTCAGGCAGAAAACAAAAGAAACTGTACCTGCAACTTTTTTGTGTGTGGAACCCTAGAACAGACGGGACCATGTTGAACAGTATAGAATTGTCTAAAATGGCTCCAGTAACTGTGCACCCTGCTTTATGTCAGTGTCACTGATGAAAGTGTAGGGTCATTACTAGTTTGGCTGCTTCTTGTCACTCACAATATGTGGCCAAATTCAGGAGATATCCCCATGCCTAGAGGCATCTGGGCCTCTATGCAAGACCTACGGAGCTCTCTGTAAGAATGAAACTGAGAATGAAACAAGGTATTTATGTGCAACCTTTTCTGGGACAAGAGTATGATTTTTTACTGCCAGGATGAAGGATGCAGTGCTACACACAGCACTTTTGTCTCCTTTTGTCCATTTATGATGTCCTGGTATTAGTATTATCCCCATTCATAAGGCAGTCCTTCCAGCGAACAACATATCTAGGGAGAGACAGAAAGATCATAGCAAAAACCAGGAGTCTGGAAAACCCAGTCCAAACTGGAAGGGCTTTCAAGTCTCCTGAAAACAGATGTGATCAGGGCTGGGGTTGTGGCTCAGTGGTAGAGCACTTGCCTAGCACTTGTGAGGCACTGGGTTCCATCCTCAGTACCACATGAAAATAGATAAATAAAATAAACCTATAGTGTCCGTCTACAACTAAAAATTGAAAAAAAAAGACCTTAAAAGTTATTTTTTTAAAAACAGAGGTGAGTGGACTTAATAGAAGCAGGAGTGGATGAAAGGAAAATAGATAAACAATCTAATGCCACTCTGGTACAGTTAGGGAAGCATTTGCCAAAGTATAAGAGGTTTCAGCCATTAGCTCTCCATAAGCAAAAGAAAGGGGAGGCAATCAGAAAGGTAAAATGGACTCTTGCTCCAAAAGGAGACAGAGACAAACCTCTCCTATTGGGCAATGTCATGAAAGTGGAGCCCACAGCTTTGAACCCTTGGGTGTGGGACAACCAGGGGAGAGATCAAGGTTCAGGCATCCAAGCCATGTTTCTGCATGGAAGACCATATATAGAAATGGTAATACATTCATCTTCAAAAACTATTCAGAGAATGACAACACTGGTTGACATGGAAGCTGAATGTACACTGATAGATGGTAACCCTAAAAAGTTATCAGGCAGGTCACTGCTATTGATGGATATAGGGGCAAAAACATTGAGAATCTGAGCTGTATCATTGTCTCTGCAGCTTAGATACCTACCACCCACCCCCTACCCAGTATTCATAGCCATTCCTAAAAATATAATATGTGTTGATATCTTATGGGGTAAATGCTTACAAACTACAATAGGGGAGTTCCATTTGCATTTCTGGGAGATTAAGCATGTGTCAGCTGTAAAGCCAATATTAAGAGGACATGCTAAACACCAACCTGTTGTTTTGCCTGCACCCTGCTGAATTGTTGGCACGAAATAATATCAGGTCCCCAATAGCCATCAAGAGGTAACAGAGGCCATATGTGAATTGGCTAAATAAAGCATAATTCATCCAATCTACAATCCTTAAACCCCTTGTGTGACCACTAAGAAAGCCAGATGGAACTTGATGCATGACAATGTATTATAGAAAATTAAATAAGACAATCCCTTAAATTTATGCAACCATTCCCAATTTACCCAGTATTCTAGAAGAACAAAGTACTCACTTGGGAATTTATCACTGTGTGTTGGACCTTGTTAATGCCTTGTTTATCATAGATAAAGCCCCTGAGAGTCAAAAGCCATTTGCCTTCATGTGGAAAGACCATCAGTGGACAATTATGGTGTTATCTCAAGGATAGGTCCATCGCCCCATCTTGTGTCATGGTATGGTAACAAACATGGTCCCCTCAGCTGGCAAAAGTGTTTACACAATGATCATATCTGATTCTCTTTCAGTTCTCACCAAGGCTACCTCCATGCTTTTGACTTATTTGCAAAGGAGAGTGTGGGCTGCAAACCCTAGTAAAATGCAGGGCCCTGCTTATCAGTGAAATTCTTAGATATTGTTAGATATTGTAGTTTACCCTATTGTAGTTTGTAAGCATTTACCACATAAGATATCAACACATATTATATTTTTAGGAATGGCTATGAATACTGGGTAAGGGGGTGGGTGGTAGGTATCTAAGCTGCAGAGTCAATGATACAGCTCAGATTCTCAATGTTTTTGCCCCTATATCCATCTCAGGCAGTATTAGATAAAGTTCAGGCATTTCCACTTCCCAGTGAAACCCATCATTAATTGAAAGTATTGTTAGTGGAAAATGCATTTAATTAGTTCAAGTAGCAAAAGCAAAAAGTGCATTTAATCCATTTAACATACAAAACACATAACATAGCAACACAGCAAAGTGTAAAGGATCCGTTGTTAACCTTCTTGATGGTGTGGCTGACTGGGAGCTGTGGCTGCCACTGCCCAGCATCAAGAGAGAGGAACATTCTGCATATTTCCAGTTCAGGAAAAGATGAAAATTCAAAAATTTTCAGTACAGTTTCTACTGACTGTGTATTGTCTTTGCATCCTCATAAAATATAAAACGGTTGTCAAACCATTGTAAATCAAGGAATGTCTATATAGCTCACTTTCTCCATCACACTCACACGTACACATGCACACACAAAGCAATGTGTACAGAACTTGGTGAAGCCAGTATTACAATCATGCCTTGTTTCTTCAGCAGAAGACATCTAGTATTTATAAGTGAGTTACAAGGTAACTGAAATATGACACTTCTAATACCAATCATTTTATTCTAATCATTTTAAATAAAAATGTTTCTAAGATGTTTCACATTCTTTCCTGTGTTGTTAAGCAGAAACATCCAGACCTGTCATAACCTTTCAATGATAACTACATATTCCCACTAACAGCATTTGTTATTAGATTGCACGCAACAGAGGTTTAAACTTGTAGTTAGTTTAGGGTTGCCATCTTCATCTCCTAGGCCAAAGAGTCATCTTGCTCTTCTCTCCTTGGAGGTGTATCTGTTTTTATATTCAAAATTTCCTCCATCTTTTTCCTGTTTGCTTATTTTCTGTGGCAGGTTATAAATCATAGCATCAAATCCTTAGAAAACTTAGAGTTTTTACTTTAGAGACAATTGAGTAAAACCATCAAAAGTTAAATCAGAGAAAAATGATTGATAGTTGACTTTTTTACTGTCAATTCTATAAACTTCATGTCTACCCAACTTTAGACCACACCTAAGGACAAAGCTCCTGAACCTGGCATTCAGGGGCCTTCATGACTTAGTCCTAGACTTCCTTCTAATTGTATTTTCCAATTCTATCCTGCACATAACCTACTTCAATCTGACTTTCCCATACATCCACAAATCCTGCCTTTTCTAAAAGGCTGAGACCAAATGATAACTCCTCCATTAAGCCATTCTGGATACATTCACTCCCTCCCCAAGTGACCTCTACCTTCTTTGAGCCCTGTAACCCCATATTTGTACCTCCATCACAGGACTTAGTAAGCTGATTTACATGCCATTTTCTCTGCAGGTACCATACCTGATTCATTCACTCATGTGTTCACTTATCAAATATTTATGGAGAAATCACTACATGCTAAAAAACTATTCTAAACATTGATGATACAACAGTAGGCAATCAGACAAAATTCTTTGCCCTTGAGATTAGACTATAGTGAAGAGTACTGTTTTAATCAGCTTAAGCTGTCATAACAAAATATAGACAGAGTGGCTTAAACAACAGAAATTTATTTCTTAAGAATTCTGGAAGTTGGAAAGTTCAAGAGCAAGTTGCTAGACGATTTTGTTCTTTGGTGAGAGTTCTCTTCCTGGCTTGCAGATAGTTCCATTTTCACTGTGTCCACACATTGGCATAAAGAGAGAGAAAGAGGAAGAGGAAAACAGCTCTCTGGTACCTCTTCTTATAAGGGCACTAATTCCATCATGACTTCAAGACCTTATTTTACCATAACTTCCTTCAAAAGGCCCCATCACCAAATATCATCATATCAGGGGTTAAGACTTCAATGAATAAACAGGTGTCACAATTCAGTGCATAGCATAGGTAGATTAACAATAAATAAAGTAAATTTTGTGGTATAAGAGAAGGTACTAAGTCCTAATGAAAATGATAAAGAGAGTAAAAATGATAGGGAATATTGGTGGGCAGTGACAAGTTTTAAATAAGATGTTACTGGAGCACCTGAGAAAATATTTGAGCAAATATTTTTAAAGCGTAAGGGAATGAGTTATGTATATATCCAGAACAGAAGACTTCTAGGCATAGGAAAATGCAAGTTCAAAGGCCCTGAGGTTAGAGATTACCTAATATATTCAAGGAACAGCAAAGAACACAGTATATCTGCAGTATAGGGAGAAAACATTACAGTAGAAGAATACATCAGAAAGGTAACAGGGGCCCAACCCCTATATGACCATGTAGAACTGCCATAAGCACTGGGGTTTATTCTGTGTAAAAAGTAGAGCCTTCTGCGTGTTTTGGACAGAAAAATAATATGGTATAACAATATTTTCAAAGGTCACTCTGAATGCTAAGTGGAAAGTAGATTTTGAGCAATAAAGGAGAAAACAGGAAGACTATTTGGAAGCTATTGTAGTAATCCAGGTAAAGAAATAAAGGTGACTTTAGATCATGGTAGTACCTTTGGAAGTAATGAGAAATTGCAAGATGTATTTTGAAGGTGTAAATGAATTGAAGATAGGATATAAGAGAAAGAGTGGAATTAAAAATGAAGCTTTTCTGACTAAACAATTGTAATTTACTAAGATGGGGACAATTACAGTAAGAGCAGATTTGCAGGGGGAAATCAGATTTAGATGTAGAGTTTAAAATGCCTCATCTGTCTTTCAGGTAGAAATATCAAATAGGCAGTTGAATAAAAGTATATAAATGTCACAAAAGAGGTTCAAATTGCAAATATTCAATTGGGAATCATCAGTTTTTACATCTTATTTAAAGTCATAAAAATAAACATGATCACCAAGGGGATAACCAAGGTCCAAAGACAGCCCAAGAGAACTCCAAGATTTAAAGGAGAGGGATATAAGAAAAACCAGCAAGTGACATTAAAAAGAAACAGCCAATGAAAACCAAGAGAGTATAGCATTCTGGAGGCCAAGTAAAGAAAAGTGAAGGAAGGAGTGAGTTTTTTATTTTATTTATATTTTTTATTGATTATTTTAGGTATACATGACAGTAGAGTATATTTTAACAATATTATATCTACACGGAATGTAACTTATTCTTATTAGGGTCCCATTCCTATGGTTGAACATGATGTTGAGTTTCACTGGTAGTGTATTCACATATGAGCATAGGAAAGCTATGTCTGATTCATTTCCCTGTCCTTCCTATGTCAATCCCCACTTCCCTGCATTCCCCTTTGTCTAATCCGATGAACTTCTATTCATCCCATCCCACCCCCCTTATTGTGTGTTAGCATCTGCATCAGAGAGAACATTCAACCTTTGTTTTGGGGGGTTTGGCTTATTTCAGGGAATCAAAATCCAGGAATCTTCCTAGTCCTCAGAAACAATTAGATTAGCCAGGCATGGTGGTGCAAGCCTGTAATCCCAGCTCCTCAGGAGGCTGAGGCAGGAGGATCCCAATTTCAAGACCAGCCTGGGTGACTTAATGAGACCATGATAAAAATTTTAAAAAAGGTCTGGGGATATAACTCAGAGTCAGAGTGTTTCTGGGTTCATTCCTTAGTACCACCAAAAAGAGAGAGAGAGAGAGAGAGAGAGAGAGAGAGAGAGAGAGAGAGAGAGAGAGAGAGAGAGAGAGAGAGAAAGAAAGAAAGAAAGAAAGAAAGAAAGAAAGAAAGAAAGAAAGAAAGAAAGAAAGAAAGAAAGAAAGAAAGAAAGAAAAAAGAAAAGAAAGAAAACTAGACTGGAGTCACAGAATGGGTCAGGCCACTGCATATCTCTTGTCACTCTTCTTTTTTCATTTTTATTGGTTTCTTTTAGTTACACATGGCAGTAAAATCTATTTTGATATATTTATACGAGCATGGAATGTATTTTATTCTAATTAGGTTCCCCATCTTTGGATGTACACAATGTTGAGATTCACTGTGTATTCATATATGAATATAGGGAAGTGATGTCAGATTCATTCCACTGTCTTTCCTGGTCCCACCCCCCCCCTCCATTCCTTTCATTCCCCTTTGTCTAATCCAATGAACTACTATTCTTCCCCCCACCTTATCATGGCTTCCACATATCAGAGAAAACTTTCAACCTTTGGTTTTGGGGGATTGGATTATTTCACTTGGCATGATGCTCTCAATTTCTATCCATTTTCCTGCAAATGACCTAAGTCAACTCCTTTTATGACTGAGTAAAACTCCATTGTTTATATATACCACATGCGTTTTATCCATTCATCTGTTGAAGGGCAACAAGGTTGGGTCCATAGTTCAGCTATTTGAGTTGAGCTGCTATAAACAATGATGTGGCTATGTCACTGTAGCATGCTGATTTTAAATCCTTTGGATATATACCCAAGAGTGGGATATTTGTCACTATTCTTACCCCCATTATGACTTCATTCTTCCCTCTCACTACTGTTATCAGTATCTCTGGAGCTACATATTTTGACAAAACCATCTTCAGAGAGGGTGTAACTGATTACTCTCTGATCTCAAATACAGAAACTCTGAGGGAGGAACTCATTAGATGGCTGTGTGGCTATTGTTATGTAACAGAAAGGACACTTTTTGGGAAACCATATAAGTGAATTTGGATGCAGAGTAGTGATCAGAAAAAAACAAGATGGCTGAGAAAGTGTGGGGGAGGTTGAGAAGGAACATGCCAGTCAATTGAAACAATAAGTGCTACTCCCTCCATTCTCCATATTCCTCCTAGTAAATGAAGAAGTGGCCCTAGAAGGTGTGTCCTAAAAGGAAGGTGGAGAGTTTTCAAAAACTGACGTGATTACCAATATAAAATGCAGTATAGCTGAAAGAAAGAAGAAATATTAGGCAATATAAATTTAATCTGCTTGCCACTGGTTTCAGTGTCATTATTCTCAGATAAGCAGGAGTGAAAATATGTAACAAAACTACCAAGAGTTATACTGAGCATCCTACACCTGGTAATTTCTCCCATAACTTCCCCCATGGGGTTATGAAAGAATATTGAGGCATGTCAAGGAAATTAGGGATTACCTAACCATTGTAAGAATAAATATAAAGTGTATTAGGATCCTCCAGAGAATCCAATAGGCAGATAAAAATAGATATAAAAAGAAACTGCTTCACATGATTATGATGGCTTAGAAGTCCCACAAAATCTTCAGTTGGTAAGCTGGAGAACCAGGAAAACCAGTAGTGTAGTTCTAGTTCAGGTCTGAAGACATGAAACCAAGAGAAGCAATAGTATGAGTTCTAGTTCGAAGGTAACAGATCAGTGTTCCAGCTCAATCAGTCAGGCAGAAAGAGAAGTTAATTCTCCCATTCTCCACCTTTTTGTTCCATTCAGGTCTTCACTGGATTGGATGATGCCCACCTACATTGGGGAGGGCCATATGCTTCACCCAGACTACAAATTTAAACACTAATCTCATCCAGAAACACCTTCACAGATAATTCAGACACATTTAACCAAATATATGGGCACCAATCAAATTGATACAGAAAATTAACCATCACAACAAACCATCATTCCATGCCGTATTAGTACAAAGCCACTTGACCAGAATAACACTTACTGTTTATACTTCAAGCTCCTCTATTATAACAATTTTAGATTTTTATATTTGTTGTGTTGAATAACAAAAATATTACTTTAGTAATTCCATTGTCTGAGCTAAACAGATTCTGGGTACAGCCTCCAGTTTGGGTATTCATTATAATAGAGTTCTCTAGAGGAACAGAACCCACAGAATATATATATAATCATAAAAGGAAATTTATTAGATTGACTTACATGTTCAAAACTTTGATAGTCCCAGATAGCTGCCTGCCAGCTGAAGAGTTAGAGAAACCAGTAGCTAACTGCTCAGTCCAGCTTCTTGAACCGGAGCAAGAGTTGCTGTTCTGAGTCCAAGGTCAAAGGCTAATGAAGTTGGAACCTGATGTCTGAGTGATGGCAGCAGCAAAAATGCACCTGCTCAAGAAGAATTGAGCTCGAGCATGTAGGCGGGTTTCTTCCTTCCATTTTTTGTCCCATCTGGGCCCCTAGCCCATCAGATGGTGCTGCCCACATTTAGAGCAGGTCTTCACCCCTGAGTTCACCAATCCACATGCCAATCATCTCTGGAAACACCCTCACAGACACACCCAGAAGTGTACTTTTTAATTTTCTAGGCATCGCTCAATTCAGGCAAGTTGACATCCCAGATTAAGCATGTGTCACTACTAAATTTATGTTGGGTACTATTTTGTGTCCCAATACAGTAAAACCTTCCCAATGTTTTTCCAATAAGTTTCTAATAATATATTGATTATTAATATTAAAAAGCAAAGAAGAGAAAATAAGACCTGCTGATAGGAGATTAGTTCTCCTACAGAAGGAACAGCAAACACAGAGGCTCTGAGACAGTAATATGTGGGAAAAGTTGGAGGAACAAAAAGGAGAATCAGTGGAATAGAGTAGTGAGGGTGCCGAGGTCCAATCTTAGCAGGGTTCGGGAGTCCTAGGTAGATGGGAGGCGTCGGTGCGGTGGAGAAAACAGCACACAGAGACACAAAGTGTTCTGAGGCTGAATCTATTTTTCTTCCAGCCTTTTTATAGATATTTTTCTTTAGTAATGATTATATCATTTTATGGTTAGTTTAAAATAAGAAAAACTGTCCAAAGTACAATCTATGCTTCTTCTCAAAGTACACATTCCCTCTGTATGACAGCTCAGACCAAAACAACCTTATTTCCCAGCTAGATTAAAACAATCTTGTCTCCCAGCTAAACTGAAACAAACTTGTCTCCCAGCTAAACTGAAACAAACTTGTCTCCCAGCTAAACTGAAACAAACTTGTCTCCCAGCTAAACTGAGGGCACCATGATCTGCCAGCCTTCAACCTTCAGAACAAACACAGCACTAGATTTTCTGAGAAACCACCCCCACCATGAACTCCAGTGTTTAACAGTGAAAAGCTTTTACTATTATTAAAGGGCAAAGAAATCAACTTATAATTAATATTTAGTCTATTGTAATTCATATAATGGCGGACTATAATCTTATTTTATTCTCAAAGAATTAGACTAAATATAGGAAAAACACAAATTATATTTATGACTAACCTAAATATTTTTATTATGTAAAGTATCTCTAGAATCAAAACTAGGAAAGCAACAAAGGCTAAACACTGCATCCAAGCTAAAAATAGATATAAAAGAAACTGCTTCACATGATTATGATGGCTTAGAAGTCCCACAAAATCTTCAGTTGGTAAGCTGGAGAACCAGGAAAACCAGTAGTGTAGTTCTAGTTCAGGTCTGAAGACATGAAACCAAGAGAAGCAATAGTATGAGTTCTAGTTCGAAGGTAACAGATCAGTGTTCCAGCTCAATCAGTCAGGCAGAAAGAAAGAGCAATGCCTCTTTATCCATCTATATTTAGAAATTATTATACTAAAGCAATCACAGTCTCCTTTTAACTCAAGCATAACTACGATTGTTTATTTTTATATGTTTTTATCTATGTGTCACTACTAAATTTATGTTGTGTACTATTTTGTGTCCCAATACAGTAAAACCTTCCCAATGTTTTTCCAATAAGTTTCTAATAATATATTGATTATTAATATTAAAAAGCAACTACACATGGAGACATGCCGTACCTATGGCCCCCAAGAGGGAGGATGATCAACAGAACCGTGTCAAGTGTTGAGTCCTCTACTCCAACAGAACCATGTCAAGTGTCAGATCCTCTACTCCAACAGAACCGTGTCAAGTGTTGGAGTGCTAGGAAATAGATGTGGCATGAGGGGACAATATTAAGAGATGAGGTCATAGAACTGATTGGAGGGGGGAATTTTCTACTCACCTCTCCCATTTGTTAATTTTGGGAACATAGTCCTTTAACTTCTTCTCTAGCTACTTCCACTCTTTTTATGATTTCATCCAGGATTTTGTTTTTAAATATCACTCTTAGTTCACTTTCTACTGAGTAAATTATAACAGTGATGGGAAGGGGCCACAAGGAAAATGCATAGAACCTGAAGACCTTTGACTATTACTCCAAGTGAAACAAGGAGTTCTGGGAGTTTTGAGCAGAGAAGTAATATGATCCAGCCTACCCATTAAAAGAATCACTCTGAAAGTTATATTAAGTATATGTGCTATTGAGGAAGATGTCAGAAAACAGGAACACCAGTGAGGATGCCATTGCAATAATCTGAGGAAAAAATTATGGTAGCATCGGAACAATTGTAGCAGAAGCTGAAATTGTCAAATGTAGGATATATTTTGAAGTTGGCACCAATAGTGTTTCCTGATAATATTGTGAGGTATAAAAGGAAGAGAAGAGTCAGGGATAACCTCAAGATTTTCAGCCCAAACAACTAAAAGGATAAAGCATAATGTCACCACTTGAAATGAAAACTATAGGATGAATAGATATGAGAGGGAATTCAGATTTTTACACATTAAGTTTGAGATATTTATTATAAATCCAAGTTCAAATGTGAAGTAGGCAGTTATATAGTCTAGAGTTCAGAGGAGAGGTTCATGCTAGAAATAGAAGTTTGGAAGTTGTTAGCACACACATGACTGGTATGGTTTGAATGTCCTCTCCAAATCCCATGTTGAAATAAAATTGCCATGTTTTAAGAGGCCTTTGAGAGGTAATTGTCATGAGGGTTTCATCCTCATGAATGGATGAATGCCATTATCACAGCAGTGGGTTAGTTATAAGTAGAGTTCAGTCCCCTTTCTCTCGTGTGCATATGTGCTCACTCACCATGGGAAGCCCATGCTATGGGACTTCCTTGCCTCTGAAACCTTGAACCAAATGAACTTCTATTGTTATCATTTACTCAGTAGAAAGTGAACTAAGACTGATATTTAAAAACAAAATCCTGGATGAAATCACAAAAAGGAGTGCATGTAGCTAGAGAATGAAAGAAGTAAAAGGACTAAGCTCCCAAGATTAACAAATGGGAGAGATGAGTAGAAAATTCCAAAAGAGACTTAGAAGAAGCAGACAGAAAAGTAGGAGGAAAACTATTTTAAGGGTTGTCTTGCCAAAGTCTTTGCCCAATCTACATGAAGAGCAGTTGAGCCAAGAATGCCAAATTACCTGCAAATATGAATGAATTAAGATAGAAACTGAGCTAGGAATTTGGGGACACAGACAAGAAAAGATAGACTGAGTCTCAGAAGTGCCCATAAGCCACTGGAAAGCAGGAAACACCTATGAATCTTTGAAATGCAAAACAAGCATTCCTGAGCAACCCAGTTCATGTCCTTAGCCTGCACCCTTGACCTGTACCCTGTGCACCCTTGACTCATGCCCTCACCTGCAAAAAGAAACATTAGGACAATATGCAACCACTAAAAAAAAAACTGGCAGCAAATTGTGTAATTCTGCTCTGGCTCCACCTCTAGTCCAGCCCTTAGCAACCATCCCTCTATAAATACTAACCCTGTACACCAAGGGATTGCTGTTTCTTCCTCTGGAGGTAGCCCATATTCTTCTTTGAATACTTTTTTTTTGTACCAGGGATTCAACCCAGGGGTGCTTAACCACTGAGCCACAACCCCAGTCATTGATTTTTTTTAATTTTGAAACAGGTTCTTGCTAAGTTTGTGAGGTTGGCTTTGAGCTTGCAATCCTCCTGCCTCCACCTCCCAAGTCACTGGGATTACAGACAGGCACACACCACCATAACTGGCTTGAATGTGTATTTATTGCTTTACACCAAAAGCTTCTCATTCTCAAGAGATGGCCAACATTCTCCTTTGTACTCTCAAGATAGCCACATTCTCCCTTGAATGTGTATTTCTTATTTACCCCCTCCAAAATGCCTCTTTCCTGAGATAATCCACATTATCCCTTCAGTGTGTATCTGCTTTCCTAACTAAATCTGTCTCTAACTGGTGCATGCTGAAATTCTTTTCTATCAAGTGCTCCAAGGACCTCCCTTGCATGAGTCGAGGTCCCCATTTTGACAACTCCTATGATGTCCAGTGACAAAACTTCTCACCATTCTTGAACTGTTTTTATGCACATATGTAAGATCATCAAGTGTCTTTGCCAAATGAAATACACATTCCATCATTCAGGGCATCCCCTTTATTGCTTAACTTTCTCCCTCCTCTTAAAGATGTGGAAATAAAATCTTTGGTTCTTATTTATCCATATCTACATTCCTGTTCACCAGATTCTGTGCCTAAGACTGGCCTTGGAAAATTAGCTCACTCTGAACTACTCAGGGAGTTTCTTTTTTTAATAACATTTATTTATTTATTTATTTATTTATTTATTGGGTGCTGAGAATGGAACCCAGTACCTTACATGTGCTAGGTAAGTAGCGCTTATAGTATACCACTGAGCCACAACCCCGGCCCTATCAGGAAGCTTTTTAATGAGCTTGATTTTCAGCTGCTGAACTTGATAAAACTCATAGATATGTAAAAAAGTAATCAATTGTGACAGCCCTGACAAGAGACAGGAATGCTATTAGCAGATCCTATTAGCATTGAACAAATACCCATATATATATTTGTATGTATTTGCTGAACTCCCTAAGCAGTAAAACACAGGTGGCTTAGCTGGGAAACTGTCACAGACTGGGACAAAGATAAAAGGAGGGGGCTTTATTTTCTTTCACTCAGTACTTGTCGAAACATTAGTTAGATAACATCCTGGGATAAAGAACCCAGAGAGAAACAGCAAATAGATCTTCAAACATTATTTGCTTCTCTAGATATCTACAGGTAAGAATATTAGCTCTAATAGTACTCCTGTGATGGTTCTATCATTTTGGCAGCAGCCTGTAGAAAATTCTAATTTTGAAATCCTACAAGGCTTATTATTGAGACAAAAGAAAGGCAAGGACAACTAATGCAAGTGGTACAAATTCCAATATTTTGTTTTAAAAATTCATCAAAATGGCATATTTGATTGCAACACAGAACATCAAAAAATCTGGGCAGACCTTTCACAACCATCCAGTCTAAGCCCCTCTCTTTTTACAAGTGAGGAAACTGAGGCAGAGAGAGAGAAAATCACCTGCTAGTGGTCACAGAATTAGAGAATCACAGAGCTGGAATATTCTCAGTCTCCCACTCCCAGCTCAGTTCTCTTTCTTTTCAGTACACTTTGAGCATGTACTAATGGAAAACAAATTAAAGCAGAAGATTGCAAAAGGTTTAGAAAACCTGAAATTGCTCATAAAGGATTGTTATTTTCTCAACTGGTTTTCTGCTGCACTAGAAATTCTAACTGAAATAATCCACAGAGCAAAACAAAGTAGATGACAGTCAAATACTAATCACTACGTTCATTTGAAAGCATTGTATTTACAGCCTTTTTTATCTGCACAGGGTGAGACTTCACATGTGTAAAACCCAAATTTAATGCCATTTAAAGTTTGATATCATGATTACTGAAAACTGCATGTGATTCATGGTCCCCCAGGCAGACCTGCTGTGCCACCAAGCAGCTCAAATTCCTCACCAACAAGGAGGGAGCCCAAAGGGTTAGTCCTTCCCTGAGATGGAAGAAACTGATTAAATTACTGATGATGTCAGACTGGAAAAGGAAAGACAGGACCAAGGAGATTGATCATGTGAATGTATATAGGGTCAGGTGTGAGTAACTAAATGCCACTTTTTGCTGAGCTCAATAGGGAAGATCTGGGACCCACAAGGAGTGTGCTGACCTCAACAGTTCAACTTTGAAATGAGGTTGCAAGTAACAACCTATTTTACTAAGAAGCAGGGATAGATAAAGGGAAGTAGCAGTTGTTTCCTTACATACTTTTCATGTATTTTCTATGTGCACTTTAATGATGATAATTTTAAATAATGTTTCCCTAATTAAGTTTCTCTATTTTGTTAAAGCTGGCACACAGCAGTGACTGCAGCTCCTTTAAGAGAGCGGTCTTTGTCTTTTCCAGGGCAACCAGTGGTTAAAAGAGGAGTCTGTCTTTTCCTGAGATCTGAGAGAAAGAATACTCACTCCAGCCATCTGTCTCTTACTTCCCAATTCACTTCTGGCATGGAATTAGAACATACTGGCTGGCCATCCACCTCCAAATGTGCAGAAAGAATCAAGAGGTTAGGTTGGAGTTGTCATAATGGTCCTTCCACAGAAGCCCTTCCTCCTTTCAGAAGAACAAAGGCAGTAACACCAAGAGCTGAAATGGAAAGGCAACTCTAAAAATAAAAGGCATTTTTTTTTACTTCAAATTGACATTCACTCTAATCAGTGAGTGAAAAAAATCTAAAATAAGCTAGAAAAGCATGTATGTGCTTGGCATTGCAGGAGCTAGAAGAATATGAGATATAGTTCTTCCTTACACTCACACAAGGAAGGCAAGATGTACACATTCAATAACAGGGAGCAATGTAAGAAAATACAGAGGCTGACTGAAGCATGTTGTTATGGTTTAGATGTGAAGTGTCCCCCAAAAGCTCATGTGTGAGACAATGCAAAAATGTTCTAAAGTGAAATGATCAGGTTATGAGAGCCTTAACCTATGAACCCAACCAGTGCATTAATCCCCTTATGGACATTAACTGAGTGGTCACTATAGGCAGGTAGGGTGTGGCTGGAGGAGGTAAGTCACTGGTGTCATGCCTTTGGGATTTATATATATATTTTTTTGGTGAGCAGAACTCTCTCTGATTCCTGGTGGTCATGTCCTGAGTTTCTTTTCTTCACCACACTCTTCTGCCATGATGTTCTGCCTCCTCTCCAGTCCAGAGCAATGGAGTCAGCCATCTATGGACTGAGACCTCTGAAACCATGAGCACCAAATAAACTTTTCCTCCACTAGAATTTTTCTTGTCAAGTCTTTTGGTCACAGCAGTGAAGAAGCTGATTAAAACACTTGTGAGAGGGATTCACAATAAAGCTAGAGTGATGAAACTAGAGACCTGACTGAGGCTTTGTGGGGTAAGACGAAGAGGATTGCCTACAGGAAAAGCATAGGAACAGAGGCAAATACAGGATATCTATGGAAAACTGAGGACACCACCTTATTAGGAAGAAAGTTAACTAGAAAAGGCAGGACCTTGAGAGCCAGAAAGAAGAGTCTGGGCCTAATGGGGCTGAGGAACAGGATACTGTGAAGGTCTGAGCTTAGGACCAATTTAGGGAAACAAAATTGCAAAAAAAATGTATATGACAGGATAGATGTGAGAGAGAAACCAAAAGGTGGTTACGATGCACCCAGCAGGAAATGATGAAGGCTTAGATTACAGAATTAGAAAAGGAACTAGAGTTAGACAGTTAAACTGTGCAGGAGCTAAAAGAACAGAAAATTTAGACAATTTGAATTTAATTTTGTTACTAGTGATGTGTAACTGATGATGATTCTGTATATCATTGCTCTTTGGTTAACAGAAATGAGCATATCTCTCTCTCTCTCTCTCTCTCTCTCTCTCTCTCTCTCTCTCTCTCTCTCTCTCTCTCTCCCCTCTCTCTTTCTCTCTCTACCTCCCTACCCCCTCTGAATGGAATTACAGAGGTTTTATTCACTTGCATAATTTCCCCTGCATCTCCTACTGTTTTGACTAGAAATTTTAGAATGAAAATAGGAAGATAGTTATAAGCCATAGTATAAGCAAATACTTTTGGCTTAAATTAGTGATAATTTATTATTTTATATAATAAGAAGCCTAAAAACTTCAAGCACAAGCACAGTCTGGTCAAATTCTAGAAAAATTGGCTATCTATATGATATAAAATCCATTCAACCCTTGCCTCACTCCATGCACAAAATGATATTCAAAATCAAATAACTGACACTAGAGTACTATCCAGAAATTCCACTCTAAATTTACCCAAGTGAATTGACAACCTATACCCACAAAAGACTTCCATATGAATGTTGATGGTAGCCTTATTCACACACACAGTGGGTCAAATCAGGAAACAACAAAAATGTCCAATGGTAGGTGAATAAACATATCATTGCGTCCATACAATGAAAAGCTATCCAGCAACAAAAAGGGACCTACTACTGATGTGCTTAGTAACATGTGAATCTCAAAAGTCTTATGCTGAAAAAATAAATCAGATATACAAGTTAACCTAGCATATGATTTCATTCATACCAATCTGTATAATCTATAATGACATAAAGGAGATACATGGTTGCCAGGGGCAAGGGTAGAGGGATTGCCTGTAAAAGGTACATGATGAAATTGTTGGAGTGATGGGAATATTCTATACCTTGATTGTAGCTATAAGGTTGTAAGCTTATATATTTAACAAAATTTATCAAACTGTACAATTTTAAAGGGTAAATTTTTTCCTATATAAATAAAACTTCAGTAAAGTTGACTTTTAAGATTTATATTGTTGTCCCCAAAAGTGAAGATATACTGTGTGACTAATGAGTGAAAATCCAAGAATTCATTTTCTTTTCTATTAAAAATTATAAAATATGAATAATTCAAGTATATGAATTATAGAAAATAATACAACAGATACATTTGTGCCTAGCATTAAGATAAAACTAATGTAACATTTTGTCTCATTGAGCTCTGAAAAAGAAAGAACAAAAGAAATAAAATATTGATAGTACAGGTAAAACCCACTTCTGTCCCTTCTCCCTACTTCTCCCTCCCCAGAGAGAGAACCATTTTCCTGAAGTTGATGTTTCTTAATCAGCTGCTTGGTATTGTACACTTACTATAAAAATATATGTCCATAAGTAATACATAGCATTGTTTTGTATATTTTTAATGTAAATAAATAGAATCTACTGCATATATCTTCTTGAAAATTGCTGTTATCATTTAGCATTATTTTTTGGGTTATATGTATTACATGAATGATCTGGCTCATTCATTTTTTTTTTGATATTTAGATTTTATTTTTTAACCTAATATAAGAGTCTCTGATTCAAATGAGAGTTCATCCCAAGCATTTTGTTAACATGATTTACATTCTTAGTTTCATTTCTGCTGCTTTGTTTTATGGTTCTTGTTAATGGACCTTTTTATACTGAGGTTATTTTTTTTCCTTTTTTTATTATTATTGTAAACAAATGGGATACATATTGTTTCTCTATTTGTACATGGAGTAAAGGCATTACATTTGTGTAATCATAAATTTACATAGGGCAATGTTGTTTGATTCATTCTGTTATTTTTTCCCTTTCCCCCCACCCCTCCCACCCCTCTTTTCCCTCTATACAGTCCTTCCTTCCTCCATTCTTATCACGCTCCTTATCCCTAACCCTAAATCTAACCCTACCCTAACGCTAACCCCTCCCACCCCCCATTATATGTCCTCATCCGCTTATCAGCGAGATCATTCGTCCTTTAGTTTTTTGAGATTGGCTTATCTCACTTAACATGATATTCTCCAATTTCATCCATTTGCCTGCAAATGCCATCATTTTATCATTCTTCATGGTGGAGTAATATTCCATTGGCTATATATGCCACAGTTTCTTTATCCATTCATCAATTGAAGGGCATCTAGGTTGGTTCCACAATCTGGCTATGGTGAATTGAGCAGCAATGAACATTGATGTGGCTGTATCTCTGTAGTATGCTGATTTAAGTCCTTTGGGTATAGGCCAAGGAGTGGGATAGCTGGGTCAAATGGTGGTTCCATTACAGGCTTTCTGAGGAATCTAAACACTGCTTTCCAGAGTGGCTGCACTAATTTGCAACCCCATCAGCAATGTATGAGTGTGCCTTTTTCTCCACATCCTCGCCAACATCTATTGTTGCTTGTGTTCTTGATAATCACCATTCTAATTGGGGTGAGATGGAATCTTAGGGTAGTTTTGATTGGCATTTCTCTTATTACTAGAGATATTGAACATTTTTTCATATATCTTGATAGCTTGTACATCTTCTTCTGTGAAGTGTCTGTTCATTTCCTTAGCCCATTTGTTGATTGGGTTATTTGTATTCTTGGTGTAGAGTTTTATGAGTTCTTTATAGATTCTGGAAATTAGCGCTCTATCTGAAGTATGAGTGGCAAAGATATTCTCCCACTGTTTAGGCTCTCTCTTCACATTACTGATAGTTTCCTTTGCTGAGAGAAAGCTTTTTAGTTTGAATCTATCCCAGTTATTGATTCTTGCTTTTATTTCTTGTGCTATGGGAGTCCTGTTAAGGAAGTCTGATCCTAAGCCAACATGTTGAAGATCTGGACCTACTCTTTCTTCTATAATCTTCAGGGTCTCTGGTCTGATTCCAAGGTCCTTGATCCATTTTGAGTTGAGTTTTGTGTAGGGTGAGAGATAGGGGTTTAATTTCATTCTGTTACTGTTTTCCAGTTTTCCCAGCACCATTTGTTGAAGAGGCTATCTTTTCTCCATTGCATATTTTTGGCCCCTTTGTCTAGTATGAGAAAATTGTATTTATTTGGGTTTGTGTCTGTGTCCTCTATTCTGTACCATTGATCTACCTGTCTATTTTGGTACCAATACCATGCCGTTTTTGTTACTATTGCTTTGTAGTAGAGTTGAAGATCTGGTATTGCGATACCCTCTGCTTCGCTCTTTCTACTAAGGATTGCTTTAGCTATTCTGGGTTTTTTATTCTTCCAGATGAATTTCATAATTGCTTGCTCTATTTCTGTAAAGTACATCATTGGGATTTTAATTGGAATTGCATTGAATCTGTATAGCACTTTTGGTAGTATGGCCATTTTGACAATATTAATTCTTCCTATTCAAGAACATGGGAGATCTTTCCATGTTCTAAGGTTTTCTTTAATTTCTTTCTTTAGTGTTCTGTAGTTCTCATTGTAGAGGTCTTTCACCTCTTTTTTGAGATTGATTCCCAAGTATTTTATTTTTTTCGAGGCTATTGTGAATGGGGTAGTTTTTCTAATTTCTCTTTTTGAAGATTCATCACTTATGTATAAAAATGCATTGGATTTATGAGCATTGATTTTGTAACCTGCTACTTTACTGAATTCACTTATGAGTTCTAAAAGATTTCTGGTGGAATTTCCTGGTTCCTCTAAGTATATAATCATATCATCAGCAAACAGGGATAGTTTGAGTTCTTTTCCAATTCGTATCCCTTTAATTTCTTTGGTTTGTCTAATTGCTCTGGCTAGAGTCTCAAGGATGATATTGAATAGAAGTGATTAAAGAGGGCATCCCTGCCTTGTTCCAGTTTTTAGGGGGAATGTTTACAGTTTTTCACCATTTAGAATGATATTAGCCATGGGCTTAGCATAGATGGCCTTTACAATGTTAAGGAATGTTCCCACTAACCCAATTTTTTCTAGTGTTTTGAGCATGAAGGGATGCTGTATTTTATGGAATGCTTTTTCTGCATCTATTGAAATAATCATGTGATTCTTAACTTTAAGTCTGTTGATATGGTGAATGACATTTATTGATTTCTGAATGTTGAACCAACCTTGCATCTCTGGGATGAAACCCACTTGATCGTGGTGCACTATCTTTTTAATATGTTTTTGTATGCGATTTGCTAAAATTTTGTTGAGAATTTTTGCATCGATGTTCATTAAGGATCTGGTCTGAAATTTTCTTTCCTCGATGTGTCTCTGTCTGGTTTAGGTATCAGGGTGATATTGGCTTCATAGAATGAGTTTGGGAGGGTTCCCTCCTCTTCTATTTCATGGAATACTTTGAGGACTATTGGAATGAGCTCTTCTTTAAAGGTTTTGTACAACTCAGCTGAGAACCCATCTGGTCCCGGACTTTTCTTTGTTGGTAGGCTTTTGATGACCTCTTCTATTTCTTTGCTTGAAATTGATTTATTTAAGTTGTGTATGTCCTCCTCGTTCAGTTTAGGTAATTCATATGTCTCTAGAAACTGGTTGATGTCTTCGAGGTTTTCTGTTTTGTTGGAGTATAGATTTTCAAAATAGCTTCTAATTATGTTTTGTATTTCACTCATGTCTGTTGTGATATTTCCTTGTTTATTCCGAATTTAAGTAATTTGAGTTTTCTCCCTCTTTCTCTTTGTTAGTGTGGCTAAGGGTTTATCAATTTTGTTTATTTTTTCAAAGAACCAACTATTTATTTTGTTAATTTTTCCGATTGTTTCTTTTGTTTCGATTTCGTTGATTTCAGCTCTGATTTTAACTATTTCCTGTCTTCTACTACTTTTGGTATTGGTCTGCTCTTCTTTTTCTAGGGCTTTGAGTTGTAGTGTTAAGTCGTTTATTTGTTGATTTCTACTTCTTTTGTTGAATGCACCTCATGAAATAAATACTTCCTCTAAGTACTGCTTTCATAGTGTCCCAGAGATTTTGATATGATGTGTCTTTGTTCTCGTTTACTTCTAAGAATTTTTAAATTTCCCTCCTGATGTCTTCTGTTATCCATTCATCATATAATAGAGTATTATTTAATCTCCAGGTGTTGGAGAAGTTTCTGTTTTTTATTCTGTGATTTATTTCTAATTTCAATTCATTATGATCTGATAGAGTACAAGGTAGTATCTCTATCTTCTTGTATTTGCTAACAGTAGCTTTGTGGCATAAAATGTGGTCTCTTTTAGAGAAGGATCCATGTGCTGTTGAGAAAAAAGTGTATTCATTCTTTGTTGGATGGTATATTCTATATATGTCTGTTAAGTCTAAATTATTGATTGTGTTATTGAGATCTATGGTTTCTTTATTCAATTTTTGTTTGGACGATCTATCCAGTGGTGAGAGAGGTGTGTTAAAATCGCCTAGTAGTATTGTGTTGTGGTCTATTTGGTTTCTGGAATTGAGAAGGATTTGTTTGACGAACATGGATGAGCCACTGTTCGGGGCATAGATATTTATGATTGTTATGTCTTGCTGATTTATGCTTCCCTTAAGCAGTATGAAATGTCCTTCTTTATCCCTTCTGACTAGTTTTGGCTTGAAGTCCACATTATCTAAAATGAGGATGGATACTCCAGCTTTTTTGCTGTGTCCGTGTGCATGGTATGTTTTTTCCCATCCTTTCACCTTTAGTCTATGGGTATCTCTTTCTATGAGATGAGTCTCTTGCAGGCAGCATATTGTTGGATCTTTCTTTTTAATCCAATCTACCAGTCTATGTCTTTTGATTGATGAATTCAGGCCATTAACATTCAGGGTTATTATTGTGATATGATTTGCATTCCCAGTCATTTGACTCATTTTTTTTGACATGATTTGGTTTCTTCTTTATTTGGCTATTCCTTTAGGCTAGTTCCTCCCGTTGCTGATTTGCATCATTGTTTTTCATCTCTTCCTCATGGAATATTTTGCTGAGAATGTTGTGTAATGCCGGCTTTCTTTTTGTAAATTCCTTTAGCTTTTGTTTATCATGGAAGGATCGTATTTCGTCGTCAAATCTGAAAGTAAGTTTTGCTGGGTATAAGATTCTTGGTTGGCATCTGGTTTTTTTCGGGGCTTGGTAAATGTTGTTCCAGGCCCTTCTAGCTTTTTGGGTATGGATTGAAAAATCTGCTGATATTCTTATTGGTTTCCTCCTGAATGTAATTTGATTCTTTTCTCTCGTGGCCTTTAAAATTCTGTCTTTATTTTGTATGTTAGGTATTTTCATTATAATGTGCCTTGGTGTGGGTCTGTTGTAATTTTGTGTATTTGGAATCCTATAAGCCTCTTGGACTTGATTTTCCATTTCATTCTTCAGATTTGGGAAATTTTCTGATATTATTTCATTGAATAGGTTGTTCATTCCTTTGGCTTGTTTCTCTAAGCCTTCCTCAATCCCAATAATTCTTAAATTTGGGCTTTTATGATATCCCATAATTCTTGTAGATTCTGTTCATGATTTCTTACCATCTTCTCTGTTTGGTCAACTTTGTTTTCAAGATTAAATAATTTGTCTTCAATGTCTGAGGTTCTGTCTTCCAGGTGTTCTATCCTATTGGTTGTGCTTTCTATGGAGTTTTTAACTTGGTTTATTGTTTCCTTCATTTTAAGGATTTCTGTTTGTTTGTTTTTCAGTATCTCTAACTCTTTATTGAAATGATCTCATTTCCCATATTTGCTCTTTTAACTGTTGATTGGTGCCATCATTTAATGCCTGCATTTGCTCTTTCATCTCCTCCTTCAATGCCTGCATTTGCTCTTTCATCTCCTCATTTGCCTCTCTGATTGTTTTAATTATGTACATTCTGAACTCTCTTTCTGACATTTCTTCTGCTGTGCCGTCATTGGGTTTTATTGATGTAGTATCTAGGTTTGTTTGGGACATTTTCTTCCCTTATTTTCTCATATTGGTCAGATGTCAGTGGGACTCTGAGATATTGCAGATTTCCTCTATTGGCTTATAGTGTCCCTGTAGATTTCCAGTATATCACCTCCCAACCTTCAGTAGCCAGACGTCTTGTAGGAACTTGATGATGCAGTGCTTCCAAAGAAAGCTGCCCTAGCTTGCTACTGGTTCCAGGGCTTGGAGCTGGCTCTGTTCAGAAAGGCTCTCACTGGGGGGCCTGCTCCAAGAAGCTGGCCGTGTAGGAGGAACCCACCGCCAGAGTGTGCAGAGCTACCTGGGGAAGACTCTAGCTGCCCTGCCCTGCTCTGATAAGCCACCCCTATCCATGCCTGCCACCTGGGCCGAGCTTCACCTGGTGGAGAGACTCACCCCGTGGCTCTATTTTAGTCTGAGTCTCTCAATGCCTCCCCTTCTTGAATCCTGGGTTCTGGAGCGACTGGAGATGCAGTCACCCTCTAGTCCGCCATCTTGGATCGCCCCGTGGAAAGAGCCTGCGGTATGAGGGGGCAGGGCTTCCTGGAGAAGTCTCTGGCTGCCCTGCCCTGATCTTAGAGGCTGCTTGCAAGTTGGAGTTCTCCGTTAGCTCGGGGACTTGTGGCTGGCTCTGTGTAGAAAGGCTCTCACTGGGTGGTCTGCACCGGAGAAGCTAGCCTTGAAAGGCGCCTCCCACTGGAGAGGGCCGGGCTGTTTGGGGAAGTCCCTGGCTGCCCTGTCCTGGTCCCTGAAGCTGCTTGTGGGCCAAAGCTTGCCGCGCTGGCTCTGGGACTTCGAGCTGGTTCTGTTCAGAAAGGCTCTCACTGGGGGGCCTGCTCCGAGAACCTGGAGAAGCTGGCCGTGTGGGAGGAGCCCACTGCCAGAGTGAGCAGGGCTGTCTGGGGAAGAATCTAGCTGCCCTGCACTGCTCTGATAAGCCACCTCTATCCAGACCTGCCGCCCAGGCCGAGCTTCACCCGGTGGGGGAGACTCACCCCGTGGCTCTATTTTAGTCCAAGTCTCTCAGTGCCTCCCCTTCTTGAATCCTGGGTTCTGGAGCAACTGTAGATGCAGTCACCCTCTAGGCCACCATCTTGGATCGCCCCGTGGAAAGCTGGTTCATTCATTTTAACCACCATGCAAATAAGCCATAGTTTATTTATTCATTCCCTGAGAGCACATTGTTCCAACTTTTTCACTTTCATATAGAGTGCTGGAGTAAACATCTCCATATACACATTTTATTCCTATGAGCACAGGTTTATGTAAGGTAGACAGGTAGATGTAGAATTCCTGGGTTATGAAATATTAACGTTAATGATGTGGTATATGACACATCATATAAAACTTAGTGGCATACAACATATACTATAATTTATCTTTGCTTATGAATCTGCAAATTGAGTGGAGATGGCTCATCTCTGCTCTACAGAATATCACCCAAATGGGTCTATTAGAAGTGGAGTATCCACTTCCAAAGTGGGTCATTCTCATTACTGGAACATTGGTGTTGGATGTCAGCTGGGAATCTCACTCTCTGTATCACTCTTCATGTAATTGCTTGAACTCTCTTACAATGTGGCAATTGAATTCCAAGAAGTCCCAGAGAGTAGATCAATGCTTCTTCTGATCTTGTGACTAAAATCTTAGAGCATCACATCTACTGCATTCTGTTAGGTAAGTGACTAAAGTCAGCCCAGATTTAATGGGAGAAGTGACATGAAATTTGCCCCTCTGTTTACATTTACATTTTTTAGGCATACAAAATATATTTTCCCCTTTCCAAGGTTCCCAGAAATCTCAGCCTATTTACTTGTTCTGATTAGTTATATATTACAGTAGGATGCATTTTGACACATCATACACAAATGGAATATAATTTCTCATTCTTCTGGCTGTACATAATGTACACACCAGTTGTGTAATCATATATACACATAAGGTAATAATGTCAGATTCCTTCTGTTATCCTTCCTACCCCCATGCCTCTCCCCTCCCTTTGTTTCCCTCTACCTACCTCTCTACCTACCAAAGTAATTCTATTCTTCCCTAGCCCCCGTCTTATTGTGAATTGGTGCCAACATATCAGAGAAAACATTCAGCCTTTGGTTTTTTGGGATTGACTTATTTCACTTAGCATATTCTCCAGCCCAATCCATTTACCAGTCATAATTTCATTCTTCTTTAAGGCTGAGTAGTATTCCATTGTGCATATATACCACACTTTCCTTATCCATTCATCTGTTGAAGGACACCTAGGTTTGTTCCTTAGTTTAGGTATTATTGACATAAGGTTCAAATTTGAGAACCAACTAAATGAGGTCTTGATAGAGATGAAGATCCTGAAGTGAAGTTTCTTGAATATAAATCCTATAGATCTGAAGACTCATGAAATAAATTAGTTATGTTCTCCTACCCACCCCACATGCAATGATGAAATAGAAATGTGCTTACTGTGGTAGACACGCTCCCATTTATATGAAGTAGAAACAAGACACAGCAGACCATAGCAATTCTGAAATACAGCTGGGCATATATCACCAGCTCTTTGGGTAGTATCCAGTCCTGCTTGCTGGAAATGATCCTTTATAGCCCTTGACTCCATTCTTTGAGATCTTTTGAATCATCCCTCCTTGTCCATAAGATATGGCCCATGGACAGGCAGGACCTCTGGAATGGTGATATGAGGATTTCAATAAACTCTTTCCTCCAGTGAAACAACCATTTAACTATTGGAAATTATTTTTTTAAAACATTTTAAATATCTGTAAATTGTCCTATGGACACAGAGTCAATAAAGATCTATTTACCCAAGAAAACCTACTACATCTCAATAAGAATAGTGAAAATCTGTGGTATCAGAGCCATGACCTGTTCCCATGCCACATGCTACAAGGTCTGTGCAATGACATCTCTACTCTAGGTTGACATGGACATTAAGACAGGTGCTCCCTTTCCCCACTGCTCCTAGACTAGCACTACAGTTTTACCCTGGGAGGGGCAGGCTGCTGATATCTCTCATCCTTCCCAGCCCCACATTGCAAAAGCTCTACCCCCAGCAGGAAATTCTGAGAGGCCTAGAACTCCCACTAGTAGAACAAGGCTCTGCATGAGTCATACCAGGTCCAGAAGACTGGCATCCAATTGGCTCTACCCAGTTCACTCATAGGATAAAGATTTATTACGAAATGAGAAAGCTGAGAAGACCAGGGGCTATATTCATCCCCAGTGTCCACTAGTAAAACAGGAGTATCACTCCAGAAGTAAGCCACTGTCTCTGCTCCTAGCTCTAGTGCAGTGGTGCCGAAGTTCTGACCAGAGGGAGCAGCAGACCACAGGGACTGAGAGCTCCCCATCTCTGCCTGAGATGATGGACTTAGAAAAAAAGCCTTTGTTTTAGCACACATGCTTTCTGTTATCAAACTCTTCTGAGTCCCTGACTCTTGGATATTTCTTTTTCTTAATTTTATACTCAACTATGTGTTTAAAATTTGAAATATTTTATCCAGCAATAAGTTCTTTATAGTCATAGAATTTTTAAAATATCTTTTTCTTTAAAAGAAAACAGGGAGGTTTAATTCCTAAGGGAGTTGTCTAAAACAATGGAGATTTTGGTGGCAAGCATTTAAGAGGGGCTGGTAGCTCCATGAGACTAGTAGTAATAAGCAAACTGGCAGAGAGAAACTGGGAAAGAGAGGACCAAGACGAGCCCTCCTGAAAGCACAATTCCTACACAACCTCAGACCCCTTTGATAACATATTGCCATTGTACTTTTCTTCCATAGGCATGGTTTATGTTGGTCCTTTGAACATATTTATAACAGTTACTTTAAAGTCTTTGTGTTTTTCCCATTACACCACATCTAGAGACACATTTCAGTTTGTTCTATGAATTCCATTATCAGTAATGATAATGACCAGTTGGTTATGTTGGTGTCACTCAGACCTTGGCACTAACAGTATCTTTTCTCCTTTTTAAATAAAGCTAAAATTGTCCTAAGATTGGTCTGTGGGAGGTTGAGTCAATTCTTATGTCCTTCTGCCCTATCCCCTTAGTCTTTGAGCACTTTATCTCTTTTAGGCAATATAAAATATTCCAAGTTCATCTGATTTCTTTTCCCCTGTCCCAGAAATGAACTCAGCCATATTTCTTCAGGAATCTACAATAATGTATCCCTTTGAGGGCTCTAGTTTTATGTAGGGATATTGATTCTAACTCATCATCTCATATAAGTCAATGGACATATACACTATACTTATATAAAGTCCTGTAAACTCACACCCTTAAATTACTGAGACTAATATACCCCCATACCAGACAGACCATCAGTTTAGCTCACATGCTGGTTTTCATTCAGTCTTCAGACTACTTTGGGGTCCCTGACTGTTGGATATTTCTTTTTCTTAATTGTATGCTCAACTGTGCATTTAAAAATTGAAATATTTGATTGAGAAGTAAGCGTTTTGTGGTCAGAGAATTTTTAAGATTTCAAACCACCTTCTTCCTCCCCCTCCTCCTCCTTCTTCTATTTGTACCAAGCATTGAACCCAGGGGTGCTTAACCACTGAGCTACATCCTTATTCCATTTTGAAAAATATTAAGACTTGGTCTTACCAAGTTGCTTAGGGCCTTGGCAAGTCACTGAAACTGGCTTTGAACTTGTGATCCTCCTGCCTCAGCCTTCCAAATCGCTGCACCTTCGCTTCTAATTGCAATTGGGATTATTCAGTATCTGAGAAGGATACTAACAGAAATTTTTGAGTTCCTTCTTTCCTGGACAATTTCATGGATGATTTTATTATTCAGGTTGCATGAAAGATTATGAGAGCCTCTGAGTCCCAGGCCACTCTCCACGCTCCTTCCTTTATGGTAGGCTACAAAACCTCAGTTTCCTCTCATCTCCTCTCCATAGTTTCTATTTCTCCTGTGTTCTCCCATAGTTGTGATTATGGAAAGAACCACAGTCTTCCTAGATTTCCCATTCCTTGGGGCTCTAGATGACCATCTGCACTTAAGCCCTTTTCATTTTCAGAGCTTTACTGCTGATTGCATGAAGAAGCATACAGAGGCTAGCAAAACATGAGACTAGCACATCATTTAGCTATAGTTCATACTGTGTTGACATGTTATGTATAAGGGGTGATCCTGATACAAGTTTTTCCCAAAACTTTGAAGACTGATGGACTGTGGACCCCAGAGAATCAGCTTTGCTTCTCATCATTAAATCAATTTCTTTTGGCCCAGCTCTTCCTCCTTCCCTACTCAATGAATGATGATTCTGTTATAGGGGACATTGGCATTTTAAAAGAGTTTTTGATTATGCATCAACATCTGTATGGCAAATGCACCATTCAGTTGCATCAAGTAGGGCACATTGAAATTCTGACTGAATAATAAAAAGAGAAATGTGTACTTCAGAGATCCATTTATGAGCCAGAATACCAGAAATGTTGAAACATCTGTAACACATTTTAGTACCTTAGGATTTTGTTTTTCTTTAGGGGAGAATGAGGTGTATGTGTTTAAATGAGGTAGGTAATTATAATATCTAGGTTGGTATTAAAGATAAGTATTTCAGTAAGTCAGTTGCCCAGAATTAGATCAATTCTCTCTTGGGAAGTTTCACACCAGCTTACCACAGAGGAAAAAAATTAAAGAATTAAAACAAGGATCTCCTCAATTCATTTTGTGTAAATAAGGCATTTCATTTTCACTCTTGAAACTTGCCTCTCTGAGGCCACCCTCATGTTCTAGAAAAGAAAGGCAAGGCATGATTAATAAAATATTTGAGTCTATAAATTTACTGTTCATGTGCCTTCAGGCCAAGAGTGAAAGGTTCTGTGGCCAAATCTAGAGATTCTTATCCTACAGTCCTTGAATCCCGTAGGGGGTCCATAGCAGACTTCATGAGACTTTGAATTCCCCCAAATTGTGTACTAAACTGTGTGTGTGAAGTGGGATTAGGGCTTATGCGCATTCTCTCTGGAACAGAGCCCTAGCTTTCATCAAATTCTCCAAGGTATTTAGAACTTTTAGCAAAATGGCTGGTCTGGTGGATCAAGAGAAATGGTTAAGCTTCTGCACCTGTGTACCAAAGCCTTGGGTTTGGTGCCTCATGATTCAGAAGGCTTTCCACGTGGCTAATATTTATGAAGAAACAGTGGCTTTGAACATACTCAGACCTGCCAAATATTATCTAACATGGTAGCCATGGGTCCTGTGTCTAGGATTCATCAAAAGTATTGTGTTGTCCCATACAACATGTGGAATGTGGATGCTGATGAGCTGGGGGCAGATGAATGTTACAGTTTGGCCTTTCCCTATCCAGGTTTACAGAACTCTGCAGAAACTTTATAGAACAGTGTATGCACCACATGCTACCACTCAATATCCTGGAGTCCACCTAGCTGCTATGCTGATTATTTGGGGCATTGAGATTCAAAGGAAAAAATAATTTTTAAAACAGCATCTAAGACAGGGCCTACCACCGCGGGAGGGAGCCGGGCTGCTCGGGAAAACCTCTGCTGTCCTGCCCTGGTCCCAGAGGCCGCCTGCGGGCCACCCTGCCACTGGGTCTGGGGCTTGGGGTTGGCTCTGTGCAGAAAAGCTCTCACTGGGCGGCCTGCTCCAAGAAGCTGGCCGTGGAAGGAGCCTGCTGCCGGAGGGAGCAGGGCTGCTTGGGGAAGACTCTTGCTGCCCTGCCCTGCTCTGGGAAGCTGCCGGCAGACCGGGGCCCACCACTGGATTCAGGACTTGGGGTGGGCTCTGTGCAGAAAAGCTCTCACTGGGTGGACCTGCTCCAAGAAGCTAGCGAGGATGTGGGGGAAAAGGCACACTCATACATTGCTGGTGGTGTTGCAAATCAGTGCAGCCACTCTGGAAAGCAGTGTGGAGATTCCTCAGAAAGTTTGGAATGGAACCACCATTTGACCCAGCTATCCCACTCCTCAGCCTATACCCAAAGGACTTAAAATCAGCATACTACAGAGATACAGCCACATCAATGTTCATAGCTGCTCAATTCACAATAGCCAGATTATGGAACCAACCTAGATGCCCTTCAATTGATGAATGGATAAAGAAACTGTGGTGTATATATACATATATATATACCTACACAATGGAATATTACTCAGCCATAAAGAATGATAAAATTATGGCATTTGCAGGCAAATGGATGAAATTGGAGAATATCATGCTAAGTAAGATAAGCCAATCTCAAAAAACCAAAGGGTGAATGATCTTGCTGATAAGCAGATGATGACACATAATGGGGGATGGGAGGGGTTAGTGTTAGGGTTAGAGTGAGGGTTAGGGAGGGGGGCAAGAATGGAGGAAGGAAGGACTGTATAGAGGGAAAACAGGAGTGGGAGGGGTGGGGGGAAGGAAAAAATAACAGAATGAATCAAACAACATTACCCTATGTAAATTTATGATTACACAAATGGTACGCCTTACTCCATGTACAGAGAAACAACATGTATCCCATTTGTTCACAATAAAAAAAATAAAATAAAATAAAACCAGCATCTAATATCTATTAAGCATTTGCTCTGTTCAGCACTATGCTCAGTGTTTCACACATTTATGTATCATGACAATCCTATGGAGCTGATATTATTTGCTCCATTTTACTGATGAGGAAACAGGGTTAAAATGGAGATTGTGATTAGCTCAAGGATGTACAGCAGTAACAGATGAATGTGCCAATGTCATGTAATATGTAACTATATTGATTCCTCACCTCTTCCCAGGTTCCACCCTCCATTCAGACTGCCTTCTCCTGTTCTTACTCAGTACAGTTCACATACTCTTTCCCGGTATTGGAAATCCCCTCCCCCCAAATAATAAAAGCATAGTTTAATATATTGTATGTGACAAGCATTCTTAATATAGTATCTTAGTTAACCACAAAATCCATACCCATTACATAGTATACAATAAAGCAATGTGGTTAGTAGTTAAGAGTTTAGTATTTGGAGTCAGACTTACATTTTACTGATGAGGAAATGAATGCTCAGAGAATTTAAATAACTTGCCCAAGGCCAAAGAGCTAGTTGGCAGTAAGCTGAGACATGAACTTAAGATTGTCTTATTCAATATTATTCAGCCATAAAGAAAAATGAAATTATAGCATTTGCTGGTAAATGGATGAAACTGGAGAACAACATACTAAGTGAAATAAGCCAATCTCAAAAAACCAAAGTCCAAATGTTCTCTCTGATATGTGGATGCTGACTCACAATAGCAGGGGATAGAAGTTCAACAAAAGGGAATGAAGGGAATGGAGGGGAGATGGGAATAGGAAAGACAGTGGGATGAATCAGACATAACTTCCCTATGTTCACATATGAACACACCACAGTGTGACTCCACATCATGTACAACCACAAGAATGGGATCCTAATTAGAATAAGTTATACTCCATGTACATATAATGTGTCAAAGTACATCCTACTGCCATGTATGTCTAAAATACAAATTTAAAATGTGAAAAAGATGGTCTGATTCAAGAGGCTTCTTTTAAACATAAGAAAATGTTTTGAAAATCTTTTGTTGTAATATTAAAAAATCAGTTATCAAAGTTTGTACTAGTCTAATGAGTTGAATAGCAGGTATAGATACCTAGCTTCACTTTCCCTTTCCTGTCACATTTTCCCTTCCTTGTGTCCCTTTCCTTAGCACAAACTGCTGCATGTAAGACTTGCAGTAATTTGTGCTAACATAACCATAATGAAACAGAGTCTAGGCACTGTGTGCACATAAGCCGAACAATATAAAAAATGTCTCAATCAACTAATGAGTTATGTTGGATTTATGAATAGAAAGGAAAAGGGCAGAAGACGTGACCAAAATATACTTTCACTGAGAGGCACTTTTTTTCCACCCCCACCCCTTGCTTTATTGCCTTGTTAAACAAGAATTATGGCACAAAACACATGGCTTATATTGCAAGCAGGTCACATGTGGTGCTGGTGACCTGCAGCTCTTATCTACCCCTAGCAGATTCACTTACAGCCCTCTTCCATCTCTGCACACCTTCCTGAATATAAACGTGCTTGCTAAGTGGTCTGTAACTTGCTTCTATTCTTTGCCTGCACTTGCCTTGGGTAGGGAACACACAGAATTTTGGAAGCAGACATGAGGATCTTTTAGTGAGACAATAGTCTTGGTTTCAATAGAAAGGAGGAGGGCTACTGTGTCTCTGCTGCAGATGGCATTAGGGGAGAGGGAGAAGTAGTCAGAATATTAAATCTCTTTTCTTTGTATGCATGGTCAGATTTGCTATTCGAAATTCAGCAAGCTTTGAAAACATGTCATTGCACACAGCCTCCAGGCTTGGCAGCTCTTCCTTTTCTGTTGGGATGAGCGCCCGGCCTCAGGGAATAGTTCCTTTAGATGTCAGCTATACACCTTGCCCAGACAAAGCTTCCAACAGCTTGACTTATTCCAAAGAACCCCCTTAGCAATTGAGAGGCTATTAACATCGTTAGATGTCAGGTAGGCCAAGCTGCATCTGCAGAAAGGCAAAGAAATGGAGATACAAGGGAGGGATATTGTTGATAGAGGCTTAATATGTGAGAAAAAAAAAGTCACTGAGATTTGTTTTAGAGGAATCTCATGCTCTTTCCACCAAGCCGGCATGAGGATCTGCATTGAGGTTAGCTTTTGGAAAATTCAAATCCAACTTCTAGTGTCCCAGGAAAGTGCACTTCTCAGGAAAGATTGAAATGTATCCAGGATGACACTTGCAGATAGCATTACAAGTCATTTGACATGAAGATAATAATATTACTTACCACCAAACATGTGCACTCGTTTGCACAAAACTTCAGCAAATATTACAAAAACATCTCATATTTTAGGACACTGGGGATTTTTTAAGCACTTAAACAGGATTTATATCATCAGATAAAGGCAGAACTTATCTATATTTTATAGACTAATGAATGAAAAATTTTATTGTTAGCCTGTGACATACATAGAAGACATTCATCATACTGGTATACACTACATACTGAAGTAATGGCTTTAGCAGTTGAAAGAATAAGTGCAGAAGTTAGACCTATCTGGATTTGAGTCCCCTCTTTGCCACTTACTATATGAACTTCAGTAGTTGACTAAACTGCTCTCTGACTCAATCTCCTGAACTGCACAGTGGAAATCATAACAACTTCATAGAGTTTTGTGTATAAAATGAAGAGATAATATATGTAAAGTGTTTAGCACTGCATCTGGCATATATCAAGGATTCAGTAAATGGTAGCTTTGAGCCGTGACAAAGTTCTGATCACTAGTCACAGTGGGGAAAACAATATGACAGTCTTTGCTCTCAAAGAGTTCCCTTTGTAACTGGAGAAATAAGTTATTCACACATGAAAAAAATATCACCAACACCAGGCAGTAAACAGTAAGTGCCACATGAGTGGTAAAGAATAAAGTGCTACTCAATTAAAAAACAAAAGACAACCCAATTTTTAAAATGAGGAAAGAACGTCAGACATTTTTCTATAAGAAATACAAATGATCAACAAGCTCATCAAAAGATGCTCAGCATCACTGAGTGTGGTGGCTCACACCTATAATCCCAGCAGCTTGGGAGGCTGAGGTAGGAGGATCACAAGTTCAAAGCCAGCCTCAGCACTTCTTGAGGACCCAAGCAAATAGGGCATGGTGATGCACACCTCTCATTCCAGTGACATGGTTTGCTAAGGCAGGAGGATCACCAGTTTGAGGCTAGCCTCAGCAACTTAACAATATCAAACTCAAAATAAAAAATAAAAAGGACTAGAGATGTAGCCTAGAGGTAGAGTACCCCTGAGTTCAATCCCCAATATCACACACACACACACACACACACACAAAAGACAAGGCCAGAAACATTGGCACACACCTGTAGTACCAGCTACTCAGTAGGATTGAGGTAGGAGGCTTGAGCTCAGGAGTTGGTGACCACCCTGGGCAACAAAACCAGATCCCATCTCAAAAACAACAATAATAAAATAAAATAATATTAATAAATATATAGAAATAACATGAAAAGTTTTTATAATGTTGGTGAGAATGTGGAGAATTGAAAGTCTCATATACGATTGATGGGAATGTAAAATGGTGCATCTACTATGAAGAATAGTCTAGCAGTTCCTGAAAAAATGAATCACAGCTGGGCACAGTGGCACATGCCTGTAATTGCAGCAACTCAGGAAACTGAGGCAGGAGGATAGTGAGTTCAAAGCCAGCCTCAGCAACTTAGTGATGCCCTAAGAAACTCAGTGAGACCTTGCCTCTAAATAAAATATAAAAAGGGCTGGGGATGTGGCTCAGTAGTTGAGCACCCCTGGGTTCAATCCCTGGTACAAAACAAACAAAAGAAGTAAATCACAACTATCATATAACTCAGTATTTCTACTCCTAGATATATACCCAAGACAATTGAAACATATATTCATGCAAAAACTTATACATGATCTATTCACAATAACAAAAAGTGAAAACAACCCTAATGTCCATAAACTGATGAATATATAAATAAAACAAGGAATACTCATATTATAAAATATTATTTGAGAATTTAAAAAGTGAAACACTAATACTGTGGTGCAATATGAATGGGTCTTGTGAAAGAATTCAGATGCAAAAGGCCACATAATGTATGACTCCATTCATATGCAATGTCCCAAATAGGTAAATCCTCAAAAACAAATTTGTAGGGGAATTTGGTGGGACAGGGGTTTGGGAAGTGATGGTTAAGTGTGAGGGGTTTTATTGGGGGGTGAAAATGTTCTAAAATCAATTGTGGTGATGGATGCACATTTCTATGAATACACTGTACACATTGAGAGAATTGATGATTTATGAATTATATCTTAACACTGTATTTTAAAATAAGGAGGTATGATCATTTGGAGGATGATGAAAGAACTATATATTAGGGGAGCAGTTCTTGAGATGAACTGAGAATAGGCAGCATTTTGAAAGCTGGAAAAAATAGGTCATATGTATCATATAGCTATTGCCACATAACAAACAACCCTATAAGCTATGGTTTAAAACAACAAACATTTATTCTCATGCACATGTCTGAGTGTCATCTGGGGATCAGTTGGCCTTGGCTGGGTTTGCCTCCAAATGGAAGGTATGGATACAAATCTTTTCTACATTTCTCTTATCCTCATTGGGCCAGCAGGCCACCCAGGGTAGGTTCTTTTCATACAATGGCAGAAGCACGAAAGGGCTACCCCAATCACACAGGTCATTGTTTATATCTTCTAATATCTCATTGGTAAAAGCAAGTCCAATGGTCAAGATCAAAGACAAAGGGAGGGAAGAACTGCAGAGTCTCACAGCAAAAGTAAATACACAGGGATGAATGGAGTATTAAGATCAATAATCCAATCTAACATAGTATTCCAGATAGAATATCATTCATCCAACAAACATCTACTGTCTGCTCTATTCCCAGGTGACTCTGGACCAGAAAACAATGTGAAACAAGTCATGCTTCTGCTTTCATGCAGATCATAGTAATCAATGGAACCAAAAGAGCAGGTTTAAGATGGACCTGTAGCTCAGTGGTAGAACACTTACCTTGCACATGTGAGGCACTGGGTTTGGTCCTCAGCATCACATAAAAATAAATAAATAAAATAAATGTATTGTATCCATCTACAACTAAATTTATTTTTAAAAAAAGATGTCTCTACAGACTAGGAGCTGCAAGCTCAAGTGTTCAGAAGGCCCAAACTTGTGAGGCAAATGAGGAACATTTTGGGGGGGGAGGGGAGAGGTGGTTTTACTGTAATTTAACCCAAGGAAATTTTATCACTGAGCTACATCCCCAGAACTTTTTTTTTTTTTTTTACTTTGAGACAGGGTCTCACAAAATTTCTTAGGCTGGCCTCAAACTCGCAATCCTCTTTCCTCAGCCTTCTGACATGCTGGGATCAGAGGTGTGTGACAGAGCACCCAACTGCAAATGAATTTCAAGGAGGGACAATACTAAATGAACTGGAGAATGCAAATGCAGTCTAAAGAAGGCAACTACAACTTGGCTCTGGCTGACGGTTACCAAAAGGAAGCATGAGTTTAGACCTATGTCCTTCACATAATAAACCCCACTATGCAGGCCAAACAAATCTCTAAAATCATAAAGCTGCAAGTTTGGTGACCTCTGAGTTGAAAAAAATACAATTGGAAGAAAATAGGCTACTTTCTATAATGGAGATCCATGTAATATGCAATGAGAGTAAAAGAGAAGGCATGCCTGTGACTGCTTGGAGGAATCTAGGAAGGAATCACATGGTGGTGGCAGTGTAGTGTTCTAGAGAGGGGAGTAGATGGCAAAAAGTGAAGCTAATGAATGAGACAGACACCAGGTCATGGAAGTTCTTTCAGGTCATACTAAATTATTGACATCATCCTGAAAGGTTGTGAGCAGTGGAAGATCATGCTCATATTATCTGCTCTGAGCAGGATGGATTTGAGGGATGCAAGAGTGGAAGCAGGAAATCCAGTTAGGGAGCTGTTGTATTGGTAAAGGTGAGAGAGCACAAAAACTGAATTAAGGTAGTGACAGTACCTTCCCTTATTGGGAAGGTTCAATAGGTATGACAGGTAATGAGCAGTCAGAATCTCCTGAAATTGGTTACATATTAGATATAGGTAAAAAGAGAGAGAGAGAGAGAGAGAGAGAGAGAGAGAGAGAGAGAGGGAAAACAATAAAATGAGACCTAGACTTTTGACTTGAAACACATGATTTAATAAAATGTCATCCATAGAGATAGAAAAACTAGAAGTTTGGCTCAGTGGCTTGGAATGATGACTTTCCTTTTGGACATGTTATGTTTGGGGGAGGTATCTAGTAGGCAGTTGAATATGCAGGTCTAGAGCTAACTGAAGAAGTTAGGGCTAGAGATTTGGATTTAAGCATCTTTGGCTACCAAATGGCAAATGAAGCCAAGGATTTGAATGAACTTACTCTCAGAAAGTTCAGGAATATAAAAAAAATGAGGGAAGGCCTAGGAAAGAACAATATTTAAGGGATGGACTAAAAAGAGCTTGCAAAGAATATTGAGAAATAATCAAAGGCAATGGGGGAAATAAAAAAGAATGCTACCACAAAATTGAAATGTAAACATATTTTCAAGAAAAGGTTGATCATCATTAACAATTGCCAAAACAGATGGGGTCAGGTAAGAATACAGTGTTCATTAGGTTTGGCAAAAAGGAATTCAGTGGACCCCTTGTCCTGAACTAAAGGGAGTGATGGGCAGTGGGGTTGGGGAGAGCAGAAGGTCAATGATTAATGATTAAAAAGAAAGTGGGAGGTAATAAAGTGAATACAGTGAATGAAAAAGAAAGAATATATATAGGAGGGAATACATTGTTAAGAAATAACCAGTTATCAGAGTAAAGAGTTAAGAGACAATCAAAGTTATCAAGTGTGGGTTGATTTTTGTTTGGTTTGTTTGTTGGTTAAGACAAACTATCTCTGAACTCATTAAATAAGTATGCAATGGAGAGGGAATAATTCAATACACAGGAGTTAGAAATAAGGAGATAGTGAGTAAGAAATGCATTTGATTTATGGGTATTGATTTTATATCCTCCTATTTTGCTGAAAACATGTATTAATTCTAGAAGTTTTCTGATGGAGTTTTTTGGATCTTCTAAATATATAATCATGTCATCAGCAAACAGGGATAGTTTGAGTTCTTCTTTTCCTATTCGTATCCCTTTAATTTCTTTGGTCTGTCTAATTGCTCTGGCTAGAGTTTCAAGGATGATGTTGAATAGAAGTGGTGAAAACTGTCTTGTTCCAGTTTTTATGGGGAATGCTTTCAGTTTTTCTCCATTTAGAATGATGTTGGCCATGAGTTTAGCATAGATAGCTTTTACAATGTAGAGGTGTGCTCCTACTATCCCTAGTTTTTCCAATGTTTTGAAGATGAAAAGGTGCTGTATTTTGTCAAATGCTTTTTCTGTGTCCATTGAGATGATCATATGATCCTTGTCTTTAAGTCTACTAATGTGATGAATTACATTTATTGATTTCCAGATAGTGAACCAACCTTGCATCCCTGGGATGAACCACTTGATCATGATGCATATTTTTTAAATATATTTTTGTATGCAATTTGTGAGAATTTATTGAGAATTTTTGTGTCTATGCTCATCAGGGGTATTGGTCTGAAGTTTTCTTTCCTGAGGTGTCTTTGTTTAGTTTTGGTATCAGGGTGATACTAGCCTCAGAATGAATTTGGAAGGGTTCCCTCCTTTTCGAGTTCATGGAATAATTGAAGAGTATTGGTGTTAATTCTTCTTTGAAGGTCTTGTAGAACTAAGCCAAGAATCTGTCTGGTCCTGGACTTTTCTTGGTTGGTAGGCTTTTGATGGTGTCTTCTATTTCATTGATGGAAATTGATCTGCTTAAATTGTGTATGCTCTCCTGCTTCAGTTTGGGTATATTGTATGTCTCTAAAACTTTGGTGATGTCTGAGATTTTCTTTTTATTTGAGTATGAATTTTCAAAATAGTTTTTAATTATCTTGTGTATTTCAGCAATGTCCATTGTGATATATACTATTTCATGAATTTTAGTAAATTGGATTTTCTCTCTCTTTCTCTTCATTAGTGTAGCTAAGGGTTTATCAATTTTATTTATTTTTTCAAAGAACCAACTTTTCATTTTGTCAATTTTTTGAATTGTTCCTTTGTATAAATTTCATTGATTTTGACTAGGATTTTAATTATTTCCTGTCTTCTACTGCTTTTGGTGAGGATTTGTTCTTCTTTTCCTAGGACTTTCAGATGTAATATTTATTTGTTTTTTTTAATTCTTTTAATGAATGAGCTCAATGCAATGAACTTTCCTCTTAGCACTGCCTTCATAGTGTCCCAGAGATTTTGATATGTTGTATTCATGTTCTCATTTATCCCTAGGTATTTTTTTATTTCCTTCCTGATTTCTACTGCTTTCCATTCATCATTCGATAGCATGTTATTTAGTCTCCAGGTGTTGGAGTAGCTTCTATTTTTTATTTTATCATTGATTTCTAGTTTTATTCCATTATATTCTAATAGAATGCATGGTAGTATCCACTGCAAGAGAAATTAAGAAAACTACCTATTCACAGTAGCCTCAATAAAATAAAATAAAATACTTGGGAATCAATCTCACAAAAGAGGTGAAAGACCTCTACAATGAGAACTACAGAACACTAAAGAAAAAAATTAAAGAAAACCTTAGAAGATGGAAAGATCTCCCATGTTCTTGGATAGGCAGATTTAATATCATCAAAATGGTCATAATACCAAAACTGTTATACAGATTTAATGCAATTCCTATTAAAATCCCAATGACATTCTTTATAGAACTAGAAAAAGCAATCATGGAATTCATTTGGAAAAATAAGAGACCCAGAATAGCCAAAGCGATCCTTAGCAAGAAGAGTGAAGCAGAAGGCATCACAATACCAGCCTTTAAACTATACTACAGAGCCATAGTAACAAAAACAGCATGGCATTGGCACCAAAACAGACAGGTAGATCAATGGTACAGAAGAGAGGACACTAAGACAAACCCACATAAATATGGTTATCTCATACTACACAAAGGCGCCAAAAACATACATTGGAGAAAATATAACCTATTCAACAAATGGTGCTGAGTAAACTGGAAATCCATATGTAGCAAAATGAAATGAAATCTCCATCCTCACCCTGCATAAAAATCAACTCAAAGTGGATTAAAGACTTAGGCACTAGAGCAGAGACACTGTGCCTAATGGAAGAAAAAGTAGAACCAAATCTCCACCATGTGGGCTTAGGACCTGACTTTCTTAATCAGACTCCTAAAGTGCAAGAAATAAAACCAGGAATCAAGAAATGGAATGGAATTAAACTAAAAAACTTATCAGCAAAGGAAACAATCAATAACATGAAAAGAGAGCCTACAGAATGGGAGAAAATCTTTACCATATGCACCTCAGATAGAGCACTAATCTCCAGGATATATAAAGAATTCAAAAAACTTAACACCAAAAATACAAATAACCCAATTAATAATTGGGCTAAGGAATTGAACAGACACTTCACAGAAGAAGAAATACAATTGATGAACAAACATATCAAAACATTTTCAGCATCTCTAGGGATTAGAGAAATGCAAATCAAAACTACTCTAAGATTTCATCTCACTCTAGTCACAATGGTAATCATCAAGAATACAAGCAACAATGAGTGTTGACAAGGATGTGGGGAAAAAGGTACCCTCATACATTGCTGGTGGGGTTGCAAATTAGGGCAGCCACTCTGGAAAGCAGTATGGAGATTCCTCAGAAAGCTTGGAATGGAACCACCATTTGACCCACCTATCCCACTCCTTGGCCTATACCCAAAGGATTTAAAATCAGCATATTACAGAGATACAGCCACATCAATGTTCATAGCAGCTCAATTCACCATAGCCAGATTGTGGAACCAACCTAGATGTCCTTCAACTGATGAATGGATAAAGAAAATGTGGTACATATACACAATGGAATACTAATCAGCCTTAAAGAAGAATGAAATTGTGGCATTTGCAGGTAAATGGATGGAGTTGGAGACTATCATGCTAAGTGAGATAAGCCAAACCTCAAAAAACCAAAGGCCGAATGTTTTCTCTGATAAGTAGAAGCTATTCCATAATGGAGGTTGTGGGGAACAATGAAGGAACTTCGGATTGTGCAGAGGGGAGTGAGGAGACAAGAGGGGTGGTGCTGGGAACTACAGTGGAATGAGATGAACATTATTACCCTCTATACATGTACGATTACCCTACCTGTGCTAGTCTGCACCACATTCAACCAGAGGAATGAGAAGTTGTGCTCTATTTGTGTACAATGTGTCAAAATGCATTCTACTGTCATGTGTAACTTGTTAGAACAAACAAATAAATAAATAAAAATTTTCAAAAGCTTTTTTAAAAAGATAGTAAGGTTTCTGAGATTGCTTGTGGAAAGGGTAGACAGTGGCTCTGATGGGATACAAAGAAAAGTGAGGGAGACTGGCTTTAGGACAGCAGACAACTCTTTTCAATAATAGGTTGGAATAAGAGAAATGCAAATCAAAACCACCCTAAGATTTCATCTCACCCCAATTAGAATGGCGATTATCAAGAATACAAGCAACAACAGGTGTTGGCGAGGATGTGGGGAGAAAGGTACACTCTTACATTGCTGGTGGGGTTGCAAATTAGTGCAGCCACTCTGGAAAGCAGTGTGGAGATTCCTCAGAAAACTTGGAAAGAAACCACCATTTGACCCAGCTATCCCACTCCTTGGCCTATACCCAAAGGATTTAAAATCAGCATATTACAGAGATACAGCCACATTAATGTTCATAGCTGCTCAGTTCACAATAGCCAGATTGTGGAACCAACCTAGATGTCCTTCAATTGATGAATGGATAAAGAAACTGTGGTATATATATACAATGGAATATTACTCTGCCATAAAGAATGATAAAATTATGGCATTTGCAGGCAAATGGATGAAACTGGAGAATATCATGCTAAGTGAGATAAGCCAATCTCAAAAAATCAAAGGAAGAATGATATCGCTAATAAGTGGATGAGGACACATAATGGGGGGTGGGAAGAGTTAGTATTAGGATTAGAGTTAGGTTTAGGGAGGGGGGCAAGAATGGAGGAAGGAAGGACTGTATAGAGGGAAAAGAGGGGTGGGAGGGGTGGGGGGAAGGGAAAAAAATATCAGAATGAATCAAACATTACCCTATGTAAATTTATGATTACACAAATGGTATGCCTTTACGCCATGTACAAATAGAGAAACAACATGTATCCCATTTGTGTACAACAATAAAAAAAATAATAATAATAGGTTGGGAGCAACTTTGAATCATGTAGATTTACATAGATTTAGTAGGCTCAGCAGTGAGGAATTGAAGAAATTCTTATTTCATGGCTTCTACTTACTCTGTATAGAAATCAATAATATCTTCTGAGATTAAGAAGAGAGCAAGCAAGGTAAAGGGTCTGAGAAGAGCAGAAGACTTGAAAATACCTCTGAGGAGATGTACTGTTCCAGGGAACCTCCCAGTGAACCACTTCCTCCAGCCATGCCCCACCTGTGTACAGTTACCACCCAGTCCATTCAAACGAGGATAGAGAGAGTAGATTATAGCTCTCACAATCCTATCATTTTGCTTCTGAATATTCCTGCATTAACAGGAGCTTTGGGGGGACACCTCATATCCAAACCATAACAGAAATGATTATTTAACCTCCTTAAGTCCCTTTGATGAAAGAGAGGTAATAATACTGACCTCACAGAATTGTCAAAGATTAATGAGATACCATGAGGGAAATGCCAGCTATGTGGTAGTTATTCCCTAATGTTAACTATATTTTTCAAATGTTGTTAAAAAGTAATGTTGGGTTTCAAGATGGCGGACTAGAGGGCGGCTGCATTTCATGTTGCTCCAGGACTCAGGATTCAAGAAGAAGAGATATTGAGAGACTTGGGACCAACTCAAAGCCACCGGGTGAGTCTCTCCCGTTGGGGAAGCATCATGGATGGGGCGGTAGCCCTGGAACGCAGGGAACTTTGTGAAGTAGAGTCACCCAAAGAGACACCTCTCCCCCCGCTGGAGCAGTGAACTCGGACAACTGGGAGCATCGTAGAGGAGGCCGCTCAGCACAGCGCTTGAACTCGGAGCAACACATCGGGGCTCCGGGCGGTTACCCAGAGGAGGAGTGCGCCGCGAGCTGTTTGGACTCAGAGTGATCGCTTCTGAACACCGGGTGGCTGCCCAGAGGAGGGGGAGGAGCGCGGCAGGTCACTTGGACTCAGAGTGACTGCACCAGAGCTCCGGGCAGCTGCCCAGAGGAGGAGGCGAGTGGTGAGTTGTTTGGACTCAAAGCGACCGCTCCTGAACGCCGGGGAGACTGCCCGGAGGAGGAGTGCGGAGGGTCGCTTGGACTCAGAGCAACTGCTCCTGAACACCCAGGGGGCTGCCCGGAGGAGGAGGAGGAGGAGCGCAGCGGATCACTTGGACTCAGAGTGACTGCACCAGGATTCTGGGTGGTTGTTGGGAGGAGGAGGTGCGCAGTGAGTTGCTTGGACTCCTAGTGACTGCACTGGAACACCTGGCAGCTGCCTGGAGGAAGAGGCGTGCAGCGGGTTGCTGGATCTCGGAGCGATTATATGGGGCTCCAGGTGGCTGCTCAGAGGAGGGGCTGCATAGCTGTTTGCCAGGCGATTAGGTGCAGAGCAGGGTCCCAGGACCTAGGCGGCTTCTTGGTGGAAGAGCCACACAGAGACACGCTTAGGAGTAGAGCGAAGGTTCCAGGACTGCGGGCAGATTCTCTGAGGAGAGGCAGCCTAAGGAGACTCGTCTGTGAAGGGTGAAGCTCCCAGATCCAGGAAGTAAGTCTGGGCCCCTGGGAACGTTGCAGAGGAAGGCAACCCAGCCCAGGCAGAAGTTGGGGATTGAGGGGAACCTCTAGGACGGAAACTGACCAACAAGACCTCCCCACTGGGTGAGTCTTCCCTGCCGGGTGAGGTTTTCCCACAAGGAAGGTAAAATCAGAGACACAGGTTCAAACAGGCCTTGCCTCAGCCTGCAGCCTAGTTCCCTTTGGATGACCATTGGTCAACAAGTGGAGGCACCTCTGCCCACTATCAGGGAATATACCCCATCTGAGGGTCACTATCCCTAGAGAGGCAGCTTCTTCGTGGAGCACCGCATTATCAACTTCCTCCAAGACTTCAGGCTACTGAAGGATAAGAGGGGATATACTAGCAATCTTCAGGGACATTATAAGTCAATAGAGGAAATCTGCAATATCTTAATGACCCACTGATTCCTGAACAATATGAGAAAACAAGGGAAGAAAATGCCCCAAACAAATCTAGATGTTACATCAATAAAACCCAATGACAGCACAACAGAAGAAATGTCAGAAAGGGAGTTCAGAATGTACATAATTAAAACAATCAGGGAAGCAAATGAGGAGATGAAAGAGCAAATGCAGGCATTGAAGGAGAAGATGAAAGAGCAAATGCAGGCATTAAATGATCGCACCAATCAACAGTTAAAAGACCAAATACGGGCAGCAAGAGATCATTTCAATAAAGAGTTAGAGATACTGTAAAAAAAACAAACAGAAATCCTTGAAATGAAGGAAACAATAAACCAAATTAAGAACTCCATAGAAAGAATAACCAATAGGATAGAACACCTGGAAGACAGAACCTCAGATATTGAAGACAAAATATTTAACCTCGAATACAAAGTTGAACAAACAGAGAAGACGGTAAGAAATCATGAACAGAATCTCCAAGAACTATGGAAAATCATGAAAAGGCCAAATTTAAGAATTATTGGGATTGAGGAAGGTTTAGAGAAACAAACCAAAGGAATGAACAATCTATTCAATGAAATAATATCAGAAAATTCCCCAAATCTGAAGAATGAAATGGAAAATCAAGTCCAAGAGGCTTATAGGACTCCAAATACACAAAATTACAACAGACCCACACCAAGGCACATGATAATGAAAATACCTAACATACCAAATAAAGACAGAATTTTAAAGGCTGTGAGAGAAAAGAATCAAATTACATTCAGGGGAAAACCAATAAGACTATCAGCAGATTTTTCAATGCAGACCCTAAAAGCTAGAAGGGCCTGGAACAACATTTACCAAGCCCTGAAAGAAAATGGATGCCAACCAAGAATCTTAAACCCAGCAAAACTTACCTTCAAATTTGACAATGAAATAAAATCCTTCCATGATAAACAAAAGCTAAAAGAATTTACAAAAAGAAAGCCAGCATTACAGAACATTCTCAGCAAAATATTCCATGAGGAAGAGATGAAAAACAAAGAAGCAAATCAGCAAAGGGAGGAATTATCCTAAAGGAATTGTCAAATAAAGGAGGAACCAAGTTGTGTCAAAATAAATAAATAAATAAAATTTAAAAAATGAACCAAATGACCGGGAATACAAATCATATCTCAATAATAACCCTGAATGTTAATGGCCTGAACTCATCAATCAAAAGACATAGACTGGCAGATTGGATTAAAAAGAAAGATCCAACAATATGTTTCCTGCAAGAGACGCACCTCATAGAAAAAGATATCCATAGACTAAATGTGAAACAATGGGGAAAAACATACCATGCACATGGACTCAGCAAAAAAGCTGGAGTATCCATCCTCATTTCAGATAATGTGGACTTCAAGCCAAAGTTAGTCAGAAGGGATAAAGAAGGACATTTCATACTGCTTAAGGGAAGTATAAATCAGCAAGACATAACAATCATAAACATCTATGCCCCAAACAGTGGCTCATCCATGTATGTCAAACAAATCCTTCTCAATTTCAGAAACCAAATAGACCATAACACAATAATACTAGGTGATTTTAACACACCTCTCTCACCACTGGACAGATCTTCCAAACAAAAATTGAACAAGACCATAGATCTCAATAACACAATCAATAATTTAGACTTAACAGACATTTATAGAATATACCATCCAACCAAGAGCGAATACACTTTCTTCTCAGCAGCACATGGATCCTTCTCTAAAATAGACAATATATTATGCCACAAAGCTAATGTTAGCAAATACAAGAAGATAGAGACACCACCTTGTATTCTATCAGAGCATAATGGATTGAAGTTAGAAATAAATGAAAGAGTAAAAAAACAGAAACTACTCCAACACCTGGAGATTAAACATTATGCTATTATATGATGAATGGATAACAGAAGATATTAGGGAGGAAATTAAAAAATTCCTAGAGGAAAATGAGAACAAAGAAACATCATATCCAAATCTCTGGGACACTATGAAACCAGTACTTAGAGGAAAATTTATTTCATGGAGCGCATTCAATAAAAGAAGTAAAACTCAACAAATAAACGACCTAACACTACAGCTCAAAGCCCTAGAAAAAGAAGAACAGACCAACACCAAAAGTAGTAGAAGACAGGAAATAGTTAAACTCAGAGCTGAAATCAACGAAATTGAAACAAAAGAAACAATACAAAAAATTGACAAAATAAATAGTTGGTTCTTCGAAAAAATAAACAAAATTGATAAACCTTTAGCCACACTAACAAAGAGAAGAGGAGAGAAAAACCCAAATCACTAAAATTCGGAATGAACAAGGTAATATCACAACAGACATGATTGAAATACAAAACATAATTAGAAGCTATTTTGAAAATCTATACTCCAACAAAATAGAAAATTTCGAAGACATCGACAGGTTTCTAGAGACATATGAATTGCCTAAACTGAACGAGGAGGACATACACAATTTAAATAGACCAATTTCAAATAATGAAATAGAAGAAGTCATCAAAAGCCTACCAACAAAGAAAAGTCCGGGACCAGATGGGTTCTCAGCCGAGTTGTACAAAACCTTTAAAGAAGAGCTCATTCCAATACTTCTCAAAGTATTCCATGAAATAGAAGAGGAGGGAACCCTCCCAAACTCATTCTATGAAGCCAATATTACCCTGATACCTAAACCAGACAGAGACACATCGAGGAAAGAAAATTTCAGACCAATATCCTTAATGAACATCGATGCAAAAATTCTCAACAAAATTTTAGCAAATCGCATACAAAAACATATTAAAAAGATAGTGCACCATGATCAAGTGGGATTCATTCCAGGGATGCAAGGTTGGTTCAACATCAGGAAATCAATAAATGTAATTCATCATATCAATAGACATAAAGTGAAGAATCACATGATTATTTCAATAGATGCAGAAGAAGCATTTGATAAAATACAGCACCCCTTCATGCTCAAAACACTAGAAAAAATAGGAATAATGGGAACATTCCTTAACATTGTAAAGGCCATCTATGCTAAGCCCATGGCTAATATCATTCTAAATGGTGAAAAACTGAAAGCATTCTCCCTAAAAACTGGAACAAGGTAGGGATGCCCTCTTTCACCACTTCTATTCAATATCGTCCTTGAAACTCTAGCCAGAGCAATTAGACAGACCAAAGAAATTAATGGGATACGAATAGGAAAAGAAGAACTAAAACTATCCCTGTTCGCTGATAATATGATTATATACTTAGAGGAACCTGGAAATTCCACCAGAAAACTTTTAGATCTCATAAGTGAATTCAGTAAAGTAGTGTGATATAAGATCAATGCACATAAATCCAATGCATTTTTATACAAAAGTGATGAATCTTCAGAAAGAGAAGTTAGAAAAACTATCCCATTCACAATAGCCTCAAAAAAATAAAATACTTGGGAATCTATCTCACAGAAGTGGTGAAAGACCTCTACAATGAGAACTACAGAACACTAAAGAAAGAAATTAAAGAAAACCTTAGAAGATGGAAAGATCTCCCATGTTCTTCAATAGGAAGAATTAATATTGTCAAAATGACCATACTACCAAAAGTGCTATACAGATTCAATGCGATTCCAATTAAAATCCCAATGACATACCTTACAGAAATAGAACAAGCAATTATGAAATTCATCTGGAAGAATAAGAAACCCAGAATAGCTAAAGCAATCCTTGGCAGAAAGAGTGAAGCAGGGGGTATCGCAATACCAGATCTTCAACTCTACTACAAAGCAATAGTAACAAAAATGGCATGGTATTGGTACCAAAATAGACATGTAGATCAATGGTACAGAATAGAGGACACGGACACAAGCCCAAATAAATACAATTTTTTCATACTAGACAAAGGTGCCAAAAATATGCAATGGAGAAAAGATAGCCTCTTCAACAAATGGTGCTGGGAGAATTGGAAATCCATATGCAACAGAATGAAACTAAGCCCATATCTCTCACCATGCACGGAACTAAACTCAAAATGGATTAAGTACCTTGGAATCAGACCAGAGATCCTGAAGATTATAGAAGAAAAAGTAGGTCCAGAGCTTCAACATGTTGGCTTAGGACTAGACTTCCTCAAGAGGACTCCCAGAGCACAAGAAATAAAAGCAAGAATCAACAACTTGGATAGATTCAAACTAAAAAGCTTTCTCTCAGCAAAGGAAACTATCAGCAATGCGAAGAAAGAGCCTACAGAGTGGGAGAAAATCTTTGCCAATCATACTTCAGATAGAGCACTAATCTCCAGAATCTATAATGAACTCATAAAAACTCTACACGAAGAATGCAAATAACCCAATCGACAAATGGGCTATGGAAATGAACAGACACTTCACAGAAGAAGATCTACAAGCAATCAACAGATATATTAAAAAATGTTCAACATCTCTAGTAATAAGAGAAATGCAAATCAAAACCACCCTAAGATTCCATCTCACCCCAATTAGAATGGCAATTATCAAGAATACAAACAACAACAGGTGTTGGC